>NC_051070.1:85260716-85626608 GCF_004664715.2 Peromyscus leucopus | reverse complement strand
ACCTGGTGCATATTTAACAGACACTATGGATTATGAATCTGATAATGGCTTTCTCAGATTGTTGGCCACTTACAAAGGATCTATGTTTTACTGTACATACTAAGTCAATTACCATTTGGTCACCTAGCACATGGTGGCATGCAGGATTTCATGGAACACGTTTATCTTTTAACTCAACCACTACAGCTCTCAGTCTATCCTATTTCTTTGTCTTTATTCTTCCTCACTTATGTTTAACTTATATTTAACTTTGTGTTGTAGAATCTTATATATCTTTGTAAGCCATCCTCAGTCCTTCCCAAAACAACACAAGTTACTATATAGTTACTATCTTAGTTAGGGTTACTGTTTCTGGGATAAAACACCATGACCAAAAGCAAGCTGAGGAGGAAAGGGTTTATTTGGCTTATACTTCCACACCACAATCCATTATTGAAGAAAGTCAGGATAGGAACTCAAACAGGACAGGAACCTGGAGGCAGGAGCTGATGCAGAAGCTGTGGAGGAGTTCTGCTTACTGGCTTACTCAGTCTACTTTCTTATAGAACCCAGGACCACCAAGTCCAGGGATGGCACCAACCACAGTGGGCTGGGCTCTCCACCATCAATCTATAATTAAGAAAGTGCTCTATAGGCTTGTCCACAGCTGGATCTTTCTTGTTTTTTGTTTGTTTTGTTTTGTTGTTGTTGTTGTTGTTGTTGTGTGTGTGTGTTTTGTTTTGTTTTTTGAGATAGCGTTTCTCTATATAACATCCCTGGCTATTTTGGAATTTGATTGATTTGTAGACCAGACTGGCCTCAAACTCACAGAGATCCGCCCGCCTCTGCCTCCCGAGTGCTGGGATTAAAGGTGTGTGCCACCACTGCCCAGCTCACAGCCCAATCTTATAGAGGTATTTTCTCAATTGAGGTTTCCTATAACTATAGGTTGTGTCAAGCTGACATAAATCAAGCCAGCACAGTGTTTTGATTGTAGACATCCTGGCATTGTTCTAGTGGGACTTTTTTTTTATGTGCATTGGTGTTTTGCCTGAGTGTATATCTGTGTAAGAGTGCCAGATCCCCTGGAACTGGAGTTACAGACAGTTATGAACTGCCATGTGGGTGCTTGGAATTGAACCATGGTCCTCTGGAAGAGCAGCCAGTGCTCTTAACCAGACATCTCTACTACAGCCCCCTAGTGGAACACTGTGATGACTGCATACATCAATGCACTTTTTTTTTTCAAGAATGGACTAATGTAGCAGAGACCAAGAGTTCAGTTTATACTTCATTTCTCTGCTCTCCCTTCCCTGTCTTGCTAATCAGTACCAACTAGATTTTCTACAGTACCCAAGGGGAAATCTATTCCACAACTGTCCATCATGGCCTGTGTCAGCAGATTCTTTGAAGACAGGACAAAAGTCAAAATGATCAGAAGCTAAAAGCTTTTAACTGCAACCATCATTTCCATCTCATTATAAGGAGCTCTGCCAAGTTCCAGACAGCTGGCTCACATTATGCCATCTGTGTCATACAGTGACACCATAGTGCCATGAGTGGGACTGTCGTCACCTGTCACAAATGCAGAAAATGCCACAGAAGACTCCATTTGGAGTCTATCCCTTCACATGGATGGCCAGACAAGGAGCTAGCTATTCCTTCAAGGAAACCCTGGGGATCATCTCCAATAAAGAACTGAAAAACACTTACCTGTGGCCCATGTGGAGTCTTGTAAAGAGGAGGGAAGCAAGGATTGGCAGGTAGAAAGCAAGAAGGTGAGTTCAGCTGAAGTCTGAAGCTATACCTGTACCACATAGGGAGCCCTGGAGGACAAAGGACTTACAATCTTTAAGGCAATCCCAAAGGAAGATCGAGTCTTCCTTCTCCTTGGCCACTGGCTTCCAGCTGCAGCAAATGAAAATAAATATGAAAATAAATGAAAATATGGTGGTGCATGCCTATATGATCTGAGAACTCATACAGCTGAGGCAAGAACATGGAGACTTTGAGGCCAGCTTGGGCTACCTAGATCACTGTGTCTCACCTCCCTAACCCAAACTGAAAGCCAAAGCCAAGCAACAAAAAAATAATTTGTGGGTCAGGTAGTGTTGGTACATACCTTTAATCTCAGCACAAGAGAGGCAGAGGCAGATAGATCTCTGTGAGTTCAAGGCCAGCCCAGTCTACACAAAGAAACCCTGTCTTGAAGAATTTGTGAAATTTAGGCTGAGATAGTTCAGTGTGAAACAACCTGAGTTCATATCCCCTCAGGTAAAAGTCAGGTATTTTCACACATGCACCTGGGGGATGAAAAGAAGCAGCAGATCCCAGCAGCTCACTGGCCGGCCAGCCTGTGTAAATGTAAAGTTTGGACTGAGTGAGGCCTGTCTTAAGAGAATACTGCATAGAGTGATACAGCAAGACACCCACCCAGTGGCTTCCTCTAACCTCTACACATGTGTGTGAGACTTTGAGTGCGCGCGCGCACACACACACACACACACACACACACACACACACACACATACACACGCATGCATGCACACACCACACAAAACAACAAAAACAGGATTACCAGTTTGCCCAGTTAAATATGAATTCCAAATAAACAACCATTAGGACACAAATTAGATCCTTTTATTAAAAATGTATTTATTGTTCATCTGCCATTAAAATTTTACTGGACACTCTTTGCTTTCCCCAGCAGCCACAGGAGGTGAGAGGAGGCTGGTTGCAGCCTTTCAGTCAGTTGAGCCAGCAGCCAGTGTACAGCAGGGTTGCAGCTCAAAGGTTACTAAAGGGGAAGGCAGGGATTCTGAGAGCAGCTCAGCAGACCACAGTAAACAGATTAGAAGCTCTGACCCAGAACTGCAGGTCCATACACCTTCACCACCTGTGGGAGCATGGCTTGGTCTCTACATTAGTGCCCTCCCCACTGTCCTGACCCTTCCCCTGACATGTGCCCACTGGCACCAAGGTCAAGCACTTTGTGTCTTGGCCAGCTTCATTGAAAGTTTCTAAATGATGAGGGAGAGGGAGACTTCCACTGAAAAATTAAAACTGAAAGGAAAAGTATGGGCTCAGGACCTCCAAGGCCAAATTCTCAGCACAAAGGAGATTTATTTGCCCCAGAGGGACAGAGGGCAAGGCAGAGACAAACACAGGAGATAGAGGACCAGGGAGAAGGGAAAGAGAATAAAGGAAAGGGGCAGGGATATTTGTCCCAGTGGGGACAAAGGACTTCCTCTGGATAGAGAGGAGACAGACTTGGCATGTAGGAAAATGGCAGCTTATAAAGGTGAAAGGGGAAACCCTGTGTTAGGATGAGTCATTTAATTTTAATTGGGCATATTAATTAGGTGAGCCAAAGGAGGCTTTTGATTGCTGGATTTCAATACTTCAATAGCTGGACCTTGGTAATTAGCCTCAGGAGGAGGAAATGGCCAAATAAGGGGATGGACCTTGGTGGCTAGTTTAGGAGTAATCTAATGGTTTTTAGCAAGGCAGAGGAATGAGAGAAGTGCAAGGCTGCCAGAGCTATGTTTGCAAGGCCAGGGTTGGCTAGAGTCCCTTCAAAAAATAACCCTCCAGACCTCAGTAAAGGAGAATCTAACCACCATGTACTGAAGCAGATTGCTTCTAGGGGCCGGTCTTGGATCCACCCCAGCTCCTCCTTAACCACCCATGTTGTAGTTTAGTGGTGTACAACAGAACTTACACGGGAGGTTTATTGGGAGAGAAGGGAAGGGGGCGCAGAGGCAGCCTCTGGGTCAAGAACTGAGGAGAAAAGAGGCAGAAGATGGGAAGGGCTTGCTTATTATAAGGGGACATAGTGCATGCGCATAGGGAGAGCTCTTTATAGCGGCGAAGCTGCTGCTGCTGCTGATTGTCAGGACCCTGAGCAGACCAGTGTAGATGCCTGAGTACTAGCAAGTGCGCATTGCACACAGGGAGTGGCTATAGCTGATGATGTATCCTGCCAGGTCCCAAGGGCAGGCCAGTGCAAATGCCTGGATGCAAACATTTCTTCCTTTTGTTTACTATAAAAAGGTGAGAAATTAGAAAGGGGTAACATGTGAGGCAGGAATGAGGGTACTGGGTTCTTGAGACTGCTTCCTGCTGACCTTGGTCATCTTTGGGGGACCTGAGAAACCTGGGATGCTGAGATAACGTCCTGGGGATAGCTGGTAGTTTTACTGCTGTCCAGGCTCTGTGGGACCGTCTGACACCGCTTGAACCTTGCAAGATACTGGCAGGACAGAAGATAAAGTTAAGTTTGGGAGGAAAATTTTTTTTTCTTAGGTCCTGGTAATTAAGGGAAGGGAGTCCCAAGATCAGGGAAAGGTGGGGGTTAGGCTGTTGACTGACAGTATTTATCTGGAGTGCATCTGATCTGTTTGAGGTGGATCCAAATCACCTCCCTGGAGCTTACAAGAATTTTTGAGTTTGCAGAGATAAGCTTTAGACACATTAGCATTCCTACTGTTTATAATCTGTATTGAAATTTACATTGTAGAGACAGCAGCATACTCACACCTTTGGGTTACAGAGGACCCAGAAATGATTCTGATTGAAAGCATTAACATTCTTTCTTCTATCTGGAAAACTGTGAAAAGATGTTTTTAGCACAATGAAAAGCACCTTTTAAGTCTATAGTTAGAAAATAACCAAAGAGAATTTAAAACCTGAGGTTGTTGCTATAATAATAGTAGTAGTATCACATAGTGGTTTGTACTCTTTCAGAGCTAGATTAATAGCTTATCATAATTTCATAGATTAATGTTAAAACTATGGACTTTTGGAGTCTTAATATAACAGTAGCATAGTGAGGGAAAGGAACCTGAAACATTTCATTTTTTATATACTTTAAATCACTTTCTTATTGCCACTTAAGCCTTTTTTCACTCTCAGAACTTCTTAACTTGCATTTGCATACCTTAAGTCACTTTCTTAGACCCTAAAGCATTCTTAGATTCTCACATTTTAAGCTTTCATATCCTCACATTAACTTGATACCTTGAAACACCTATCTAATTCACCAGGAGATACAGGTGGGTGATTACTGGGAACAGTCACTGAAAAGTGAGTTCCTTAAATAAAATATAGTAGGACAGGCCCATTGGGTCAAGGGAATTGGCTCAAACAAGTTGCCAAGGCATGCACATAACGTACTTCCTTATGAGCCAACGTGGAGTCTGCCTGCGGGTCTAGCAACAGGCGTTGCCAGAGTTCCTGTTGCTGTCAGAGTTCCTGATCATGCCCAGCCAGTGAGGAATGACAACGCAATGCCACCAGACTGGGACACAGCCTGAGTGTTGGGAGGAAGGTATAAAAGACCGTCCTCATTATTGAATAATGGTGTCTACTGTTTGCCTTCAACTGATTCCCAGTGTCTATGTTGTTGATGATATGCCTTCTAACCCCTCCCTTGAGGGTGCCATTAGGACCAAGAAACAATAAAGGAATGGTAAAATGTTGAGTTCTGTGAGTTTATCTCTTTTCTGAGTCTGGTAACAAGGTAAACTATGTCTAGACCTTGTAGTAGCTCTAGGACAGAGTGTTGTTTTAAAAATGATAAGTGGCCCTGGTTACCATGCAGAAAGGTCATGAGGAACAAGCCACGACAAAACCTAGTATCAGAGCTTTATTGGGGGGGAAGAGGGGGGGGGAAGGAAACAAAAGAACCAGGCCTGGGGAAGAAGCATGTGCAGAGAGAGAGAAAGATAGAGATAGTGGGGGGAAGACAGAACAGAGAGGAGGAAGGAGGAGTCTGTGTCCAGCTTTTTAAGGATTCCCGTGAACATGCGCAGGTGGGCTTACAGAGCTATGTCATGCATGCACTGATTGTGTGACCGTGCTGTGCATGTGTAACCACCAGCGCACACTGATGATGTAAGACACAAGACCCCTTACTTAGCTGCTGAACTGCGCATGTGTGGCCATGTAGCTGGAGTGGTGGTAAAATCCTAATGGAGAGAGAGGCCTGTGGCCTGAATTTTACAAAGAGAACTGAGAAGGCAGTTGAAGGCTTGGTTGCTGCTGTTAAACTGACAAGGCTAAATCTAGCCTAGTTGTCAAATACCATCAGACTTCTGAGAAGGAAATTTTACCTGAGTAAGCAGAAGTGCAGACAAAGCAGCTTCCAAATCTATTAAAAAATGGCAGAGACTTACCAGCTACCTGGACAGCCACCCCAGCGTCCTCTGTGGTCATTGGGGGGCAGACTTCTCGGGCAGCATCAGTCTTTGGGTACCAGGCTCAGAAGATCCGACAGATTTTCCTGTGGAGTAAGAACTTGTGAGGGGACCAGCCTACCTTGTCTAGGCAGATCGAGACAATCAATTCCCCAGTGTCCTGATGTCCAGTCTGGGCAGGGCTTTGGCAGCAGTTGATGTGAAGGGCAGTTTTGCCCATTGGCAGGCATTGTCACATTTGAAGCAAGCTTCCAGATGTGGGTTCTTCGCTGCCCATCCATCTGCTTTGGGTTGCTGCCAGGAGCTGGCATGTCTCTCTAATATGAAAAGCATTTTAATTAGACATTTAAAATGCCATATTCTGCCGATCTCTGAAGCATTTGAGGACGGTCTATCTATTAGGTATATCTGAATAGACAAACTTTGTTTCTAGTTACTTGTTTTAAGTTTAAACTTTGAAAACATGTACAGGGGACTAAGTAAGGCTTATCCCTATAATTAATTATATTAGTACTTAGCACAACAATAATTAAAGAATTTGATCATTTATAAGATGACTATCTATTAACTTGTGTTCCTTAACAGTGTACAATAAGCTAGCAGCTTTCATAAGACTAGGACTTTACATTCCACTCCTGTCAGAATAAATATCAAAATAAAATTTTTTATTTTTATTTTTATTTTATTTTATTTTATTTATTTTTTTTTTTTTTTGGTTTTTCAAGACAGGGTTTCCATGTGTAGCTTTGTGCCTTCCCTGGATCTCACTCCGTAGACCAAGCTGGCCTCAAAGTCACAGAGATCCACCTGCCTCTGCCTCTCGAGTGCTGGGATTAAAGGCGTGTGCCACCACCGCCCGGCCCAAATTAAACTTTTAATCATAGATAATGGGCTCAGTAAAGAAACTAAAATAGTCATTCTGTGGGTAAAAACAGAACAAGTTTGTACCAAACTAAGGCTGTCTCCTAAGTAGACAAGGAAAAGTGACAGGGGAAAGATCCCCAGGGCAAAATGGGAACAGGAGAAAAGGGGGCTTAGGAGTTGGGGTGGGGCCCATTAGCAGGGACTGACTGGCCCAGAGGCCAGCATTGCCTTTGACAAGCCATGGGGCCCTCTGCCCAAACCTGGGAAAGGACTCTCTTGGGCGACCAGAAACTCCATTATAGAATATATATTTTATTTATCAAATACCTTATTTACCAAACATATGTTACCACTTATCTAAGTTCCCTAGATGCTTGGTGTTGAACATTTGGCAAAGACATAAGTCTTAAGTGCAAATTTCTAAATTAGCATTTGTAAATCTGAAAGACCTTTATAACCTTGAATTTTTTTATCACCATATAGAATATATTCTAAACTAGAGTTGAATCACATATACAGTATGCTGTAACAAATCTAACCATATATTTTTATCATCATAGAAAAGTCCATACTAACTCAAAATATTTGAGACTTGTTGCTTTCTTAGTCTAAAGGGAGATACCGTGAACAGAGGTATTATTAGGACTAAGAAGTATACTCTTTACCTTAGTAAAGATGGCTGACAGCTATGTGGCTGCCTAGATCATGATGAAGTCACCAGCCAAGATGGAGGAGAGCCACATGGTTGCTCTTTAAAACATCTTGTCCTAAACAATAGTTATACGCACATATACACAGAGTTGAATCCAAGTTACATACACATACACAAAGAGTGAAATCCAGAGCTTACATTCATTCACACATATAGAGTTAGATCCAAGTCACAGCGCGCGCACGCACGCGCGCACACACACACACACACACACACACACACACACACACACACACACACAAATCAGGAGTTGAATAAATTAAAGAAAGGGAAAACTGGTGTGTGCTAAGGAAGACAAAGCTGGCTTCTCCATCTCTGACTCCTGTGTTGCAGCAAACATAGACAGGACATTTAGAGAGGGAGAGCAGACAGACACAAGCAGGCCTTGTGAAAAAGAAGGAGAATGGAGACTTCTTTCTCTGTTCCCCTACTGCCTGGTCCAACGAATACTGAGGCCAGATTTGATTTGAAAGGAGTGGTCAGTGGGTCTCCAAAAGGCATCCCAATGGGAGTGAGGATGTATGTGACACAGTTCCCAAGGATGAGGTAGAGGAAGATTTGAGTGGGCACAATGAATGCTGGAGAAAGGAAGCCTCACATCCAGGGGAATGGTCAGAGACAGGTAGTCCCACCAGAAACCCAATTGCCAGTATTGGAATGAAGGCAAAGCCATCAGTGAACATGAGAGATGTGTTGCAGGTGGAAGACAGTGGATCTGTTGTGGGTAGAGCAGGTGGGTAGAGTCGCTTCATGAAGCGGGTACCTATGGGGGGCCCTGACAAGGTACGCCACTAAGCAAACACGCCACATGCAACAGAGTTAGTGCGAGAGGTTTAAGGGAAGGAGAGCAGAAAAGTGAAAGCATGAAAGGCCACATTGGAGTAGGGACTTGAGAAAGGCAGACCGACAAGAGAGGCAAGAGAGGAGATTAGAGACAAAGAGAGGAGTAAGAGGCAACAGAAGAGGCAAAGAGAGTGAGCTCTTCCTGGTGGGCACTTTTAAAGGGTGCACATATCACATAGCTGGTAGTGGAAAGGGACCTGGAGACAGGTGATGATGTAACTGCTTTGGCATCTGAGGCAGGCTGATGCCACTGCATCAGAAACTAACATTGGAATTCTTTAATGAAAGAAGCTGAATTAGAAGTATAAGATCCCAGTTCTGTTTTCTTCTATTTGAGAGAGTTTACTTAGTGAAAAGGGGACATGTACCTTAACAGGCTTCATAGCTCCAGGAGCTGAGTAAAGAATCAGGAAGAAAGGACAGAGGGAGGGCTTGGAGAGAAAATATGAGAAAGCTTGGACATAGGGTACCCCTTTTCATATATCCAGTCACTGGCAGAAGTTGCAAAGGTCCCATAAAATATCAGGATATAGGATGCTGGTAAGCAACCATTTGGATTGATATCTACTGGGAGCCATCCCCGGTGGTGAGCAGGACCCAGAAGAGGATGTAAGGAATTGGCAAGGGAAGGAGGTAAGCCAGGCTATGGTGGGTGAGAATCTTTCAGCCTGACTGACTAGCGGCCAGAGTGCTTCTTTATATATACAGAATTTAGTAAGCAGGGACAGATTCATATTGTTCCAAAATATAGATCATATCATTTTTGGTTTTGGACATGTGTTTCATTTCCTCTAGCTCATCTTTTAGTCATCATTAATAAACTATAACAGAAGAGAGTTATCATTTCCAATCATTTTCCCTCAAGTTTTGACATCATTAATAAATGGAGTTATCATTTTTACTCACTGACCCTGTAACCCAATTTTTAAGAATCTAGAAGCATATGACAGCCTGTTTTCAGGCTGGTAGCTCTGGTTGCTTCAAGGATGCTAGACCAAAACAAAATCTTTAAGCCAGCCCAGGCTATTACCATGTCCATGCAGTGTATTATTAACTCTTAATGGCAGAGTGCCCAAGAAAAGTTTCAGGCCAAAGCTACTGTAGTTATTATTCAAATTCTGGCATAATACAATGTTTATGTCTTTATAGAATTTGTCTATATGTCTAATCCTAACATTCTGTTGTTCCTTGGTCACATGACACCACAGTGGCTCTGCATGTGCTTACTTTTCTAAGAAAGGGAGGTCCTGATGTCTCATTCTTTTATCATCTTTCCACTCCATTCTTTGCTCATCGATATAAGTCCCTGTGTAAAACAGAGGTAACTTCCACTAATCTAACTTCATTGCTGTATATACCACGTAATCGCCTGAGTGTATAGTGGAAAGGGACTTGCAATCTGATCTGTGGCCAACTCCTCTAGCCCACCGGAATCTTGTTTACCTTTTTGAGTTTACTTTGTTTTGAATATTTTGTTCCTGTGTAAGTACAGGGACAGATGTTTCAGAATGTCTCCTAGCCTCATAAAAAGACCTCTGGCTTCTTTATGTGTGTCGCAACCTCCAAGGCATAAGGAAGACCTTCAAGTAGATAAGGATATCTCCCTAAAAGCAGAAGGGGTAATGTGTTCAGGACTTTCCTGTGGAATCTTAGAAGCAGTATTCCTAGGAGAAGGCATAAATGCTTCATAAGAAATTTCCCATCAATCTAATATCCCAAAATTGTACAAATATTAAAAGTCTCCCAAGTATGCAACAGGTAGAGATGAAAACCAATAGTGGCATGGCAGCCATCATATGTCTCAGCTTTGCTGGATCTCTGTCAAGCAGCTGTGCTGGCCTTATGACTTTTGCCATTCCCATCAGATATGGCTGTGCCAGATATCTAAGGGGTACTGGGGCTAGATCCGACTGCAAAGCTGGAAGTTTAGAAGCCCTTTGGGGTTGGGTGCTAAGTATAGAGGTCTGAGGTTTTCCAAAAGACATCCTGGGGAAGAGCTTGGACTTATAGTGCTAGGTACAGTTCCCATGAGTGAGGCAGAAAAATAAGATCCAAAGGCCTAGAATCCCCAGCACCCCAGGAATTAATGGAGGATCAGATTAAGAAGGCACAAGCTGCCCAGTGTGTCATCACACAAAGAACAGGGGCCAAGGCCTGAGTAAGGCACAGGCTGTCTTGTACATCATCATGCAAGGACAGGATGCTTAGAGCCTGCCAGAGAGACACGTGGTTGCCTGGTAGCAGGGCTTGCAGGCAGGGCCAAAAGGCAAGAAACCACACTCAAGAGACAAAGCCTCACTTGTAGGAAATGGCCAAGGGTGGCTGACAATGAAGGTGGTCAACTGTAGCCTTGAAGGCCATGGTTGGGTGTTCCGCCACCTCCAAGTACACCAGAGGAGTGCCAGATACTCAACGGTCATTCCCATGGGTCCAGGGAAGCGTTTACATGGACCAGGAGAAGGGGAACTTACCAGTCATTGCCAGTGTTGATCGGCCAGTTGGAAAAGTGAGGCTGTCACAGGTGGACTAGTTCCAGGGTCCTGGTGTGCCTCAGACTGCCGGTGGGCAGGAGGAACTGCCAGGAGAGCTTGCAGTGTCTCATGCACCAATGTTGTAATTTACTGGTGGGAGAGAGAGAGTCACACTATACAACAGAACTCACATGGGAGGTTTATTAAGAGCTGAAGAGAAAAGGGGCAGAAAATGGGAGGGGCTTGCCTATTATAAGGGGACATAGTGCATGCACATAGGGAGAGCTCTGTGCAGCATCAGAGCTGATGATGATTCTGTCAGGACCCTGAGCAAACCAGTGTAGATGCCTGAGTACTAGCAAGTGCATGTACATGCCAGGTATCCTGGCAGGTCCCCAAAGGCAGGCCAGTGAAGATGCCTTAATGCTAACAACATTCCCCCATCCCCCCCACCCCCCACCCTCCCATCCCCCCCCCATCCTCAATCCTCTTCCTCTCTCTAGGAAATTAAGAAACAAACAGAAATATAAAACAGAAGCACAGTCTTCTTACCCAGTACCAACGTGAAGGGTAAGCTTGTTTCAGATCTCATCCAATTTACACTGATAGCAGAAACAAAGATGTATCAACATGGAGTTGGGATGTTATATGAGATATGGTGCATGGTCCTTTTACATGGAGATTGTTCTGGATTTGAGTAACATTCAGATCTGATAGCCTTGGTGAGGAATTATGGAAGTAGGCTCACACTACTGTCAGCAGTCACCTTCCAAAAGTTATGTTACAATCAGTAAGAGTATAGGCCCCAGCTAGCTTTGGCCTTGGGTCACTAGGATTGTCAGAATCCTTCCTGCCCACCACCTGATGGGAGCTCCATGGCCCAAGGTTCCCATTGGAGCTTTAAGAACCAAAGATCAAAAAAACTCAGAAAGGAATGATCCCCTCAGTGACTCCAGTATTTTCCCAGGAAGCTCAATCTGCAACAACTCTGATGGTCCCAACTCCAAGAACAGGAATTGAGTCTCCTGGGGCTTTCCATTTTATCCCAGAAGTTCCTGTCAGTCCTTCAGAAAGGGCTGTGATGAATAATTCTTCTTTTAAAGATTCAGCAAAGGTGCAGAGCCCAGCAGGGTGGTGTGGAGGCAGCTAGCAGGCATTAACTAGCAGGCTTCTTAAAATTATGGGGTCAAGACAAAGGGTACAAGGGACTTCCCAGTATGGCCGGGCGATCAGAGAACCTAGAAAACCTACTTTATGTGTTTATAAAAAAAGCAACAACTCCCTTATTCTTGGTTCATGACTTCTAACAAGGTTTTCTGTTGCTAGTGCAGGAAGTGGGGGTCATGTCCACTGCAGAACCTGCCTAACTGTTCTTCCAGGCTGAGGTGGACAGCACATACCCTGCCAGATGACAACGCAGATCCCTCTCCCTGTGCCACTGTGATTGGAGAGTCTTACTATGGCTTCATGATTTTTCTGCTTCCTCTTTCCAAGTTCTAGGATTATGAGTATACACCAGAATACCTGGTTCACAGATGCTTCTAATCCTTGCCAGTAAGAAATCCTGTGTCCAGAAAGCTGCTTTTTAACAGATCCCCAGGTCCAGGGCCTCTTTAGTGATTCAGAGGAAACCATCTCTTGTCACCTATGTGCAGAGTCACCCTCCTCACAGGAAACTCAGCACTCATGGGAAAAAGTCAAATCATCTACTATCTACTTTCTTTGAGAAACAGAATAGATTCTGATTTTATTTTCAGTTGGATTACTCCCTTATTTCACTGTTGGATTTACTATTTTTTTCCCCAAGCTTCTGGAGCTAATTTATTGATTTTCAGACTTTTCTTTTCTTCTTTTTTGTTTTTCAAGACAGGGTTTCCATGTATAGTCCTGGCTGTCCTGGAACTAGCTCTGTAGACCAGGCTGGCCTCAAACTTACAGAGATCTGCCTGCCTCTGCCTCCCAAGTGCTAGGATTAAAGGCATGCACTACAAAGGCTTGGCTCAGCCTTTCTTTTCTAATGTATGCATTTACACCTATACATTTTCCTGATCAGTGCACTGGCTACATCTCACAAGCTTGTTGTCATTTTCACATCTTTTCAAGAACTATACTCCATGCTTCTCTAATTATAATATTCAAACCACACCATGGATTCCCATTTAAGCTATGAACAACAGAAGTGAAGGAAAAGAAACAAATTGCTGTGCATTAGTGCCACACACTTTTAATCCCAGCATGAGGGAGGCAGAGGCAGGAAGTGCTCTGTGAGTTCCAGGACAGCCAGGACTAGTTTTTTGTTGTTGTTGTTGTTTTTGTTTTTCTTTTTAAATTAAAAAAAAATTTTTTTTTTAAATTCCTTTATTTATTTAATATGTATATTGTATTCTGTCTGCATATTTGCCTGCACACCAGAAGAGGGCACCAGATCTCATTATAGACGGTTGTGAGTCACCATGTGGTTACTGGGAATTGAACTCAGGACCTCCGGAAGAACAGTCAATGCTCTTTAACCTCTAAGCCATCTCTCCAGCCCTAGCCAGGACTGTTACATAGGGAAACCTCGTCTTGGGGGGAAAAAAAACAAAAACATAAAAACAAAAAACATAAAAACAAAACCAACAAACAAACAACACCAAAAACAAAGAAAGAAAAAAAGGAAAAATTGATGACTTCTGCTTTTGAGCAATGATTTCAGTTACTTTAAAAAACACTTAGGATGGAGTAATGGCTCAGCAGTTACCAGCACACACTGCTCTTGCAGAGGACCCAAGTTCGAATCCCAGTACCCATGCAGGGCACAATGTCCTGTAACTGCAGCTCCAGAGGACCTGGGGCTGCTGGCCTCCACAAGCACCTGCACTTACCCCCACATAGACACAGACACATCCACTTAATTACAGTAAATATAAAATAATAGAAGTACATTTTAGGGTCCAGAGAGATGGCTCATTTGGTAAAAGGCTCACCACACAAGCCTGAGCACCCGAGTTTGGATCCCCAGCACCCATGTGAAAAACGGCACAGCAACATGTGCCTGCAATCCCGTGATGCGAGGTGATGAGAGGAGGGTACCTGCAGCTTTGCTAGCTCCAAGTGCACTGAGAGATCCTGTCTTAAAAAATGAGGTGGAAACTAAAGACGATACCTGCCATCAACCATCAACCTCTGGCCTCTTCACTTGTCCCCGGAAATAAATACACTTTTAAGTGAACAGAAAATCTATCAACATTGCACCCCATTAGGGGCTGAGAAATAGAAAGCGCCCGTGTGTTGCCAGCCCAGGCTTCTTAAGTTTATTTCACGTCATTGTAGTCACTTTTACAGCTGTTTGGACTTACTTTTTCAATCACATCATTGTTCACAGAATTCACAGAATTCATTAACAAACTAGTATTTTACATCCAAGGGTTATCAGTAGAACAGTAGAATAGAAAAGATGCCCATGAGCTGCTTGGTGTGGAACTCCAGTCTGATTAGATAGAAGCCTAGAACATTATTGCTTTATTAGTCCTATTTTTAAAAATTATAAATTATTTCTAGGAAACCCACCCTATCAGATGTTCTTCATTCTGGTTAGGTATGGTTTGTAGGTACCCAAACCCATCAGCCCATGTTCTGCTGCTTCAGCAGTTCTGAGGGCTGGCTAAGGCAGAACAATGCCCCTCCATGTATGTTTCTATATGTTTAAAAAAAAAAATAGAAACATTTTTTCTTTTCTTTGTAAATTTTTTTTTTTGTCTTAGTGAGTAGCTCAGGCTGACCTTGAACTCACTCTGTACTTCAGGCAAGTCTTGAACTTGGATCCTCCTGCCTCAGCCTCCCAAGTGGCTGAGATTCCAGGTCTGTACAACAGGCCTAGGGCAGAAACTCTTCCACAGTTTACTGTTTCTTCCCTAGTCTTGTGGCTAATGGGCTACATTCACACATGGACCTCTATGCAAAACTTGACTTAGATCTAAACAAGAGTTCAATAAATGACTAAAGCTCCTCTATAGGAGCCACTGACCATGCAAGGGATATATCTGAAGCAACAAAAATTATCTCAAGTTTAATGTGTGAGGAATGTCCTAAAGAAAATGTCACTCATGATCATGGTAGAAGGTGGCTGCTTAGCATTAGCTTGTCAGTGACATGAACTTGAAGACTTCTAGTAGGCTTCATGGCTGGGTATTTTTTTTTTTTTTAATTTAGTTCCATTTAGGTTTCTATTTTGAAAAAAGATCTTGGAGATTTCCTTGTGGCCCCTGATGCTCTGTGGAACCAAGAATACTGGGGTAGGAGATTGGCTTCCTCAGGGACATTGGTGCTCCAACTGCGTTTGGGGCAGGATCCCTGAGAGTGGTGACTGTATCAAGTTTGCGGGATGGGAGTAGATGCTGTGTGAACAATGCAGGCTGTGGCAAGGACCTCAGTTCAGCTTCTTGTTGTTGTCTGTGTTATGCACAGAAGCTAAAAAATCAACAATGAGCTTGGCTGTCTTCCTGGGTCTCTCCATCACCACTGAGTGGCCACAATTTTCCAGAAGCTCTACCTGGCAGTTAGCGATGGACTTGGCCAATATATCTGCTCCAGACACATCAAGCACCTGCAGAAGAAGAGGAGGGAAGAAATAGTACACAAAGATTTAGATGTGCCACTGTGTTGTCATGGACAATTTCTACCACTGAGGCCTGGCAGGGGTCAGGAAGATGGGGTAAATGGAAGCCATCAGCATGCCTCCTGTTTGACTCTGAAATATGGTACTATAAGTACAACACTGCCAATGATAACCAGGTAGAAAAGACAGAGTTCCTGTCTGCAAGGAAGTTAAGCTGGAGGGGGAGCCAGAACTATCAAGAGATGAATGTATTATGATGTGAACAGGCGCTCCACAGATAGGGGCTGAGAGGGCAGATAAGACAGAGAAAGGGAAGACACCACTCCTGAGTTCTCTTTCCCTTTCTGTAAAGATCCTCTACTTCCTCAGCTGTATCAGAACTCAGGTGTGCCGAGCTTGAAGGTGTCCTTTATAAGTTCATGCATTGGAAGCTTTATCCTTCTGCCCTCCTAAATGGATTAATAGATGAATGGACTAATGTCACTATCATGATGTCCTCAACTAAATATGCAACAGAAAGCTCCTCACTACATGCTGGCAGATGCTGGCACTCTACACATGGACTTCCCAGCCAACCAAACATTAACCTTTACACGTTTAGTCCTTTTGAATTACTCGGTCTCAGACATTTTGTTATAGCATCAGAAAACAATCAGAAAAAAGCATTTTTAATAGCTTTTTCTTACAATATTCCTTAATGAAAGATTCTTGTGTACCCTTTATAATACACTGTCATTTGTTTGCATTATATATTTCTTACTGTCTCCTCTTGCTTTAAACATTATGAAAAATCTTTGGTAGGCATGATTTCTCAGAGGCAGTTACAAAGGTACTTCTGGGAAAAAACTTGGTGAGTCTTTGGAGAGCTGGTTATGAGCTGAATGGAATCCCCATATTCTTATGCTGAAGTCCTAATTCCAGTACTCAGCATTGGCCTGTTTTGGAATAGTGTATTGCAGGTGTAACTGGTTAAGATGATGTCATAAAAGAGCAGGGAAGCCCTAAGCCAATATGACGGGTGTGCTTTAAAAAGTGGATTGTGAATACAGATAGATACACACACACACACACACACACACACACACACACACACACACACACACGCGCGCGCGCGCACACACACACACACGCGCGCACACACACACACACACACACACACACACACACACACACACACACAGAGAATGTCATGTGAAGATGAAAATAAAACCCAGGGAATACATCTATAAGACAGGGATACCAAAGATGGTTGCAAGCAACAGAAGCTGGGGGAAAATGGGGAGAGTCTCCCTCAGAGTTTCCAGAGCAATCAGCCCTGTTGACTCCCAGATTCGAAGCCAGGAAGATCCTATGTACAAGGTCAGCTTGGGCTACCTATCTCAATAAAGAAACAAATACATTTTCTTTCATGTTAAAAGTCAAATGTCATTGTTCCCAGCTTAAAGAACTGTGGCAGCAGACATTGGCACCTGACACAATAAACCCAACAGGGAGGCCCACTTTAAAGATCACCACTTGATTTTTTCCCACAGGGCCCTATGACATACCTGGTCCTGTTTTCCCCAAATGATCTGTGTTGGGACCTTGATCTTGTCCATGTTCTGATGCAGAGAGTATCTGGATTTCTCACTGACAATTTCCAAAAACACTTGTCAGAAAAGAAAAACACAGTGAGTATATGCAGGGTCTGCACATAGGTACCACAAGAGTCAGCACTTCAAGTCCAGGCCATTACTTCTTCTCTTCAGGGGACCAGAAAACATGACATGTACAGAGGTTTACAAACTATAAGGCAGCTGGCCCCTAAGCCGCAAGCTAGAGCAGGACTACTTACATTTCCGGTAGAAGCTGTTATGAGGGATGCGAACATCAACAAGGCCTTGAAGGATCTGAGGATGAATAATCCAAAGTTAGAAAACAAGAGAAGTCCCACTTCCTCCAGCATCTTATAGCTCTGGGGCAGCACTGCCTAGGGTTGGGCTTGTGAATCCCCAGAATGTAGAATATAATTGGGAGGTTTTAAAAAACAAAATGAGCTGCAGAAATAGCTCAGTAACAATACTTGCTGCTCTTACATAAGACCTGGTTTGATTCTCAGCATATACAAGGAAGCTCACAACCATCTGTAACTCTAGTTCCAAGGGCTCTGATGCCCTCCTCTAACCTCTGTAGGCACTTCATGAATGTGGTGCACAAAAATACAGGCAAAACACTTTTCACATTAAAAAATAATAATAATAAAAAATTAGGGAGGAACTTGGGAAATGCTGTGAAGCCAGAGGTCTGCATATTATGTTAAAGACATTATAAAGACAGCATGGCATCTTGAGAAACTCTTGGTTTAATTCAAGACAAAAATTTGGATAAACAAAATATCAGGCCATTATTCAATGATACCTAAATGCAGAACAAGATTGAACCATCAGGATTGATGATCCTATAAACAATGAAGGAGTTGGGGACACAGCTCAGTTGACAGAGCACTGGCCTAGCGTGCACCAAGCCTTGAGCACCACATAAACCTGGTGTGAACAGCATGCCTACACTCCTAATACTCTAGAGATAAAGGCAGAAAAATTGAGGGTTTAAATTTATCTTCAGTTATTCGGTGAGTTCCAGGCTAGTCTGTAATACATAAAAAGATCCTCTTGAAAGAGGAAGAGGAAAGAGGGAGGAAGAGGAGAAGAAATAAACTATTAAGAAAACTCTGGTGAGAACCCCATAGTTTCAGAGAGTCCAGATTACTGTCTGACATTGCCTTTGCTTTCCTTGCTGAGGGCTATAGCAAATATAGATAGGCCAGATCTCCAAGCCCTGGGCTACTAACCGAGATAGGTGGCTATGGCCATTGTAAGGCAGTTCCTTGCCTCAGGACTCTAAGTCAAAGTAGAGGGTTTACGAAGATAGCTGTCACTCCTCTCATTCACCAGGGAACAGTGCCATGGGTTCACTAATATATTGAACCATGGCTGCTTTTGACTAAACCAGCTCTCTAAAGAATGACTAGAATCCCAGAGGTTCTGAAAGTAGCAGCACAGAGGTGAGGAAAATGACTATTTATTTAATAAACACTGTGCTCCATGACAGATGTTTTCTTCTTTCTACTATCCACCCAGTATCCATGCATCCATCTACCCTTTTCCAACTCTGCTTAATTCAGTGGTTCTCAATCTTCCTAATGCTGTAACCCTTTAGTACAGTTCCTCATATTGTAGTGACCTCCAACCATAAAATTATTTTCATTGCTACGTCATAACTATAATTTTGCTACTGTTATGAATTGTAATATAAATATCTGATTATTTCCTATGGTTTGAGGGTTCTTCAACCTCCAAAAGGGTTGTGACCCACAGGTTGAGAACCACTGGCTTAAATGATTAATGGCTTAATCAGTTCATCCATTTATCTTATTTCCCTGAATCATTTATTTATGTCTGTATTTGCTAATCTATCCTTTCTCCACCCCTATATTATCCAGTCATCATCCCATCCCTCCAACCAACCAACCATCCACCCATGGTTCCATCCTGCAGCCTTAAACCATATAAGCATACACATGCATTAACTCACTTATCTATCTATCTATCTTGTACCTATATCACTACCCACTCCCCTCTCTATCTCTGACACTAAGATATCCTATAATATCCACCATCCATGCATTCTATATAAGTAGGACCTTCTTCTTGAAAGTGCACTGCTAATGTCTGGAGATAGACAGGCCCTGACAGAGAACAGAGCAGAAGACACACGTGAACAAACACAACCACAAGATGGCCTAATGGACTCAATGGTAGGTGGCCCTACCCTACTGGGAAAGAAAGGCTTCTGAAATCAACATATATTTTCTCCCAGTGTTTTCTTATCCCTGACAACTAAAAGCAAGGAGTCTTCTTTGGTCACAAAATTCTAAAGATATTATAGCTGGAAGAGGACAGTGCCACTTTATGACTAAAAAGATATCAAGGACAGATTACACCACAGACACAGATTTTGAGTTCTTCTCCTTATTAACTTATTAATTATTAACTAAGTCATGGTCACAAAGTCTGTGTAGCATCCATTCTCACAGCTTAGGAGGACTTCACCTCACCCTGAGGCAGAGTTCATTGCTTATAACACAGGAAGATAATCTGGGTTCATAAGGCCTCAGCTGTGGACTTTTTTCTCTACACCTTTTCCTCAAACAACCTCATTCATACATGACCCTCAATATATTCCTCTGTCTATGGCTCCTGCTTTATATTTAGGCCAGAAATCCCTTTGCACCACTTAAATGTCCAACTGCCTATCCCTTGGAAGCCTCAAAAGCAATCTGAACTTAATATATCCAAAATGGAACTCTCAGCATATGTCCCAAACCTGAAATTCCTCCTCTCCTTTCCCTGAGCAGAAAATGCTACCTTTACCCATCCAGTCTCAAGAACTGAAATTCATCTATGACCACTCACTTTTCCTCACCTCTACTTCCAACCTGCCCTAAGTCCTGTCCATCCTTCCTCACAACACATCTTAGCTAGTGCTACTACCCCAGTTGGTACCAGCATCACCTCTAAGTCACAGTATAACCCAAGTAGCCTCTGTTTCTATTTGTGTCCCCTACAGTCTTTCTGCAGCTCTCCCATTATGCTTAGAAAGAACACTCACTCCCATAAACTACAAGGACATATAAGATCTTCTCAGAGCAGCTCTTAGGAAACCATGAGGTCACAGTGCGCTCATACTCAATGACACTCAACATCATTGCCTTTCACCTACATTCTCTTAAAAGCATACTATACATGACAAGATAATATCATCTCTTATGGCAAATGTTTATCTTTGTTTAATTTTTTTAAGTTTCAATATCAATAAATATAACCCTCATAGATAAAAAGCCCTCTGAGTTCATCCAAAATACTTTTTTTTTTATGTACAAGTCTAAGAGTCTTAATTTTTTTAAACTGAGAATGGATTTAGCCCCTGACTCCCTTTCCAACTCCTTTCTCCTTCACTCTCTAGGCTCCAGCCACTTGCTTTTTTCCATTGCCATCAATCTGTTGTATGTTTTTCCCACTCTACACATGACCCTTCAAATTACCTTATCAGAGCTATCCCTCCCTCCCCATTTTAAATATTTATACCATCTTCATTTTACCTCTAAAATTCATCTCAACTTGTAAATTTTTGTCTATTAGTTGTCTGCTTCCTACATTGGATTGCATCTGCTCAGGGAAATTCCCTGTGTTATATATTTACCACAGTGTTCAGCACAGTGTCTAACATAATCATAGGCAACTGGTAAGCTACATGTTGAATAATGGAGCAGACAGAATGGAGTCAGAGAGTAGATACAAGAGGCCATGCTGGGGGAGGCTGCATGGAGGGCAAGGGTGTGGCACTGAAACACTGTACCTGCTGGGGCACTTTGAATCGGACATAGGAGCAGAGCTGGAGCATCTCACTCATCTCCTCCGGGGTGGATGGGATCAAGGGAATTTTCTGAATGGCAGCTGAGTCCTGCAGCTCTTTGAGCCGTTGTACAAATTTATTGTCAGTTGAATACTGCAGGCCTGGGATGCAAAACAAAAGAGCCCAATGATATACCTATCAGGTGTATTGTGCCCCTATGTGCAGGAAATGTTCAATGAAAACCCAGGGACTCAGGTTAACATGTCAGATTTCTTTCACCAGGAGACGATCCTTTTTATTTTTCCTCTTTGAGACAGGGTTTCTCTGTGTAGCTCTAACCATCTTTGGAACTCACTCTGTAGACCAAGCTGGCCTCAAACTCAAAGATCTGCCTGCCTCTGCCTCCTGGGTGTTGGGATTAAAGTTGTGTACCACCACCACCTGGCTAAGAGATCACTTTTTAATTGGTACTGGCACCCTTGCTCAAAGTAAACATCGTATTCTGAGAATTACAGAAAAAAAATATATATCATCTAAGGTATTTTATTGTTGGAGTTAAGCATGGTGGTACATACACGCCTCAAGAGGTGGAGACAAGAGAATCACAAGTTCAAGGCCAGCATGGGCTTACATAATAAATTCTAAACTAGTCCAGATTAAAACAACAGCATTATGTTTTAGGGCTGATTGCACATACCATGGCCACAGACTAGCAAGATATGCAGAAACTGAGGCTGTCCCCAAGCCTCTTAAACCAGAATCTGCATTCCCACAAGCTGCAAGGGGGTGAGAATGGCAGAGTATGGGGAGTGCCAGATGGTGCCTCACTCGCACTGTTTTCATGCCTGCGTTATTTCGAGGAGATTGAAGAAGTGAGAGATGGAAAGAAAGCACAGAGCTGCCATGGCTGCAGCTCCCTCCCTTGATCTGGATGCCCTCCCCTCGGTGACCAATGCATAGGACACAAGAGAGTGTATGTGCAGCACAAAGGCTCTCTTCCTCCAGAAGAAAATTAGGTGAGGGCTGAGACTCCTTTTGAGAATGCCCACTGTCTCACGACACAAGAGCCTCTGATAGCTAACACTATGCTAGGCATGGCCTATAATCCCAGAATTTGGGAGGTAGACGTGGAAAGATTATGAATTTAAGGCCAGTCTTGACTACATGAGACCTTGTCTTAAAAACAAACAGGCAGTTGCATCTTTAATACTGGCCATCCTATAGAAAACAACATGTTAGGGCCAGGGAAATGGCTCACTGGTAAAGCTCTTGCTGCATAGTATGAGGATGGAAGTTCAGAAGCCCAGAACCCATGCAGAAGCTGTAACAGCCACCTGTAATCTCAACCCTTGGAGACAAACAGGAAGCTCTGTGGCCAGCTTGCTAGCTAGACCAGCCATAACTGGCAAGTTCCGGGTTCAGTTAGAAACCCCACATCAACAAATAAAGTGGACAGTGACCAAGAAGACACCCACCTTCAACTTTGTCTCTCACCCACAAAGAAAACCACATTATATATCTATGTCCTAAAAAGCCTGCTGAGATAGTATGCTCCTATAATCCTAGCCACACAAGAATCTGAAGCAAGAGGATTGCAAGTTCAAAGCCAGCCTAGGCTACATACACAGGGAATTAAAGCCAGCCATAGCAAGAACCTAACCTGTGGGATGGGGGGATTCATAGAACCTGCCCAGAATTGTCCATATCCAATACTGTTTCACAGTGACTTCTCTTTAATTTTAATCATAGAA
This sequence comes from Peromyscus leucopus, assembly GCF_004664715.2. Taxonomy (NCBI): domain Eukaryota; kingdom Metazoa; phylum Chordata; class Mammalia; order Rodentia; family Cricetidae; genus Peromyscus; species Peromyscus leucopus. The sequence goes on along the minus strand of NC_051070.1, from coordinate 85,603,803 downwards.
TATGTCCTTTTAGAGCACAGACAATTTCATGAGGTGGTCCTAAAAGCTTTCAAAAATGGCCTCATAATTTTCTGTAATAGCCTTTAGAAGTTGTGCTAAGATAACATCTATGTTATAAACAAACTAACTTAAGATGCGGGCATGCAGCTCAGTAGCAGAGCCCTTGCTTAGCGTGTATGAGGTCCTGGTTTGACATTTAGCACCATAGAACGGGAAAAAAAAAGTCATTGCTTTTGCATTCACATGAAAGTTTTGATTAAAAAGTCACATCCTGACAGATGATCAAATAATGAAACTCATTTTTTTTTAAAGATTTATTTATTTATTTTGTATACAGCATGTATATGACTACAGGTCAGAAGAAGGCACCAGATCTCATTACAGATGGTTGTGAGCCACCATGTGGTTGCTGGGAATTGAACTCAGGACCTCTGGAAGAGCAGTCAGTGCTCTTAACCTCTGAGCCACCTCTCCAGCCCGAAACTCGTTTTTTATCAGTTAGCCTTTACATCTTTTCTCTTTTAATTTATATTGTCACTGCCCCCCCCAGTCATATTTTTTTTTTTTTTAAGAAAAAAATTAATCTTAGGTTTAATATCTTGTGGTATCCTACACTGGATTCTGATACTCAAAAGCAACACGGGTGGAAAAATGAAGTCAAATTCAAATGAAGCTTGGGATTCAGTTGATAGTAAGGCACCAAGCTCAACTCCTTAGTTGTGACAGGGTCACTGTGGGGATGTGATCTGTTCACACAGACAAAACTGGGTAAAGGGTTATGGGGATCTGCACTACCTTGGCAATGTTCCTATAAATTTAAAATTATTTCAAAGTTAAGACAAAGCTTATGTAGAAAAATGTAGGTAGGGTGTGGTCCTAACTTGTTTCCACCTTTTCACATGCAAACAATCAATCTTAAATTTCCACTGTCTCCCTCCTTCTCTGTGGAAGGTTCCACAGTTAAGTACAGGTGCCACACAGCACCATGCACATGGCCACTGCCTCCCTCCTTCTCTGTGAACCAGGTCTGGCTCCAATTAAGTCAGTCTGGCTATGGTTCTCATCACACAACTGTTACCTGGTCAGAGTTATCACAAAGCATTGTCTATCTCTGGGGTCTATATCAGAAGGATAACTTTTTAAAGGAGTCACAGCAGAAGCTGTGTGAATGCTTCTTGAAATTCAAGTTACTCGTGAGGTTGTTCTGGTAACATAACTCACCAGCAGGGCACACAAGACACAGGCTGCCAACATCAGACGGGTAGTAAGCAGCGTATACTCCAGCCACGTGGCCACCCATGGAGGTGCCTATAAGGTGAAAGGGCTTTTTGTTCAGCTTAAGGCATTCTACAAACTAGGAAGAGAAATGAAAAGGAGGCATGATTACAGCTGAGATGTCAGCAACGACTGCAGAGCAGACCCCTCCCCTCAGTAAAACTGAACACTCGACTGGGTCTGACACTGATTATTACACCCAATATTTAGTTGAGCCCTGTGACATATGTGTACTTTACTTTATAAGGCACATGTGGCTGTAGGGTCATTTATAAATATAAATCAAACAGCAATGATCCCCTTAAGTCAAAAACTGTTCTATAAAGGACCAAGACATTGATGTTTTTTTTTCCCCTCTCTCTATGGGTCGGCTGGTCTCTGTGGTAACTATTCAGCTAGGCTACTGCATCACAAAAGCTGCCAGAGGCAATAAATACCTAAGTAAGCTAAGTAAGCATGGATGTGTTCCAGTAAAATTTAGTTTACAAAAGTAGGTTGACAGCTCTGGGGCGATAGTTTGATGACTCCTGCTTCATTTGAAGCCCTATCTGGCTAGACATCTGTCCAATCAACCATCTACATATTTATCCCTCACTGGAAAAATATTATTAGATATTTATTAGGCACAAATAACTATGGTTAGCCCTTGAGGACACAGCAAAGAGCCAGACAATAAGCCCTCGTTCAAATATATAGTTTAATGGAGACAGAAATTATCAACTAAATATTCTTTTTTTTTTGAGACAGGATTTCTCTGTGTAGCTTTGTGCCTTTCCTGAATCTCGCTCTGTAGCCCAGGCTGGCCTTGAACTCGCAAAGATCTGCCTGCCTCTGCCTCCCTAGTGCTGGGATTAAAGGCGTGCGTCACCACCACCGCCCGGCTCCTAAATATTCTTATTTAGAAAAAAACATCAATGTGAATGTGAAACTTACAAACTATCCTGTTAAGAAAAGGCTTTATCATAACCTTAGGAGAGAGCCAGAGATGGATACTAAAACATAACAACATGCAAAGAGTTCGCCCTAACCACACAGAAGGAGAAAAACAGACCTCCACAGGGGAACAATTTTGTAGAATTCTAAATGCCTTTTTAAAGGGCTGAGAAACTGCCCAGATTACATTTCTTCATGTACAAATTGGCAGGGGATGTAACTCAGTGGGCAGAGTGCTTGGTTAGCATACACAAATTCCTTGATTTGTTCTTGATTCCCAACACCACATAAAATGGTAGTACATTACTGTAATCATTGCACTTGGGAGGTAGAGACAGGAGGATCAGAAGTTTAAGGCAACTTCCACTACATGATACCCTATTTCAAAAAATAAAATAAAAAATACAATAGGCTTAAAGGAAAACTGACCAAAGATATCCCTAGGCTGCCATTCTGTTTGCAATCATTTAAAGACAGATGTCCTACGGACTGGCCATGAGCTAATGTGCAACTCTTGCCTGCTTTCCATGTGCTGAGAAGATATAATCTGGGCAGTTTGGGTAAAGCCTCCTGCTTACCTGATGTACCCTCTTAACTTGCCCATCTATAGATAGGTCATCCAGGGATGAGCGGGTGGTGCCTTCATGACCAGGCATGTCCACGCAGACCAAGTGCAGGTTCTTCGGAAGGAACTGAAGACCCAGAGCCAGACAGTCAGTATGTGATCTAGAAAAACATGTCTACCCATTTCTCTGGGGAGGAAGCTGCCACCAACTCAATGACCCAGACAGCCACTGAGATTATGTTTCTGAGCCTCCATGTGCCTTATACATGTGAATAAGTATCAACAGAGCCTTATATGGAGGAGAGGACCCCAAGACTGGTGCACAGATGAAAAGAGGCTCAGTGGGTAACAGGAGAGAGGATACAAACTCAGGCTGTCAGGCTTACATCTTGCACTTAATTTTTTTAAATATTTACCATTATGTTTTTAGGTATCCATTCTCTCTTTCCACTTTTATGTGGGTTCCAGGGATCAAACTCAGCTTATCAGGCTTGCATTGCAAATGCTTTTCCCTCCAAGGTAACATCGGAAAACTTCTTAATACTGTTTGCTCAGTACTACTTCCTTCCCTTCCACGCCACACTTCCTCCAGCCATGTGGCTGTTGTCTTGGAACTAGAAGAGATGGTTCCCACAGCCCTGGCTAGGTCCAGAGCCAAAAGGAACAATGCCTTTCCCCAAAGCCATAAGGCTGGTTTCAACTTTCTTTTTTTCTTCATCAGGGTCTAATTATTGAGATGATGATTCTCCCAAATCACTATGTTTAAAAGATGCACCAACTTTAGCCATGAGTCTGAGAAACATTAGTTATCAAAGATGTTTACTGAAGAGGAGACAAAAAAGATTAAGGCTTGAAGATGGCTGTCCTCAAGGTGGCATTTGGAAAGAACACAAATAACCCAATGACATATGCACTTTCTCTCCTAGTGACACTTATGATCTTTCAGATATTGTCCCATTTGAAGTACCAACCTGGGATGCTGCTCTCTCAAGACAAACACCAGCCTCAGTCCCACCCCCTATCCCTCATTAGCTGGCCACTCTCCCAAAGTACAGTGAGAGGCCACACAAGTCAACAAAAGTGACTCGGAAAAGGATTCTAAAAAGCTGCCAGATCAAGACCATTTCTCTAAATGATTAAGGAAAAGAAAAAAACAAATAGCAGAAGGAAGAGGATTTTTGGGGTAGGCAGGGAAAGGAAAAGAATGTTTAATAACAAACACTTTTGGAAAAGGCCCAGCCTTGACCACCATCATGGCAGTTCTGAAGTAGAGCTGTGTTGAAACACCCCAACCCTCCCCGTGCCTAAAAATATCTCCATGGTGAGAAGATTCCAGAGACACAGTTTTTAAAATACTACTCAATCAATTCTGTAATGCAAAAAAAAAAAGAGTCTGAATAATATATTATATATTTCATTAATTTAAAGATGAATTTGAACTGTGTTCCCACCCTTTAAGACAGAAGAGTCTGGAAGTGTACCTTGACTACACTGAGCCACATATCCTTGTGTGCAGAGAATCCATGGAGCATGAGGATGGACGGTTTGTGTCCTGGCCTGCCCCGGAAGGAGTAGCAGAACTGATAGTCCTCATGGTGAACATAGCGGACTTGCATACCCAGTGTCCTCCGCCAGTACCTAGGGTGAAGAAAGGAAAGACACAAGCAGCATGTTCAGGGTACGTGGCTTTGGGAGGGGCACAGGTTCTCTCTAGAGATCCTACTTGGTGGCAATATGACTCCAAGCCATATCTCCCAGCTCTTGTCCTTTACTTCCCCCTCAAGGAGCACTAAGAAGAGAAGTATGTTACACATGTTTGGAAAACGGAAGGGGACCAGCACAGTGTGTATGTGTGTGTGTTGGGGGTGATGATGAGTGGATAGCAGAGAGTAACAAGATCAATATACATTACATACATGCGTGGAAATGTCATCATAAAACTCAATAAGCTGTGCAATTAATATATGGTAATAAAGAAATGAAAAAATTAAAAGTGATAAAGAACTAGCACCTGAATGAAAAACAAAACAACAGGACACCACACACAACACCTTTTATGAGACGGCTCTCAAGGCTCCAGAACTAACTCAGTGCTCAAGACCTACATGCACTGACTGTTCTCTGGCTTCGTTCCTCACAGCATATGGCAACAGTTGAAGGCTCAGCTTCTGTTAGTTATATAAGCCTTGGCAAGGCTGTGGTTTGGCCTCAAGTCCATTTCAATACAAAATTACCATTGAAACAAATTGAATTCTCAGTCTGCAAAAAAATCTCTTCAAAGATGAAATGTAATTAAATCATCCCAGTATCTTCTCTCTAATAGACTTTATACCACAGCAACAGCCAAGTCTTGCAAAATCAAGTGACCAAAACAGTGTTTGTTTTGTGTGACCTAAAGGAGAAAAGAAGTCAAGCTATATAATCATGTTTACCTGTATCTACAAGGCACCGTCAAGGATCTGGAGTGGAAGCAGAGAATGAGGTGAAGAATAGGAAAGGGAAAAGAGGGGCCAGTGAGGGCTAGAACTACATTCCTTTTTGATCCTTTTGCAATGACTGCATTGCCTACTCAAAACATTAAAACAATAATAAAATTGGCCAGCCTAAGGCTCTTTATAGGAAAAAAGCAGGCAGGCCTATTTCAGTACTCTAAGTAATGGTTCCATACCATTAATTTGTAGCTATTGGCTATATGACCTTGAATGTATGTTTCTTCGTGGACAACAATGGGGAAACACTGTATTCCATCAAGGCTACGGCCAAGATTAAATGTGATAGTCCACATGTAAAGTTTTTTTTTTTTTTTTGAAAATTATTTTTAATCTGTGTGTGTGTAGTGCTCTCAATAGCCAGAAGAGGGCACTAGATCCCCAGAGCTGCAATAACAGGCCATTGTGAGCCACCCAAGATGGGTGCTGGGAACTGAGCTCCAGTCTTCTGGAAGAACAGAAAGCAGACTTAACCACTGAGCAATCTCTCCAGCCCCAATACACACAAAAACTTTTGTTCAAGACACAGCACATAGTAATATTTGACAAACAATGGTTAGCATTATATTGAAAATATCTCTTTCCAAGTATGTCATTTGCTAAAATTCAAGGGAAAAATTAGAGGTAATATTTGCAACAAAATTGATAACCACAGATTATCAGATTGTTTTCATCCCCATCTTAAGACAAACCTGGGGTCTAAAACATGCTAAGCAAGCATACTACCACTGAGCTACACATACCCTCAGCCTAGGACTGATATCGTTAACATATAAAAGGCTTACAAACTGATATGAGCCGGGCGGTGGTGGCGCACGCCTTTAATCCCAGCACTCGGGAGGCAGAGCCAGGTGGATCTCTGTGAGTTCGAGGCCAGCCTGGACTTCCAAGTGAGTCCCAGGAAAGGCGCAAAGCTACACAGAGAAACCCTGTCTCGAAAAACCAAAAAAAAAAAAAAAAAACCAAACTGATATGAACCATGCCAAAAACTTAATTCAACACTGGGCAAAATAAATAAAAGGATAACTTAAAGTAGAAGAGATATTAATGTTGAATAAACATAGCAAACATTTGAAGTTCACTAATAAAGATATAAACATGCAATAAAATACATCCTTTTACATTATTGGACTCTTAGGTCCCTTGTTAGCCATTCTAAAAAACTCAGGAAGCAGGAGCTGGTAAAAGAAAAGTGATTTATTTAGTTTGGGCCAGAACTGGGGAGAGGAAAAAGTCCCAGCCTCTCTCTATCTGCCCATATACAATTTACAGGAATGATGAAGCAAAAGCCAGGAATAGCACACAGATTTAGCTATGAATTAAGATATCCAAACTGTGAGATAAGTCTTTCCTAGGAGTCAGTTCTTCCTTTGGTACCAGGATGTGGTCTACCCTCACTGGCAGCATGGTATTTCCTGATAAAATTCTAATTTTTTAAATTATTTATTTATTTATTTAGAGACAGGGTCTCTCTCTATGTAGTCCTGGCTGTCCCAGAACTCACTCTGTAGATGAGGCTGGCCTTGAACTCACAGAGCTCTTCCTGCCTCTGCCTCCCAAGTGCTGGAATTAAAGATGTGTATCACCATACCTAGACAAAATTCTAATTAAAAAAATTATGTGTATGGGTATTTTGCCTGCATGTATGTATGTCTGTGTACCACATGCATGACTGGTACCCACTGAGGCCAACAGAGGGCACTGAATCCCTTGGGAACTGGAGTTACATAAGGTTGTGAGCAATCATTTAGGTGTTAGTAATTAAACCTGGGTCCTCTGCCAGAGAAGCCAGTGCTCTTATCCATTGAGTCACTGTTCCAGCCCTGAAATTCTGGTTCCTTTTCAGTTTCTTTGAATGTAGACTTTCAAATTAGAAAAGTAGATCTTTCCTTTTCTCTTTTAGACCAGTTCTAATGTCCCACCTTTCTAGGAAGCAATCTGGCATTAGCTATGAGGATTTTTTTAATTTGTCCTATTATACTTTCAAGAATAATTTGTCCCAGGGAGATAAGAAGAAGCCTTAATGAAAAAGAAAACTTAAATAAAAAAAAATTATGTTGCAGAAACACAAACAGAAGAGCTGGGGATATGACGCGGCAGTAAGATACCATGACTGATGTGATCCTAGGCTTCTTCCCCAGCATTGGAAAACACATAAGGGAAGGATGTGTAAAAACAGAGGTTGAGATCAGCATAATGCAATCATATCTCAAGGAACAGCAGCCTTTACCAGAAACTCAGAAGAGGCAAAAAATGATTCTCCTTTAACCACTAAAGAGAACTAACCCCAATTCCATGTTTCTAGCCTCTAGAACCCTGCGACAGTTTAAGTTCTGTTCTTTTAGACACCCAGTTCACAGTTACTCATCGAAGGACCCGCTGTGCTTCTGCCAACACTTAGAATTGCTCATCAAGTTTTTTTCGTTTTTGAAGAATATTTATTTTTGTGGATATGGATGTTTTGTATGCATCGATGTCTGTGCAACACATGCATGCCTGGTGCTCGCAGAGGCTAGAGAAGGGAGTGAGGAGTTTACAGATGGTGTGAGCCACTATGTGGGGGCTGGAAAGTGAACTCTAGGTCTCTGGCTGAACAACCAGTACTCTTATTACTGTGCCATCTCTCTTGCCCCTTGTTTATAACTTTAGCCTTTCTGATAAGCAGGTAATAGTATTTCATTGTGTTTTGTTTTCAGTTCAGATTTGAACATTTAAGCTTAAGCACCTTCTTGCTCAGCCTCTCAAGTGTTTAGATTCATTGTGGTTTTGAGTGTCCCTTATAACCAATAGAACAGCAAATTGTTTCATTTCATGTTAATTGGCTACCAGATACCATCTGTGTAAAGTATCTGAATTTCTGTCCATTTTCTAGGTTATATGCTCTTTTTTTTCTTTTTAGATTTACAGGGGGACTTCTTTATATATGCTGGATGCAAGTTCTTTATGAACAGAATTACTGCAAATACACACTGCTACCTTTGATATGCATTTTTATTCCCTAAATAGTCTTCCTTTGGGGAGAAGCTGTGCTAAGGATTGAACATAGTACCTGGTGCATGCTGGGTATACACGTTGAGCCACACACCATCTTGGTCTTTTTGGTTAACACTATTTCTTCATTTAAGATGATACAATGAGACTAAACAATTTGTTTTGTTTTGTTTCTCGAGACAGGTTTTCTCTGTGTAGTCCTGGCTGTCCTAAATCTCCATCTGTAGACCAGGCTGGCCTTGAACTCACAGAGATCCACCTGCCTCTGCCTCCAAAGTGCTGGGATTAAAGGCATGTGCCACCACTGTTCAGCCTAAACTGAACAATTTTTATGGCTAGAAATTTTTATGTTATGATTCTGCCTACCTCCAATGTCAAGAAAAATACATGTCTATTTTTTCTTAAGAAAGATTTGCTGAACCTACAATCTACCAGGCTTTTATTTTTAGGCAGAGTATGAACTTGCAGATGGGTTGTGTTCATTTTTCTATTGCTGCAAAAAAACTCACCACCACCACCACAACAACAACAACAAAACAAACAAACAAACAAAAACTTCAGACTTGGAGGAGTTTAAAACCACCCTTCATTAGGTTACCTGTGCAGGTCTTAGCTAAGCACATTGCTCAGGGTTTCACAGTGTTGACATAAAGGCATCAGCCAAGCTGCCTTTCATTCAACTCTAAGCCCATTCAGCTTGTTGGCAAAACTCAGTTCTTTGTGGGTACAGGACTGAAGTTCTTGTGTCCTTGCTGGCTGGCTGTTGAGAACTCTCTGCCTCCTCCAGCCCACCTGTGTTCCTTCCTGGATGGTCCCCTCAGATTCAAATAACAACAGCACCAATTCATGATGAATTTTCATCTCTTTTAAGGGCTGAGGTGATTAGATTAGACCCCTGTGGATAATGTCCCTGTCCCAAAATCAGCTGCATATAACATATACCATGACTGTAATTTAGCATGACCATGACATAAATACACTGTCATAGTCACAGGACTCTGAGAAGAGGAAGGGCATCTTTGAGAAGCAGAATTTAATAATTCTGTCTACTAAGAGTCAAACTTACATTTCCCCAGCTAGATTTTTTTTGTTAACACAGTGCACTTTCCATATCTTCGAACATCTATTTCTGGACACCTCCAGCCCATTGTTCTATTTGTCCTCTGTGCCAGTTTCATACCGACTTGACTTTCATAATTTCATAATTAGTCTTGATAGCTGGAAATATAAATCACCTCGATTCATTCAAGACTGTCTTGATTAGTCGGACCTATCCTTTTCTTTATTAAGAATCCACTTAATTGGACTAGAGAGAAGATTTAGCAGCTAAGTGCACATACTGCACTCACAAAGGACATAGGCTCAGTTTCCAGCACCGACATGGCAGATCATAACCATCTATAATTCGAGTTCCAGGGCATCTGATTCCTTCTTCTGCCCTCCATGGGCACCAGACAGACATATATAATATACATACATGCAGATAAATACTCAGACACATAAACGTAAGGGGCAGCAGCAGTGAGAGGAGATGAGAGAGGGTGGCAAGGAGTGAGCACAATCAAATCCATTATAAATATGTACGAAAATGTCAGAATGAAACTCACCCTAACTCTTATAGCTGACAAATGCTAATAGAAACTTGGAAAAAAAAGAAATTAAAATTCTAGACAAAATATATTAATTGTAGCTCACTCTGCCCTTATGGAAAGGAGGTCGTTCTAATCGAGAGCTTCATTAGTCTTATCTGTAAAATAACGCCAATACTATTTCCTGCCGACTTGAAGGATCATATAAAAATTAAACATCTCTAAACTAGTAAAAGAATCTACTTTTTCTAATTTGCTTTCTATTACTATGATAGAGATCCATGACCAAAAGGAACATGGGGAGGAAAGAGTTTATCTGGGTCACATGGACTGGGTCAGTCCATAGAGAGAAGCCAAGGCAGGAACTCAAGGCAAGAGTCTGGATGTAGGAACTGACGCAGCAGCCATATGGCTTGTTCAGCCTGCTTTTTATACACCTGGGACCACTTGCCCAGGGGTGGCACCACCTACAGTGTCCTGAGCCTTCACGCATCAGTCATTAATCAAGAAAATGCCAACCTAATGGAAGCATTTTTTTCAGTTGAGGTTCCCTCTTCCCATATGATTCTAGCTTGTGTCAAGCTGACCAAAAAATATGTAGCACACTGCTTATCAAATGCCATCAGAAAAACTTAATTTAGGGCCATCGTACAAAAATATAACATCTCTACAAGAAGAAAATCTTTCAACCCACAAATACAGTACATCCTTCCATGAATTTAGGTATATTGTCAACGGTCTCTCATGGATACTTTTTTTTTTTTTTTATGTAGAGCCCTTTCATGTTTAAATTATTGTTATTTGTGTACATGTGTGTGCACTACAAATGAGAACATGGAGGTCAGAGGATAACTTTTGGGAGGCGGTTCTCTCCTTCCACCTTGTGTGTGCGTGCGTGCATGTGTGCGTGCGTGTGTGCATGCGTGTGTGTGTGTGTGTGCGCGCGCGCGCGCGCGCGCGCGCGTGCTGTGATGCTTGTGTGAGTGCTACAATGTGTGTGTGAGTGCAGACACACCCGTGGAAGTTAGAAGATAACTTTTGGAGTCAGTTCTCTCCTTCCATCCTTGTTTCCAGGGGTCCAACTCAGTTCATCAGGTGCTACAAGCCACAGGAATGAAGTAGGAATTCAGCTGTATATTATAAAGTTATACCTGGAAGAATTAAGAAATTCTTCCAGAGGAAAAGCCAAATCTCAAGGAGTATTTGGTGTTAGTTGGCTTTTACTATATCAGCTGTTTTCGGCTATGAATTCCATGTGTTCTCTCATAGCTTCCCCCAAGAACTAAGGTGTTTGGATACAGTCACATAGGCAAGGTTTCCTGCCTCCAGGCCTTCTGCTCTTCTTTTTAACATTAAAACCAGATATCTCCTTTAGCTAACATCCAAGGACAAAGCATTTCAGACCAACTGCTGATCTCCTGAAGGCCAGGTGGGCATTAGGTACAAAGCTTTGCTTCTTGTGCAAATTAAGCTCAGACCCCACTTCCTCTCACAGTGCCAAGTGGCAGCCTCAAGCAACTTACTTAGAACAAAAGGGCTCTTTGCATACCTGGTGCAGTGAAGCTATGGGGCAGGTTTCCTAGTTCCAAGCAGAGCTACCCTGCCCAACCAGAAAGCAGCAAGGCAGAGTTTGCAGATTGTAGGTGTATAGAGACTGGTTGGGGGAAGAACGAGGAGGAACGAAGATGGAGGGGACCAAAGATGAAGATGAGGATGAGACATGAAGAACCTAGTTAGAGCTATGAGGGGCAGGAGGAGATGGGACAGAGAGGAGCTAAGTACAAGGACAGAGATGAAGCTATGTAAATAGAATTTTGTTTCAGAAAAATAAAGTAAATGGACTGTAGAGCTCAGTGTACTTAGATTCATTCCCTCAGATTACCCTGTTGCTGAGTCTTCCCCAGGACTCGGAGAGAATTGTCTTCAGGGCAGGCCCCCTGGGGGAAATTTTGATAATCAGGCTTGTGTGACAAGCACCTTTACCCATGAGCCACTGCCTGAGCTCCCATGTTACTCTTCAGAGTTATTACTAGGTATTTGAGAGTTACTGGCACTAGAGTAAGTAGCAACATTTAACTTTTCATTTTCTTTCTTTTCTTTTCTTTCTTTCTTTCTTTCTTTCTTTCTTTCTTTCTTTCTTTCTTTCTTTCTTTCTTTCTTTCTTTCTTTCTTTCTTTCTTTCCTTCCTTCCTTCCTTCCTTCCTTCCTTCCTTCCTTCTTTCTTTCTTTCTTTCTTTCTTTTTTTTTCCTTACAAACTGTATGGCCGTGACAGGCTTCTTGCTAACTGTTCTTATAGCTTAAATTAATCCATTTCCATAAATCTATACCTTGCCACGTGACTCGTGGCTTGCCAGTGTCTTCACATACTTCTTGTCAGGGTAGTGGCTGGCAGTGACTCCTTCCGCCTTCCTGTTCTTTCTTTTTTCCTCTCTGTTAGTCCCGCCTATACTTCCTGCCTAGCCACTGGCCAATCAGTGTTTTATTTATTGACCAATCAGAGCAACAGATTTGACATACAGACAGACCATCCTACAGCACTTCCCCTATTTTTTATTTTCAAAAAGGAAGGTTTTAACTTTTACACATCTCCAAAGCCAGCTTGGTATATTTGGGAATTTGAGTGTGGTAAGAACTATATCAACTGAACCATCTCCCTACCCAGACCCCAAATTCACCTATAAATTCTAATTATCTATAGATTCAGATATTTACATTACGATTCGTAACAGTAGTAAAATTACAGTTAGGAAGTAGCAATGAAATAATTTTATGGTTGGGGTCACTACAACATGAGGAACTGTATTAAAGGGTCGCAGGGTTAAGAAGGTTGAGAACCACTGTTCTAGAGGCTGGGAAGTCAGAGTGACTTCTGGTTGGCTTTGAGTCAAGGCTTTCTGCTGCTTCAACTCACGGCAGAAAGCCAAAGGGCAAATGGCCATGCACCAAAAAAATGAAATACAAGGTGCTGCCTTGACTTACAGAGACGAATTCCCATGTAGTAATGCATCCAATCTCAGCAGAATAGCATTAACCTCTCGAAGATTCGTTAATACCATTCCATTGGGATTGAGTTCTCAACAGGGGTTTGGGAGGTACAGACCCTATTAAAACCTAGTAGGTATGATGAAATACCATTCCACTATAATAAAGAAAAAAGTACTGACACCCAGGACAGTGCACATGGAACTTGGAATCATGCTCAATGTTGGTGCCATGGTGGCATAAGCCTGTAATCCCAGCACTGGGAAGGCTAAGGCAGGAGGATCACAAAGTGTTCACATAGTGTGAACTTTGGGGAGATGGAAAAGATCTAGAATGATGGAGTGGTCATGACAGTACAGTACTATAAATACAATAAAACCACTCAACTGTACACTTTCATATAGTGAATTTTATGTCAACTAGAACTTGGTAAACAGTGAAATATTTGCTAAGAATGTCTTTATCCTCTTCGAAAAAGAAAAAAAAATTAAAACTACTCTGATACTCTGACTCTGAAAATGTGCTCTTTCAGAGTCCAGGGAACTTGGGGGTCAGGAAACCGACATGGCACTGAGGCTGGTCCTGACCCACAGTGGGTGGAACCACACATCCGCCTACAGCCATAAACATGGTTACAGTCCACATCTAAAAAACTGCACTCTCTGTTTCAACTTCATTTGTGTTTTGTTTTTTTTTTGTGGATGCTGGAGATCTAAACTCGGGCTTTTATTCTTGTGTGGTAAGAACTTTATCAACTGAACCATCTCCCTACCCAGACCCCAAATTCACCTATAAATTCTAATTAACTATAGATTCAAGTATTTACATTATGATACATTAACAGTAGTAAAATTACAGTTAGGAAGTAGCAATGAAATAATTTTATGGCTGGGGTCACCACAACATGAGGAACACAAGGTCTTTGGCAGGGTCATGAGGTGGAGACACGGCTCTGACCTCTCCATGTCCAGGACTACCTAGGAGTCTTGGCGATGCAGCACTGACAGTGACATTTAGGTAGCTAGATTTGTCAATACAGAGGTGGGCCCTGGGTGACCCTCTGGAGGGGAGAGCCCCACCCACACAGAACAGGCAGGGAGAATGAAAGATTATAAACTGCTTTGTTTTATTTGCTGCTTTTCAATGCTTGAAGCCTGAGCAGCCGGTGGAAAATTCCATGCACCAGTGAAACAAAAGGGAGCCAGAAAGGAGGGCAGAGAGAGGGCATCAGTCTCCCGGTGCTCTTCTCCACATGTAGAAGTTTTTTCTTACTACCCGAGACCCAGATAAACCTCCCGGGGCTTACCTACAGTAGTATGTTGAGGACCAAGTGTTCATTTCACCATGAAGGAAGTAGAAGGGGAGGGAAGCTACTTTATTTCCTAAGTGGGCAGTGGCACGGAAAACATAAATCAATGAAGCATAACACTGTTCAAGTGCTAACCTTTTAAGAGTTAGGAATACAAGTCAGTGCTAGAGGCCCTGCCTGACAAGCACAGACCCTGGGTTCAATCCTTTAATTTGCAACAACAGCTAGAGTAGAATTTACTAAGACTATTTAAGGTAATTTATTTTTACTTTTTCACATTAGTTACTTTTCATGGCAAATTTTCCTTATAGTCCTAGCACTTGGGCAGGAGAAATAGAATTCTGAGTTCAAGATCTGGCTCAGCCATGCAGGGAGTTCTAGACCAGCTGGGGCTACAATGAGACACTATTTCAAAACAATAACAACAGAACTCACAGTTCCACAAATTGTCCTCTGACCTCCACACATGAGCTGTGGCATAAAAGTCTTAATAATAATAAATAAAAAATAGAAAACAACAGCCAAAACATAGATTTAAGGTCTTAATTCTAAGGAAAATACAGATGATACCAAGACAGGGCAGGAATGAAGGTGTTAAGAATGACAGATATTTGGAAGTTTCATTTGTCTTTCTAGCCTCACTAATTAACAATTCTAGAGTAAGGCTGGTGTGCTGGCACACTCTTATAATCCCAGGATTTGAGAGGTGGAGGAGGGAGGATCAGGAATCATCTTCATAAGTTTGAAGCAAGCCTTTGCTGCAGGGTCTCATCTCAAAACACCAAAACCAAATAGCTGTGGTGGTGCATGCCTTCAATCCTAGCTCTCCTAAAGCAGAGGCAGGAAGATCTCTGTGAGTTCAAGGCCAGCCTGATCTACATAGAATTCTAGGCTAGCCACAGTTACTTACTGAGATTCTGTCTTTTTTTTTTTTTTAAATGTATAGTGTTCTGCCCGCATGTATGCTTGCATGCCAGAAGAGGGCGCCAGATCTTATTACAGATGGTGGTGAGCCACCATATGGTTGCTTGGAATTGAACTCAGAAACTTTGGAAGAGCAGCCAATGCTAACTGCTGAGCCATCTCTCCAGCCCCAAGATCTTGTCTTAAAACCCAAACAAAATGGTAAAACTCCAAATAGTTATAGGGCAAATCTTAAAAACATTCAGTGCCACATGCATCCTTGGCACTGAGTGTTCCTGACCTTCTGATTCACTCTCAGCGATATCACTGCCCCTGGTGGCTAGGAAATCACAGCCTTGGGAGACTGACTGGCCCCAAGAGCAAACATGCTGTCAGACACTTGAAACCAGCTACCTGGTTTGAAGTAGCTGCCAGTTCAAGAACACATCCAAAATTCAAAAGAGGAGCTTGAGAAATGGCTCAGTAGTTAAGAGCACTCACTGTTGTTTCAGAGGATCATGAACATGGCAGCTTACAACTGTCTATAACTCTTATATCAGGGCACCCAACACCCTTTTCTGACCTCTGTGGGTACCAGGCATGCACATGGTGCATAGACATGCACACAGGCAAAACACCCATACACATAAAAATAATTTTTTAAAAAAACTTAAAAGATTTCTAAACAAGGTGTATGTCCTTCAACTTTTCTTTGTTTAAAATATTTCATGACACAAAAACAAGTAACAACGACCAGGACAAAGTGGGGATGACAACACTGTGATACTTTAAAAAACTCAATTAGCCAGGCATGGTGATGCCAGCACTCGGGAGGCAGAGGCAGGTGGATCTCTATGAGTTTGAGGCCAGCCTGGTCTATAAAAGGAGTTCCAGGACAGCCAGGGCTGTTACACAGAGAAACTCTGTCTAAAAAAACAAAACAAAAAACCCAAACCTCAATCATATAGCTGACTTACCAATAATAGATTCTTATCAGCGCCGAAGGCCACAGGAGAAAAGAGGCGACGAATGCCAGGATTGGAATGGCCAGAGTTCCACCCGCAATCACAAACATGTTAACTACATCTAGATCCATCCTGCTCTTCAAGACTGGTGGACACCTGCAGAGGCTGAAAACAGAGAGCAGTACTGAAAAAATCTCAGGGGAAATGAGAAAGACTCAGAAAGGAAAAGGATCCCAGAGGGATCAGAAGACATACGCCAGAAGAAAAAAAACGTAGCAACTAGATATGATGAGATAGACTTGGAGGACCATGGGCCTCAAAAAGTGAAAATCAAAACTACAAGGTACATTGTCAGGATGACTGGGAAAAAAATCTGAGTACCCAATGGGTATCAGACAGTAGTAGAGTGCACAGTGCTATCATCTTAGAACATCCAACAAAACTGTGGCTGTGGACAATGTAGGATATCATGCCTAGGAGAAGCTTGTTCAAGCTTTGAGGGGGGCATGTATAGACTGGTATCCATTATTCAGTTTTAAAAGTTTAGGAAAGAAAAAGTAATGTATGTGAAATGTTAATTATGATGTATTATTCCCTCAAGTTTTGTGTAGATTTACAACATTTTATTTCCATTGATTGGTTGAGACAGGTCTCACTGTGTAACCTAGGCTGGCTTGAAACTCACTATATTGCCCAGGTTGGCCTGGATCTCACAATCCTCCTGCCTCAGTTTCTTGAATGCTGAAATTACAGGCAAGCATCTTACAATAACCAAATGAGGGGCTGGAGAGATGGTTCAATAGTTAAGAGCAGGACCTGGGTTGGGTTCTCAGTACCCAATCTGGAGGGTCTGATGCTCTCTGCTGCCTTCCTCAGGCACCAGGAATGGACTTGATACACATACATACATGCATGCAAAACACTCATACACATAAAATTTAAAAAAAATATAATCAAGCGAGAGAGGAATTGCATCCATTTCACAGATAAGGGCACTGAGGCAGAGAGAGCTTAAACCTGTTCTGTTCATCCAACTGTACTCTCAACTGCTTAGTCACTCGAAGCAGTTGTCTCAGCATGCTTCAATCACTGGCCTGTCTCTCTTCTAGAAGAAGTACACTTTGTTCAGGGCAAGAATAGTCACTTATGCTTTTTCTTAGTGCCTAGAATAGTACGTGGCACACACAAAGTACAAACAGATCAAAGAAAAGCAAAACTACAATATGGGATTAATCCTGTGTAACATGTTTTAGGGAAGGAATATCATCACCTATAATGCTAAGAGAGACTGACATTTCCCCTGAAAGTTAAGAAATTAAGAACCTCCCTGGAGAAGTTGCCTATTAAATTTAAGGTATAAAGGCTGGGGAAAGATGTGTGACTCAGTGATAGAACATGTGCCTAACATGCACAGGGCCCTGGGTTCCAGTTCAACACTGGGGGTAAAAAAAAAAAAAAAAAAGAATTGCTGGCACAATCTACAATGCACAAAGAATAGATATGTATAAATCTGCAGGCTAGGGCTGTGGGTATCACATGAGCTGATGGATGTAAGAATTCAGTTTCAAGACAGGCGGTGGTGGCACACGCCTTTAATCCCAGCACTCGGGAGGCAGAGGCAGGTGGATCTCTGTGAGTTCAAGGCCAGCCTGAGCTACAGAGTGAGTTCCAGGAAAGGCGCAAAGCTACACAGAGAAACCCTGTCTCGAAAAAAAAACAAAAATAACAAAAAAAAAAAAAAAAGAGAGAGAGAGAGAATTCAGTTTCAGATGACAGATGACTCTTCTTTACCTCAGGATGTCCTTAGGAAGTGCAGAGAGCCAGTGATTCAGACTCCGGAACTGGGAAGTTAATTACCCAATGTCCCATCAGTCTAGGACTTAGAACACTTTGTGCCCAAGGTCATGTACATCACGAGTTCCAGCACTGGAGACGGTAGGCAAACATAACATAAAGAGAAAAAAACCTTTATTCTGCCTGTGTCTGCTGGGGATATCACACTTTGGAGGAAAGTTCTACCAGAATCTGTCTTCTGAGCAGAAGAAACTCTTGTGCAGTAGGACTACTTAACAAGGCTCAGCCTTCCCAGAGAACTGAGAAAGCTATGCTTTCTGACTGCCACGTTTTAGGCCAGTGGTCCTCAACCTGTGAGTCATGACCCCTTTAGTGGTCAAACAACCCTTCCACTGGGGTCAGTTATCAGATATCCTGCATATCAGATATTTATATTACAATTCATAACAGTAGCAAAATTACAGATATGAAGTAGCAATGGAATAATTTCATGGTTGGGGGTCATCACAACATGAACTATATTAAGGGGCTGACACATTAGGAAGGTGAGAACCACTGATTTAGACAAAGAGAGGACAATTGTTTACATCTCTGCAATATTCTTAACTACAGAGGACTCGCCTCACTTTCCTCTGGAAGGTGGTTTCCCTACCCTGCTGATGCACATTTGTTGTGCCTGAGGGTAGGCTAGAGACAGAAAAAAAAAAACTTTGAGAATAAGGAACTACTAATTACCAAAAATCAGAAAACCACATAAAGGTGTTGCCTGGAATTTCCCAGACTATGGATCCATACAAAGGATAGTGCTTGGTGGCTTAGGAATGGGAGAACATTAAGTCAGGCTTCAGGGGCACAGGGCTTTGGTTAATGCCAACACTTACTAAGAAACTTATCTCTGCCGTTCAAGTCCTGTCAAGGCCAGAGAGCATCTCCGAGGAAAGCCTATCTGCTCCTAGGAACTCCTGGAAGTATTTAGCTAGTCAGTAACACTGTTCTCATCATTTATTCTAACAGGTTGTATGTATAAGTGCATGTAAGCATGTCATGAGGCAGGGATATGCCACAACATACATGTGGAGGTGGAGGTCATCAGGTGTGGCAGTAAGTACCTTTACCCAATGAACCATTCAATGATATTTTTAATTGTTCTAGGGATGTATCTTAATTTTAAGAATAAATTTAAGTAAAAAGATACTAATTTAAGGAGACACACTAGAGTCAGGGATGTAGCCCAGTGGCAGTGTGGTAGTCTATCATGCATTGAGTCCTGGGGCTTGATCTTGGTGCCACAGGAAAACAAAAGGAAATGCTAAGTGGGTGATGTGTGACTGAGGATGTGGCATGTGAGGTGCAGTGTGGAAGGGCATAGTCACAGATTAAGGGGCACTTGACTTAGGAACATTCCATCCACTGGCTCCTCTACACATTTTGCTGTGAGACCCTACTCTCCTCATCTCTTCTGCCTTTTCCTAATGTGGCGACTTAACATTTCTAAAATTATGACAGGCAATCAACGAAAAGGATCTAGTTAGCCCTTCCATAAATCTCATCTCCTATTACAGTTCCCCAGAAGCTAAAATGGCACCTTGACAAGCTCTTGATACCAAGTAATGCTTATTGTTTGACTTACTCTTTTTACTGATCTATGGTATAAAGTAGAGGCCCCAGGAGCCCTGCAACACACGGTGAAGGGAGGTAACATCAGGACAGGAGCTGGTTGTGGCTCTGCCTCAATATATGCCTTTTTGTTTTTGTTTGACATTCAATATAATCAGCTAATCAGGAATTTATTCTCTGTATAAAACAAACAAAACAACAACAAAATAGAGGAAGAGGTGGCCATTCTGTCAGCAAGGAGAGTCACTCAGTGTCAAACCCCTAAATAAGGCCCATTACTCAGCCTCCACTGCCGCATTAACTATATAGCCACTGAAACTATATTGGTCAGGGTCTTTATCATTATAAACAAGAATGGAGAGGATTTGGACAGAGATAGGTCAGGAGATCCAGATAAACCCTGCATGAGGGAAATCAAGTGCAGTCTGGTGTTAGAAATCAGGCATGACATTTCAGAACTCTTTAATGCCCCTGATTTTGAATGCTGAGGATCACGAGTGATGATATATTATTCCTCAGGGTACAAAGCAAAATATAAGAGCAAACAGAATACAGAAACACTCTCACTGACTCCGGCCTTCTAGGCATTTCCAACCTGTCCAGTGAATCCCAGGATATTTACTGCTACAGTCCACATATTTGTAATAACAGTATCATCACAATGTCAAAAGTCCATCAAATTTGACAAACTAAAGTTTTGGTATGTCCAAAACAATAATGCCTTTTACAACAAAAAACAGTAACTGTGGCCACCACCAGAACAGTCAGATGTAAAACAGTATTCATGCACCAGTAACTCCCCTGTGCCAGCCTTGTACAGTGATTAACACCCATCTTCCCATTTTTCTCTCTCATAACATAATGAGAAACATGCCTCCCATAGAAACTTAAGGAAGCCAATAAAAACACCTTCCAAGGTCACCTGGTTGGTAAGTAGCATGACCTGAACTCTAACTCAACCCTGTAGGTCTCCCTACTTCCTATCTCTGCCTCTCCCATGTAGTGCTTTCTACAGCATGCAAGCACTGGGCATCAATTATGATAAAACTCCCAGTTCAGTGATTCCATAGATAATCCACTATATTTCTATAGAACTGCATCAACACATGCTAATACATTAACAACTTTTACAAGTTGCCAGTCTTGTTCAATCCTTATTTCTACTAGTATGTTTTTAAAATTATTCAGTGTTGCTTATGTTTCTTTGGTTATACAACATAAAAATTCTCCCCATAAAGTTTACCACTAGAAAAAAACCTGTTATTTTTTATTTTGTGTGTATGGGTATTTTGCCTGCATGTATACTTGTATACTACATGGATATAGTGTTCACTGGAACTTGAGCTATAGATGGTTTTGAGTTACCATGTGGGTGCTGGGAACTGAACCTGAGTCTTCTGCAAGAGCAATAAGTGCTCTTAAGTGCTGAGTCATCTCTCTAGCCCTGAAAAACATTGATTCTATCTAGGCCTCATGATACAGGCCTGTGATCCCAGCTCCTTGGGAAGCAAGACAAGAGGATCATTAGGTGAAGGCCTTCCTGTGCTAAGTAGCAAGTTCCAGGCCAGCCTGGGCAACTTAACAAGATCTTCTCTCAAAATAAATTTGGTGGGTTTTGTTTTGTTGGACATGGGGACATGGCTCAGTGGTAGAGTAGGTTTAATTCCAAGGGCTGAGTGCTGGTGGTTAAAACACTATAAAAGAAAGAAATATAGAAAAAGAAAAATGCTATGTTCTTGAAATTTGAGTGCAGTGTTCCCACTGGTCAACAGTGCTGCATCCAACAGACTTTGGAACTAGTTCCCAAAAAGAAACTGATTCTTCAAAACTATCAATGAAGATCAACAGCTAAAACAGCCGGTTGCACTCCTCTCCTCCTCAACTCTAGTTGAGCTCTGTAACTTGAGGCTCCAACAGCCTTGCTGTTGTAGTGAGCTACGGCTGAGCATGCCTGGCTGGGGTACCCCAGTGCTCTCTTCATTTTCTCCCTGGATAATCACAGAGGCTTTTTACCACCCCCCCATAACTCTTATAATGTTCTCCTGACTCTTCCTTCACCTCCATTCTTGGCCATTCTCTTCTACAGGGAATTATAAATATCAATGTACTTGACAGGATTTCCTTCTAGATTTTTCTAATGCCTGTTTGATCACCCATGACACTAAGGTTCTACAATGCCTCAGACATATTTCTTCCTGTTTCTTCTGAGTCACTGATTTTTGCTGACAGTTCCCCATCCATGTGTGCCAGTGTACCTTCCACTCTTCTCACTTGTTAATACACCATGTATATAATGGATAGTATAAGATATGAGCACTCAGGTCAACTGTCTAAGTCTATGAAAACTGCTCTTTAAGTTTAAATAACTTCTGGAGATACATTTCCATGACAGAGTGTTTGCCTGGTCTGTATGAATTCCTAAGTTCAATGTTCAGTACCATAAATTTAAATAAGTTACTAATTTAGTAAAATTCAAAGTTCACTTCTTAATTACAATAGCTGCCTTTCAAGCACTCAATAGTCACACGTAGATAGGAGTACTGATACAGGACCATAGAGCATTGGGAGTCACACCCAGCAAGACCACACAGCACTGGGAATCATACCCATACAGGACCACACAGCATTGGGAGTCACACCCATACAGGACCACACAGCATTGGGAGTTATGTTGGAATGGCCCCTTGCAAGCAATCATTTAGGTCAGTTTGGTTCAGTATGTAGTGGGAATACTGAGTAGGAGGAGCAATCCATATCAGATATAGAACTGTCAATCAGTCAGACTCGCTCCCTTGGCTGTACACTGGAACCAGGCCCTTGTTTCTCCTGTTCACTTTCTGTAAATGCTATTCCAACACATCAACCATCCTTCTAACACCAGCTCCTGGAGGACTCATCTCAGTTCAAGGCAAGGATTGGGTTGAGCTGGTCAAATACCCACCAGATGAAATGAGAGTCACCCCACATGGTCCCAACTCTACTTCTCAGTGCTGACTCACCCTATGTCTTCTTACACCCCAACAAGCTAGCTTCCTGCCCCACCTGCCCACAATGCCTCCTGCTCTGTCCCCTTCTGGTCCTGCTATCCTATAACTAGCTGATAAATTCACTCATCCCTGCCTCTAATGGCTAGTTCCAGTGACATATTCCCCAGCAGAACACTGTCATTCCTCTGTGGCCTTGCCTTCTAGACACCCTTTATATGACAGCCCTGCTCCTAGATGGTCTTTGGAAAGGCTTTTAGACTGTATACTGGAGTTTTGAAGACCCTTGCCCCAAGTACCAATCCCTTCCCACCACACACAGTGACCTAGAGACTCACTCAGCATGGGTGGCCTGGGACAGGAACTCAGAATGGCCCAGTCTCAGGAAAGCCTGATCCTGTTTTAGATAATCTAATATATTAAAAACTCACACTTACTCTTCAAGGAGCAGACTCTTTCCCAACGTTACTGGCTTTGGCAGGAGCTGAAAATGAGATTCTGTAATCACAAGAAATAAAATGACAAAGCATTAAATCATATAAGGAATGTGTTGGCAGCCAACCAGATCTGGTTGTGGTGGAGCAGAGGATTCTCTCAGCACACGGAAAATGCGCATTTCCTGCGGATTTATAGTCCACCTCTAGCTCAGGCCACTTCCCCAACTAGGCTAAAGTGCACAGAGGGCAGGGCATCTAGATAATTAGACAGGCCCTGGGAAGGCTAAAAGGTCTAAGGTGAACTGACTGCCATCAGTAGGAGAGGTCAAACAGAAGGAAGCAGGCATGCTTGGGGCACAAAGCTTAACAGAGAACTTCAAATAAAGATCTAGATTCTTCTTTATCTCTACTAGGGCTTACTTAAATGCTACATTTGGGAAGAAATAAAAAAAAGAAAAATAATTAATGGGTAAAGGCAGGCAATCCTGCTACAGGAGTGGTCAGTGAACAGGGGCTAAATGTTCAAGAACAGGGCTAGAAGAACAGAAGGGGCTGGCAAAAACCCCATAGCAAAGTGTGAGGCGACCAGAGGGGAAAGTTAGGCTACTAGACCCAGAGGTATTCCAGGCAAGTTAGCGTTAAACATGAAAAAGAATCAGGAAAGGGCTAGAAGAAATCAAAACTCTGAAAATGTCTCCATGGGGAATGCCATTCTAAGGCACATAAACTACAGAGGCCATAACAAAACACTATGCTAAAAAACAATTTTATATCAGTATTACAAGAGTAATAAGTTGACTGCATAAAATTGCTTTTGAAGTCCACTTGGAAAGAGATCTCATAAACAAAATCAAAATTTGCCAACAGATACCACACAACAGACAGCTTCCTAATGAAAGACCCTAGCCCTTCAGGCTTACACCCCCAAGCCTCAGGAAAAGAGAAACTTCAAGCACCAGGAAATGAGAAACTAAAAATCTAGTTCCAAGGGCAACCTGACTTAGCCATTGTTCAATCTCCCCTGCAACCATATAACAATGTAAAAAGATTTCTGTTAAGAGATGTGCTCCACTGGGATAGTTGCGGGTGTTCCAGGAAGGACCACCGTGACCTGTGTGTAAACTCCACTCCCGCCCTGATATCCCCCCGCTTGAGGTTTCAGGAAAAATGTACATGCGGATGTGACTGTACCCACTCTGTGATCAGACCATGATCTTGTGAAACGAAATTGTATGGGAATTGTAATCTTATGGCTTTTGTGGGTTTTTCCTTTAAAAACCCCCATGTGGCTGCAGTAAGATGCGGCTCTTGCTCTTAGGAGCAGAGTTTGCCCTTCTATATAGAAGCTTAAATAAAAAACTCTTGCTATTGCATCAACTGGACTGGAGTCTGGGTTCTTGGGGCGCCCACTTGAGACCCTAAACTTTGGGGTCCAACACTTAGAGCATTAAAAAGCCCCCATAGACCAAGAACAACTAGAAAAGTGAGTAAGTTACCTGGATAACTTCCCAGGAAGAAAACAGAAACAGCCCTTAAACCCATGAAAAGATGCTCAATCTCATTTACAATAAGACACAGGTAAACTAAATCCATGAGTTGGGGCTCTCACTCATCATCAGCAAAAACAGTAAAAACCCAAGGATCCATAGACTATGTGATGAGGATGTGCTCTCACATCCTGGACCAGTTTACACACCCATCAACAAACTCCATGGACTTGTCAAAACCTGTGGCAATGTAAGCTGTCCCTTCCCTTGACATAATAATGTGCTTTCTCTTTTAGGAGTTCATCCTTGTTTTCTTTTCTTTTGTTGTTTTTTTCTTTTGTTTTGTTTTGTTTTTCGAGACAGGGTTTCTCTGTGGTGTTTTGGTGCCTGTCCTGGATCTCGCTTTGTAGACCAGGCTGGCCTTGAACTCATAAGAGATCCCCTGGCTCTGCCTCTTGAGTGCTGGGATTAAAGGCGTGTGCCACTATCACCCAGCTCATCCTTATTTTCTATCAAATAATATATAAAATCTTGATACTAGGTTACTTATTACAACATACTATAATGAAAGACTGGAAGCAAATAATATGCCCACTTTCATGGGCTCTGGTGAATAAATGGCATAGCTTTTAAAGAGATTATAGCTGGGCGGCGGTGGTGCATGAAATTAATCTCAGCACTTGGGAGGTAGAGGCAGGTGGATCTCCAAGTTCAAGGCCAGCCTGGTCTACAGATGGAGTTTCAGGACAGCCAGGTCTACACAGAGAAACTCTGTCTTGAAGAACAAAACAAAACAACAACAAAAAAGGATTATATAAAGCCATTAAAATTAAAATAATAGGACATATAACCAAGCAAGATGGTGCATGCCTTTAATTCCAGCATTTGGGAAGCAGAGGTAGGTGGATCTCTGTTAGTCAGAAGCCACCCTGATCTACACTGTGATTTCCAAACCAGCAGTGGTACTTAGATCTTATCTTTAAAAAATTACATTTATTTGGGACTGGAGAGATAGTTTGGTGCTTAAGAGCACTTGTTGCTTTGCAGAGGACCAGGGTTCAGTTCCCAGAACCCACATGGGGGCTCACAACTGTAGCTCAAGTTCCACCAGATCAGATACCCTCTGCTGTCCTCCATGGGTACCATGCACACACATTGTTCATACACATACATGCAAGCAAAAGTCTCAAACACATAAAAATAAATACATTTTAAAATAATGAGGTAGTCCCATTTGTCCCAGTGGGTAATGAATAATAAGGTATATTGTTAATTTCTAAAAAAAAAAAAAAAAAAAAAAAAGGAAATAGAAGACAGTAGAGCAGCCAGGCATGGTATTACACATTTATAATTCCATCACTCCAAAAGCTGAAACAGATCCTGGCCATGGAATGACAAATGCCTTTAATCCCAGCACTCAGGAGGCAGAGGCTGGTGGACCTCTGAGTTCAAGGCCAGCCTTGAAGAAGGCTGCAAGTTCCAGGACAGTCAGGGCTACACAGAGAAACCCTATCTTGAAAAAAATAAAACTGAATTAAACTGAAAAAAGAAAGGAAGGAAGGAAGCTGAAGTGGAAGGGTTGGGAGTTCAAGGGTAGGATGAGCTATACAGCAACTCAGTCTGGGAAAAAAAAACAAACAAACAAGTAAACAAGCAAAACCAAAACAGATGGCAGATAAAATAGACTTCTGAATTGAAAAGAGAATGGGAGAGAAAACATATATGATATGCTTGCATGTGTATAAAATGGCTCTGGAAATAAGGGTTGGCTCTGGGAAGGGAAACTGGGGGTTGGAAGCAGAGAAGAGAGTGAAAGAAAGATTTCTTTCTTTCTTTCTTTTTTTCTTTCTTTCGTATATTTTTACTTCATGTGTATTGGTGTTTTGCCTGCAAGTAGTATGTAAGGGTGTCTGAATCCCTGTAGTTACAAACAGTTGTGAGCTGCCATGTATGTGCTGGGAATTGAACCTGGGTCCTATGGAAGAGCAGTCAGTATTCGTAACTGCTGAGCCATCTCTCCAGCCCCTAAAAGGAAGAATTCTAATGGATACTCTCTTGTGCCTTTTGAACTGCTACCATGTACCTGAATGAAGTCTTTCTCTCCATTTCAGTACAAATACAATATAAACTCCTCAAATGAAAGGAGCTACCCTGTACTGCCTGCTCCCTAGCTACTAGTTATGTGTGGCTCTTTAAACAAGGAGCTATCCTGTATCGCCGGTTCAATAGCTACTAGTTAGTTATGTGTAGCTCCTTAAACACAAATACGAACACCTGAATTTAGATCTCTAGCCCCTATGTGGAAAGCCAGGAGTAGGAGCACACTCTTGCAAGCCTAGTGCTAGGTAGGCAGGTAGAAAGGATAGAGAAAGATGCCTGACATTGATCTACACACACACACACACACACACACACACACACACACACACACACACACACACACGGGGGGGCGGGGGGAGTATTAAAATTTGGTTCCTTTATTGCACTAGCCATACACAATGGCCACATGCACATGTAGCTTGTGGCTACCATACTGACTGGATGGTGAAATACAGACTAATTACATTATCATTAAAAGTTCTATTGGCTTAATGACCAATGAGAGAGAGCAATCAAACCTTATGAGTGAAGAAATAAAAAATTCAATTCTATCTCCATATATTAGGCACATAAGCTGAATGCCTACATTAAGATAATATTCAGGGGGGGGGGAGTCGGGCCGCGCGGCGCCGCACACCTCGTGACCTATGTGACAGTACAGAGGTTAGGTACACACCAGCAAGAACTTCAGTCTTTAAGGTTCAAGATCCAGTACTCTAAGATAGACACTGATAAGGACTTTCCACCCTGAAACAATATATCCATGGTTAAGCTATGACTTCCTGTCTCCTTTATGGTTCAGAAGAAGCTGATGAGAAAGTTCATAAAGCACCACTGACTGATTTCCCTGGGGGTTCTTGTTCAAGAACCAGTCAAGACACAGCTGCTCCCCAATTCTGCCACTCTAGTGACACTGTGGACAAGGCAGCTCAGCCTGCTGGGCTGTGCCCATGAGCAGAGGATCAGAGAGAAACAGAAAGTCTTGCCACCCAGCCCTGGAGATTCAACCAACAGAGGCAGGACCAATTAGACAGATCAACCAGGAACTTAGCTAAAAGAAGAGGGCTTGTGTATCTGTGGCAAAACTTTCAAAACTCTTACTGTCTAAGAAACAAGGCCACAAGACACACAGCTCATGTCCTGGCAAAGGCAAGCATGTGAAAAATATCTGACTCTTGAGCCAAATATGAGCTGTGATAGTCTAAGATAACCACCTTCTGGAAATCATGTTTGAAATAAGACAACACCACTGAAATCCAAACCAGTCTCTCCATCTGTTTAAAACAGAAACCCAAAGCCACTTGACCAGCTCCTCATGTGGTCCCTTAGCTCCAGGGTCTGGGGATCACACTATAAGCTTTCATCTTCCCTCAAGGTAAAATGCCAGAGAAAGCACCATATTGGCAAGTATTTTCCACTGGACTAAAAGGAAATCAAAATACCCCCATGTGTGCTATGGTAGAGGCCTAGAATGGAAACTGGGCACCCCAAAACATTCTCCAGTTGCCCAAACTTGCTCTCAAAGAGCTAGGAGTTTAAAGAGGTTTGTCTTCAGCAAAGGAGATACGGCTAGTCAAAAGTCTTTCTGATTATAGGAAGAAAGCCAGCTTCACACAGAAAAAGAGCCCTGTCAAAATAAACAGTGGCAAGGTTTGGAGGGCACAAAGTCTACCTGGACCTCGGTGAGCTGGTCCCTTCCCTCTTTCTAGGCAAAAGCTCTTCTCCAGAAGTCCCAGTAACCTAACAACTATGAACACAAGAAAAGGGACATGAAAGCTAGACCTAGTGGTGCTTGCCTGGAACCCCACAGCATTCAAGAGGCTGAGGCAGGAGGATCATGTTTAAGGACAGTCTGAGCTACAAAAAGAGATCCTTGTCAGACAGAGAGAAAGGAGAGAAAAATGGAGAGAGGAGAGAGGAGATACAGAGGAGAGAGAGAGAGGAGAGGAGAAAGAAAGGAGAGAAGAGGAGAGGAGAGAAAAGAGTGTAGGGGAGGTGAAGGGGAGAGACAGAACCACACTTAAAATTTCATAGTTGATGGATAGCACTGGAAAACACTACATTAAGAACTAGGTTCAGAAAGACAGATATCAAAGACCATAGTCTTCCTCATATGCAGATCCCAGTTTCTAGTTCTTACATATGTGTGTCTATTAGGGAATGAGTGTGGGGACAGGTTATGAAACTACAAAGGTGACCATGAGGGAGGAAAAAGAGGTATGAAGGAAAGGCATTAGGCAGAGTAACAGAACACATACAATACTGGAGGCAAAGAGTACAAGCCGGGAGGGAGAGAGGTAAGAGAGAGAAAGGGGAATCAACCAAAACAAAGGATGCTTGAAAATTCCAAAGAACCCTGTTACTTTGTATGCTAATTAAAAAAATTAAGATGCCATGAACAGGAGTTTGCCACTGGGAACCCATACACTCTTTCACAGTAAACTTAAATTTTTTGTATAAGTAAGGGGCGAGGTTGTAGCTCAGCATGCACAAAGCTCTGGGTTCCATCCCCAGCACTATATAAAGTGGGTAACATTGTAGCCACCTGTAATCACAGCCTGGAGAGTAGGAAAGGCAAGGTCATCTTCAGCTCCATTAGTGAGTTTGAGGCCAGCCTGGGATACCTGAGACCCTGTTTCAAACAGACAAACAAATGGAATAACAAACACTAAACAAAATTTGTGTTTTAATTACAACCCTGTGCTAATTCTTAGAACAAAGAATAAAGCATCATAGACTGTTAGTACCATGAAGAGTCCACCCAGTTAACTTCTGGTTACCATGGTGCTAATCAAGAGGCTATTTTTTTGCAAACGTATCTCAGTTTCATTTCTTAAGGGTCCCTCAAGCCTCTAATTTTCTAGTCTCTGTCCCCTGAAGGGGTGCTTATCCCCTGTCTTTAACTGTTGAAAAATCTAAAAATATCAGGTCCTATCAGTGCCTCAACATATCAGCCAGGAGTCTCTCAAACATCACTTGCTTTGATTTCATGAATTCTTGCCTGTCCATTAAGAGTGGTGACTGTTCAACACTTACAAAAATCTATGGCATGGAAGACACAGAACAAACTATGGGTGCTCCTGGAGCTTGCGCCTGTACACCAGAGTGGGAAACAGCAGAAGCTATGATAAAATGGGACATAGTATTACATGTCCATGAATCCATTAATGAGGATTTTCTCCCAGCTCCAAGCTGGATCCTTTGGCTGATTGAGATATGAGATCAATTAATGGCCTGGCCCTCTAGAGACTGCACAGCAGTGGCTTTCTCTTCTTCGCCACTGGTCCCTCTCTCCTATAGGACAGCTGTTACACATTTCATCTTCTTTGTGGTTCTTTCTGGTAGAACATGGAAGTTAGATCGATCCTCAGCTAGGGTTTCCTCTGCACCCTCAGTTCATCTCACTCATTCTTCCTCCCCCAAGACTTTTGAATGAACCAGATCATGACTTTGACTTGTCATAAACTCTTAAGACCCCTTGGTGGACACTTGGTGAATTCCAAACAGTATACCAGAAAGTCAAAATACAAGCAACTCTCTGAACGAGAACAAAGAAGCCCCTGCAGCCACCATACCATCTCTCGTGGAGGAGTCATGAATCCATAGGGTCACCTAGCCAGTATCAACACAGGCGATATTCTCACTCCATTCCTATGACTACCATAGTAGTAGTATCAGAATAGTCTGCTAGAGGCTGCAGGTCAATGAGGCAGCTGAGACCCAGAGGGTCACACTGCTTTATTTTCCTCTGCTCCTTGGTTCACAAGGGCCTTCAGCATCAGGTGCAAGGCTAACTAGGAGCTTGTGCCTGCCCAGCTCTCAGGAGTCATTTTCTTCTGTTACTCACCACCTGTTCAGGAACACTTTCACAGACTACTCCACAAGCCTTGAACACATCAGATCCTTTCACGCCTCCAGGACTTTGGCACACTCGGTCCTTTTAAGCCCTGTACTCCCTGTCTGCATGTGCCCCGCCCCCCAGGGTTCCAGTTTGCACTTCAGTAACGTGGGTTCAGATCTCTGCTCTGCTCCTGACCAGCCACTGAGCTTTGAACTTAACCTCTCAGAACCTTAGTGTGGGGATGACATGATGCAAGAGAAGGTTCACAGGAGTGACTGGCAGATACTGGAAGACCCAGCAAGGAAGACTAGCCTGCTGGCCCAGCAGTCAGGCAGTTCCCTACACACCACAACTTTACTCTACCATCCCCTACCCTGCTCAGGGACTATCCAACTGCTTAAGCTATATGAAGAGGGTCTGTGCTGCTGTCCTCATACTCAGGGTTAACTTACTGTTCTGTCCTCAAGTGTATAGCTCTTGACTGCTAAACTGTGTACATGACAAAGCAAACCTCTTTGGCCAACAGCCAAAGATTCTGAAAAACTCTGAGACAAAGGCTGCTGTAATTCTAGCTAATTACTTAACAAGAGGAGGATCCCAACCTGCAACAGTTAGGTACCTCAGCTCACCCCTTCCAGCACTGGCTGCTCCCTTTCGGTACCACAGAGGCCCAGCCAACCCCACCCAAGCAGCCACAGGAACAACAACTACCTGACATACAGGTACCTGCTCTTCTAGGAAGAGACAGCTATATCCAATGTCAAGAGGCACTTTCATGTCATGAAAAGCATGAACATGTCAGGATTCGTAGTAAGTGGCAATGGGTGCCACATGAGCAAAGTTGACTGTCCTGCCTTCAGCATCCGTGGCCTTCACCTACTCAAGCTGCTCACAAACTATGACAAGTAGAAAAGTCTCAAAACAGAACAAAACAAAATTGACAACTCCTGGGGGACAAAGTTACTCTGGCTGAGACTTCTACTACTGTCTCATCACTATGGAAACTCAGAAAAATGCACAAAAGTTACCCAGAAATAATGTCTTCCATTGTCAAGGGTTCCAAACTCACAGTTTTCAGACTCTTAAAGCCTGATTCCATATCAGAATCTCTCTGATTCAGCTGGTTCAGGAGTAGAGCCTTCCAACAGTACTGTTTTTTTAAAATCCTTGCTGCTTGGCTGGTTAATTGTGTCATACAACTCAAAATGGTCTCAAGCTTGCTCTGTAGTCAAGGATGACCTTAACTGCTCATCCGCTGCCTTCACCTCAGTACTGGGATTACAGGCATGCACCACCATGCCTAGTTTATGTGATGCTGGGGATGGAGCCAAGGGTTTCATGCATGCCAAGCAAATGGAACAAAACCACACTTCCTGTCCCAAAAGGATATATGTGTCCCAGAGCCTTCCCCCCGAGGGTAGGTAGTCTAAATACTCAGGACTTTACAAGAGCTAAGCAAGAACTTCACCACTGAGCTACAGGGGAGCCTTCCTCACCAACAGCTCTAAGTGTGCATAGAATGCAGCATAAAACTTCTGGAACTCCCACCCCCATGGCAGTAGACAAACCAGTGGTGCAGTCAAAACAAGTGTAAAAAAGATTTCTGATGCTCCTTCCACATAATGACACATCCTCTATGTACTCCATTTCTTGGCCTGTAGAGAATTTAGTAGAAAGAAAAATTATTAGCTGGGGGGGGGGGGGGGGGGGCGGCGGCGGCGGCGGCGGCGGCGGCGCACGCCTTTAATTCCAGCACTCAGGAGGCAGAGCCAGACGGATCTCTGTGAGTTCAAGGTCAGCCTGGGCTACCAAGTGAGTTCCAGGAAAGGCGCAAAGCTACACAGAGAAACCCTGTCTCGAAAAACCAAAAAAAAAAAAAAAAAAAAAAAAAAAAAAAGAAAGAAAAAATATTGCCACCAACAGGCAGCTTTCTTGAGGTTTCATTGAGTTATACATGGTGTTCATGAAGTCCTGCCTCAAACATGAGGAACTGAATTTTAAATTTAATTTAAACCAATTTTTAAAATGGCAATATGTGACTAATAGTTACTATACTAGAAACCCAGAAAGTGTTTCTGTCCCTACAGGGTCACAAAAATAAAGTTCTACAGCCTTCTTACATTTCCTAGAACATCAAAATTTACAAAGATTTACATCTTAAAATATCTAAATTCAACATCTTTGTCAATTTTGATTTCAACTAAATGCAATTTCAAAGAAATTAAAAAGTAACATTTTCCACTGGCCTGGTAGTACAAGCCTATAATTCTAGCTGCAAGAGAGACTGAGGCAGGAGAACACCAAGGCCAAGCCTGCCAGCACTACAGGAATGTTCAAGGCCAGCCTCAGTCAGTCTGAGACCGTTTCAAAATTAAAAAGAAAAATTGATGGTGGTGGTGGTGTGTGTATGTGTGTGTGTGTGCTGGTGAGATGGTTCAGTATTGAAGCGCCTGATACCAAACTTTGACAACCTGAGCTCAATCCCTGGGACCTACAAGGTGGAAGAGAGCCAACTCTTCAAAGTTTTTTCTGATCTCACATGTGTGCTGTGGTATGCATGTACAGATATGCACAAATAAACATGCAATTAATTTTTAACGTTTTTTAACAGGTGAACATGTAGCTCAGTGGTAGAGCACCTGCCTAACATGTATAAGGCCTTAGGTTCAGCACCCATACCAGTAAGTACCCCACCCCTTTTAAAAAAAAAAAAAACAACTTGCAGACCTTGCTTGCTTCTTGGTATACTGCAAATTAATTCTTTTGTTTGTTTTGTGTTTGTTCTTGTTTTTCGAGACAAGGTTTCTCTGTGTAACCCTAACTGTCCTGGAACTCACTCTGTAGACCAGGCTAGCCTCGAATTCAGAGATCTTCCTGCCTCTGCCTCTCCATTGCTGGGATTAAAGGTGTGTGCTGCCACACCCAGCTTACAAACACTTTTAAAGGAGTCTTGCCCTTCTTTTTGAAGACACAGCACAATAACTGATCTAGTCACCAAAATAATCAGGAACTGGTAAAGAATATTCTCTCAGCTGCTCATCAGTCTACTAGGATAAAACACTCACCATTTTTTCCCTCCCAAACCCAAAAATGATCCTTGGTTCTAACATATCCCCACAGGACAGGCTTGTATCAGCAACACAGTCTATGAACCAAGACCATCTCTAAGACAGGTTTTTTCTCCTTGCATGAAATTGAGTAAATACTTCCAACTGCACAAACTGTGTGGCCACATTCACTCTCCCTATACAGATCCCTCACATAGCTCACAAGCTCATCAGTTTTAAAAGCTCAAGAAAGGGAAGACCAATTTGCACCTTTAGTGCAAAGGCAGAAGATGGGTTAAAGCTAACAAAAGCTTTAGAGGCCTTTCTGAGTTTAAAAAAAAAAAAAAAATGTTTATTT
Source organism: Peromyscus leucopus (assembly GCF_004664715.2). Lineage (NCBI taxonomy): Eukaryota > Metazoa > Chordata > Mammalia > Rodentia > Cricetidae > Peromyscus > Peromyscus leucopus. The sequence goes on along the minus strand of NC_051070.1, from coordinate 85,570,136 downwards.
TGCTTGGCCCGAACTCACTTTCAAGTAGAGGGTGTAAGCTGCTTAATTTGTGATTAAATATAGCTTCTGTAATTCAAAGTAGTGGTCAACAATCACGGCTCTTCCTAATACTGGTGGCTCACACAATGGGCTCTGCATATTACTTTATCAATCAATACTTTCCTCTAATGTAGGAACAGTCCCTAAAAGCTGAAGCTCAGAGAGTAGGTAACCTGTCCAGGGCTACACAGCAAGTGGAGTAGAGATGTAGGCCCAATCCTGCCACTGTGGGGAAAACCTTTTACATATGAATAAAGCAAATATGCCACCCTATAACGTGAGCCTTTCTCCCTGTGACCCAGCTGTGCTACAGTGAGGGAGTTTAGTGTTATATGGTTCAGAACCATGGGCCCACTATTACTTTACAAACCAACCTACCTGTCGGCTTCCACAGAGAAGGGAGAGACAGAGAGAGAGAGAATCCTGTAGATCACTAAAGACTCCCTGATGATCAGAGCAACTTAATTTACATCCTATCACATTCCTGACAAGTGCTCTAGTACTCCATCTCCCCCACCCCTAGTCCACAAAGCCTAATTTTAGAAAAATAAATCAGTACCAAAAACCCAGGTACCACATTTCTATTCGCTATATTAAAAAAGTGTTTATAAGAAGTTAGTCATGGAGGCAGGACAGATGGCTCAGCAGTTGAGAGCACTGCTGCTCTGGCAGAAGACCCAGGTTCAGTTCTCAGCACCCACATGGCAGCTCACAAAGATCTGTAACTCCAGTCCCAGGAGATCTTACATCCTCTTCTGACCTCCACAGGTACGAGGCATGCACATAGTACACAGACATACATGCAGACGTAACATCCATAGACATAAATTAAAAAAAAAAAAAAATTAAAGTCATTAAAACTGGGTTAGAAAAAAAATCAGTGGCTCAGAGAACCTGAGGTCATACTTGGTGTATCTCAGGAAGAGCCCATTTCTGGACATCTCACATCACTCCCCTAAGAACTGCATCAACAGGACACCCACCTTATGGGGCTATCAAGGCAGTACTGCCAGTTATGTTCTTTAAGTGGCTTAGGACAGAATCAGGCACTCAGTACTTGCTTACTTTGGTTAGTTAGTATAATTACATTCAACATTTAACTACCAGCTGGGGGCAGCCAGCCTTGAGGGATTTCTGAGCAGGGAGTGAAGTAAAGGTTGTCTCCTCTATTTCCTTTTCAGGACTCTCCTCTATTTCCTTTTCTTAACCACTAGAGCCTTAAAAAAACAAAACAAAAAAACAAAACAAAAAAAACCCTCAGCCAGTTTGATCACCACCCCACCCCCACCCCGGGCCCACTAGGTTGATCTGGCCTCCCCACAGGTCTGAGGGTGTGGGAGTAACTCACCCGTGCTCAGCCCAGCAGCTAGCATTATACAATCTGCATCTCTAAGGAGACCAGAAAGCCCGTGTGAGCAGGGATGCTAAAGCCTGCTTTGGCTGTCAGAGTGGTTAGACCAGCTTCCTGACTCTGCCAAAGGGAAAGACAGTTGGGACATGCTAAGGTACCAGAAGCCCAAAAGAGGTTTGATGTCAGTGGAAGGAGAGAAGTCTGCTTGCTTATAGTAAGGGAGGTGACATGGGACTAGGTCATTTAGGATTGTTAGGTAGCCAGACAGGCTTAGAGAATGGACTCATGAGCTTTGGGCTCCACCTCTTGTCTCCCTGGCAAGGCATTTTTTTTTTTTAAGAGGCAGGTAGATCTCTTGAGTTTGAGGCCAGGCTGATCACAGAGAGTTCTAGGACAGCCAGGGATACACGGAGAAACCCTATCTCGAAAAACAGAACAAAAACAAAAAATTAAAGTGAAAAGAAAAAGACAAAAAGAAAAGGAAGCATCATAATTTCCCTTCTTTAAGAGTTCAAGTACCATATGCAAGAGAAGAAACTAGAGGCTGATGGTCTTTCTTGAGGCCCCCCCAAAAGAAAGCATTTCCTCCTGGTAAAGCATGGTCTTTAAGAGCTGATCCAACTGGGCCTATCAATCACCTAGGCAGGAGACCACCTTTTAGCAAGGCTGATATACCTGAAGATGTGTTAAGGTAATGGTAAGAATAATTATCACTTAATGAGATAAGTACATATAGACCCCAGAAGCCCCTCCCCGGAGGCAGCTGCTTACATATCTTCACTGCTAAGACTGCCCACTCTTTTGAGCTCTCTTTCAAAAAGCTAATCATGCTTGCCACCGACATTCTGAACATTGTCACTCCCTGATACTCAAAGCCCTTCCACACAGTTGCTTGCAGAGTTTCCATTGCTGAGCCTGTGCTGACCCTAACTCAAAGGGCACGACTTTCCTCTTCATCTCCCTCCTTCCATCAGCCAGAGATTTACAGCTCAGTTTTCTGCTCAAACTCCAACAGCATGGTTCCCGAGATTTAAAATGTTTCTATCAATAAGACTACGAATCCATAAAACAGTGCCGCAATTCCCTGGTACCAGGAAAGCGAGTTGTAGCCCTGCTTTTAGAGCGGTGAAGGCAGCAGGGTTGGAGTAGGGAGTGGGGGACCAAGTCCACCCTGGCACTAGGAGAAAGGCACCTCGGCTGGTGCAAGCGAGGTGGATCCGGAGGAGGAAGAGAAATAGGAAGCATATTCCACTCAGTCCTCACTCCATCCCTGGGCTTAAGGAAGCTGGCAGTTAGCCAGCCAGTGGAGAGACCCGGCTTGGGAACACCAGGCCTCCCCTCCACCACCACCCCCCCACCTCCTCACCCCACCCCACCCCTCGCCCCCCGCCCCTTAAGAGAGAGAGCGGGAAAATAGAACAGGAAGGGAGGTTTGTATCTCGGACCCAGCTGCATTCACCCTTGCGATGCTGGGGTGGAGGGCTTGGCCTCGGAAAGTGGGGGCAAGTAGCCAGGTCGTGGGAGGCTGTCATCCCTCTCCTAAGAGCTCAGCTGCCGTCGCCTTCCTTTCCGCCTCGCTCACCTGACCGACCACAGAAGCCGGGGTCCAGTTGCGGGATCACGGCCCTCCGTCCCCAGGTCCCCGCACCTGCGCACTCTCAGCTCTCGGCGAAAGGCTTGGCTTGAACTCCTTAAAGGCGCAACGCGCCCCTGCTCGCGTCCTCCGACAGAAAAACCAGCCCAGCTCGCAGCCGGCGTTGTGTCTCACTCAGCAACCGGGTTTTGTTTGGGGGGCGCTGGACCGCTACCCTGATCTAATTCGCGTTACTAGCTCAAAACATTAAGCCGGCAGTTCAGTCCCTCCCCAGCAGCCCGCCTCCAACAACCGGGAACCTAAGGCAGAAGCATCTAATGGGTTCCCAGAGGCCGAACCGAATCATCCCTCCCATAAAGAGTGTGCAGTGGCAGGCATTAGGGAGCAAATATTGCCACCTTGCCAGGCGAAGCCACAGTTCACGGAGCCACTGTTTCGTTTACTGAGCATCTACTGTGTGCCTGGCGCTACTGAGCCTTTCACCCACCAAAAAGATTCAAGTAGGATCTTAACTTTGAGAGTTTAGGGGCTCTTGGGAGAAGTAAGACTTGACTACTGGTAGGGATGGAGGGGTGAGATCCTAGTGTTTAGCATCTAGAAAGACTTTCCGAAAAGTATATTGTCGTTTTTTCCTTCCTAGGACCAAGTAAAGGACAGTGTGGCCTGGCTGTTCTTCCTGTTCCAAAGTTTCAGTTAAGATGTCATTCCAGGAAGCCCTCTCTAAATCCCTTTAGGCTCACACTGTGCTGCAAGCTTAAGTCCAGTCAAAACACCCAGTTGCTCTCTTAACAAATGTGTATTGAGCACCGAATGGCTGCACAGAGATGAGCAAAGGACCCGGCCCTATACTCACAGCACAGAATACTAGACCCTTTGTCTGCCTCTACCTCCAAACATGGGTAGAACCAGTGTCCCACAGGACTCTGGACCACTTACATCCTCTGTAAGTAAGGGCAGCCCCCAGCACGTCCCACCAGGTTCTGCAGCAAGTAGATCTGGACTAAGCTGAGCGTGTCTTAGTTTCTAAGAATGGACAAGAAGCCTCAGAGGTTCCAAGCAGAGGTCTCTGAAACCACCGGTGCACACTCCTGTCTGAAAAAGTTTTTCTGGATCAAGTTTCTGGAACTTATTCCAAAGTCTGGGAAAGGATTCCTGGCTCAGGCTGGGTCATCGTCATGCCAGATGTTGGCTACCTCATCACTCAGGACTCAAGGGCTGCATCTGACTCACTACAGGGAACTGTTTCCACAGCTTCCATGACAAATCACCCATCAAAAGCGGGTGGCCTTCTTTCTCCTCATTGAGTCACATTTGTGCTTTTTCCAACCCACCTGCCCACCAGGGCCTCACAACAGACCCAGAATGGTAAAGAACACAAATGAGCTACACTGGCTTCCCCATGGGCCCCTTATTGTAGGACCTGCAACCTTGGAGTCTGGGAGCATTTACCAAACAGATGCTGAGGGGTGATTTCAGGATTTAATTAGTGAAGCAATGAGATCAATGAACAAAGAACATCCTAGAAGGTCCAGCCTGGAAGTCATCTGTAATCTCTTCTGTGTGTACTTGAAAGCAATTGTTTTTTAACTACCTTAAATTTCCCTCCTCGGTGGTTTAAAAATGGGGTTGGGATACAGGTTAGTGATAGAGTATCCTGAGGCCTGACAAGTTTGATGGCACATTTCTCTAGTCTCAGCATTAGAAAGCCAGGGGCATGTGGATCTCTATGAGTTCTAGGCCAACCAGGGATACATAGTGAGTCTCAGTAGGGAGAAAAAAAAAAAGCATGAGGCCTTGAGCTTGACCCCTAGCATGTCAAAAACTTAAAAATAGGTAGATAATCCTCCTTTTTACTCCTTTAATTCATGCCCCATGGTCCCAGGCCTCCAAGGGCCTGAAGTGTCTGTAGCCAAGTCTCTTCCCCTCACAGTTTCATTATGTGGACATACTTAATTAAACCTCAGGGGCAAGTCACATTCTTGGTGACTCTTCACAGGATGACTGACAAGAGAGAAGCCTTAAACTCCAGTCTTACATTGAAGCCAAGAATGTAGGAAAAAATGAAAAAATCCCCCAACACCTTGCCTCTCCCACCACCAATCCCAATGAGTAAGTGACACTCTCAGCGCTACCACTGAGGAGTCAGAAGCAGAATTACTAGAGCAGTCTTGGGAGTTTCCTTTTCTCCTGACTGAACAGAAACTTCCTATCAGCTGCCAGGTCTCACTCCAGCTTTATCAAAGAGTTTTGAAAGCTCCTGGCAGAGTGCCCCAGACTCTGTCCCATCACAAGTCTGTAGAGGTGTCCTAGACTCCACAGAACATCAGTCAGAGATGAATAGTACCTACAGTGGCTTCTGCTTAATGTGTGTTTGTTCTGCAGTCACTGGGCATCAAATAATGCAGTCCTCATGATCATGCCATGCACCACGTTGCAGAGAGATTACAAGATAGATCTCAGAGCCAACTCACAGCAGAGCTAGGAGTCAAGCATTCACTAACTTACTAATTCATCAAACATTTGCTGTGGGATGGTCTATATGTCAAATGCTCTGATTGGTCAATAAATAAAACATTGATTGGCCAGTGGCCAGGCGGGACTAACAGAGAGGAGAATTGAGAGAACAGGAAGGTGGGAGGAGTCACTGCCAGCGGCCGCCAAGACAAGCACCATGTGAAGATTCCAGTAAGCCACAAGCCACGTGGCAAGGTATAGATTTATAGAAATGGATTAATTTAAGCTATAAGAACAGTTAGCAAGAAGCCTGCCATGGCCATACAGTTTGTAAGCAATATAATTCTCTGTGTTTACTTGGTTGGGTCTGAGTGGCTGTGGGACTGGCAGGTGACAAAGATTTGTCCTGACTGTGGGCAAGGCAGGAAAACTCTAGCTACAAACATTACTTCAGATTTACCACATGCTAGGTACTTGATGAAAAGTCATGCTGTTTGTTTGGTTTAAGTTTTTAAAAGACACTAATTGAGTGTGTGTGTGTGTGTGTGTGTGTGTGTGTGTGTGTGTGTGTGTGTTTGTAAGCATGCACCACTATGGCATGTGTGTGGAAATCAGAGGACAACTTATAGGAGTTGGCTCTTTTGTTTTTCATTATATGAATCCTGAGATTAGAACTCAGATCATCAGACTTGGCAGCCAGCACTGTGAGTACTGAGCCATCTTATGGGCCCAAGATGCACTAGCTGTCCTCAAGGACTTAATGTCTATAAAGATTAATATTGTTCTCAATTTGACTGGATCTATAATCACATAGGAAACAAACCTCTGGGCATGTCTTTGAGGAATTTTCCAGATAAGATGGTGAAGTGAATATGGGTGACACCATTCCATGGTCTAGAGCTCCAGACAGAATATAAAGAAGAAAGTGAACTGAACACTAGCATTCATCTCTGTGCTTCGTGGCTGCAGATGCAAGGTGACCAGCTGCGTCCATGCTTTCCCCTCTATGCAATCCCCTGTATCCTCTGTCATCCTCTGTAGCCCCTCTAATTGTAAGCCCAATGAAACTCTACGTTCCTTGAGTTGCCCCTGGTCAAGTATTTGATCCCAGCAACAAGAAACTAACTAATACAGAGTGTGTTTATAAGAAGAAAATAATGGAGATTGCTTAATCAGAGAATCATACAAAGGCCATGTTCAACATGGAAGTGTTGCAAAAGAGAAACAAAACACAAAAGATTCCACATGTAACCAGATGCCAGCTGGATGAATTCCTAGTCTTATAAATCATTTGCATGATCCAGTCCCCAGTACATCTGCATGGCACCTCTAAGCCAGGCACCAAACTCTTCTCAATTGCAGTTCAGATGACACTGCAGTACCTTTCCTGTTCCTTCATTCACATGTGCATACGTTTTCTCTCTCTCTCTCTCTCTCTCTCTCTCTCTCTCTCTCTCTCTCTCTCTCTCTCTCTCTCTCTCACACACACACACACACACACACACACACACACACTAGAATTCACTATCGTATATGTATTCATTTAGGTGGCTCTCAACTCTCCCAGGCTGTGGGCTCCTTCATGTCTTCATGTCTCCAGGGATGAGTGGTACAGAACAGGCAAATTTTAATTAGATTTTTCTGCATGCCTCATCTTGTTCTCATGGCTTTGTCATGAGTTACCTCATTAAAGTTTGCAACAAGTCTATTAGGTGGGTACTATTACTAGCCCCACTGTTGTAGAAAGGTATTTTAAGGTGTGTTACTTTTGCTTATGCTTTGGAACATTTGTTTAATGATGCAAAGATGTGTTTGGTTGAATAAAATTCACCTGCAGTCAGGAGGCTGAGTCAGCAACTAGCTGACAGGAAGTGGTAGGGAGGAGCCAGGTGGAGAAGGGTCTTTAAGGAGGGGCGAGGAGAAGCAGGAGGACCTTTTGGAGGACACAGCAAGGAGAGGAGGTAAGCTACTTGCTTCAACTTCTCTGAGGAGCAGAATTCCACCTTACCCTTTGAATCTTGAGTTCTTTAGAGGGAGAGAGTTAAGTTCCCTTCATAGCTTTGTAAGAGAGGGAGCCTAAGGGAACAGAATTCCCTCCGGCTGCAGCCCTTGCGACATAACTGCTGCTTGTAGTGGCCGAGTTGCAGTTGCTGACGTGGACATCTGTGGTTTAAAAGGCCAGCAACAATTAAAAAAAAAAAAAAAAAAAAAAAAAGACAACCCCACTTCACAGATGAGGAAAATTTTGAGGTTCCAAGAGACTAAATAACCCACTGAAGTCACAAAGGCAGCCAGGAATATTGTCATAATGCACAGCTGTGCATGTCTGAGCACAAAGTTTGTGTGGAAACTACTAAGCTACCTACTTCTGAAACCAGTTACAGAATTAAATATAAAGGATGTGGAATATTCTCCCTAAATATTGAGCAATCTATGACACACTGGCATTTTTAAGACAAAAAAATAAAATAAATAAAATAAATCCCCCAAACAAAACAAAACAAAAACAAAACCTTCCCAATTGACCCAAAATATCACTTATTCATTTATTTGTAAATCAAATATTACTAACTTTCCAATTCTATATAGAAGTCCAAGTATGAGACATTTACTCTGATTCCTTCCTTCAAGGAGAATGTTCCTCTGAGTCTAAATTGCAGGGTTTGTGGAGGTATGTAGCAAGACCCTTTCTCAAACAGAAAGAAAAATTTAAAAAGCCCAAACCAGACAAGTTACTGTGCCAATCTGTAGCATATGAGCCCAGAGAGACTAAATCAAGAAGTCCTAAATGTGTGCATGTCCACAGTCATGAGTGTGTGTACATGTGTGTTCCTGTGGGCACATGTGATGTGTGCCAAGTTGGCCATGTGGAGGCCAGAGGACTATTCACCTTGTTCTGACACACAGTCTCCTGCTGTTCCCTGCTGTGCAGACCAGTCTACCTGGCCCATGAGCTTCTGGGAAATTCTCCTGTCTTCCCCTCCCATTGTCACAGGAGCAATGGGATTATAGATTATATACCTGTTTTGGTTTCTTTCTTTCTTTCTTTCTTTTTTTTTGTTTTTGTTTTTGTTTTTCAAGACAGGGTTTCTCTGTGTAGCTTTGCACCTTTCCTGGAACTCACTTGGTAGCCCAGGCTGGCCTTGAACTCACAGAGATCCGTCTGGCTCTGCCTCCCGAGTGCTGGGATTAAAGGCGTACGCCACCACCGCCCGGCCTTGGTTTGTTTCTTTTTAATATGGGTCCTAGGGATCCAAACCCTGGTCCTTATGAGTGAACGGAGATTGCTTTATCCCCTGAGCATTTGCTCAGCACCCATAAACTCATCATTCTTACTTTATTGAGTTCACTTGTGCAAAGTGCCAGTGGAGCCCAGCACTAGTCACGGAGTTTGACTTTGGGGAACCACAGAGAGAGCCCTCCCCAAAGCTTAAACTCTCCAAGCACTTTAGTGGGAGTTGGAAAGTGATGGAAGTTTTCCACAATATTAGTCTGGATCTTTAAGGAGTAGCAAACAAGACTAAACTCGCAAATTGCTGGGATTCAAATGCTAACAGTAAAAGATTGATTAAGGCCAGATTTGAATTAAATGGTGAATTTAAAAAAGGAAGTGAGCAGATGGGATGCCAGCAGATGGAGAGGGAAGACAAGAAGGCCAGTTTCTTAATTTATGTCTTTACCATGAAAAAGAGCTCTGGTTAAAACAGTCCCAGTGAGAACTGAGCTCAGTAGAGAATGAAATGTACCCAATAATACAACTTAATTCAAGTGACCAGATCAATAGAAATGACCACCCAGTTTACCAAACAGAAACATTTCCGTGGTCTTCAATAATCTATGCTAGCAACCCTTCATGACTGAGGGTCCCACTTCAAATAGGGCAGAGAGAGACATAGATCTAGGAACCCCAAGATGTGTCACTAATTTCTAACAAAGGGCTGCACCTGGTTACTAAATGCAGCCAGGAGAAGCAGTGCTCAGGAAAGCTTTAAAATCAGACAAGGGGTAAGATAATTGCAGTCACAGTTTCAACAGCACTTTTCAAGGGAGATAAGGAGATTGTTCTAAGATCCATAGGAATGAGCAGAGTCAAGAAAAGCCAAAGCACTCCCACTTTAAAAAAGGCTTTAGGACTTAAACAGAAAAGCACAGTTGTTCACATAGTGTGGTATTACACAGAGGTGGATTAAAAACACTGATGAAACATCATAGCTGTTACAGAGGTACCATGTACACAAGGAACATCTTCATCATAAAGAAATCATATCTAAAGAAGGAATAATTCAGCAAAAAAGTGCTGGGACAGCTAGCCCCAGTGACACAGGCCTAGGGAGCGTGAAGAAGAAACATTGCAAGTTTAATGGGCTATAGAACAAGTTGAATGCCAGTCTGAACAACTTGAGATACTGTCTCAAAATAAATAATGGAAAAGGGCTACAGATACAGTACAGCAGTAGAGCACTTGCCTAGCAAGCACATGCAAAGCCTTAGGTTAGGTCCACTTTCCAGTGGGGGTGGGGGTGGGGTAGGGGTAGTGCCAAAACATTGAGTATTTATATTGAAAACTAAAGAAAGCCAGGCGGATCTCTGTGAGTTCGAGGCCAGCCTGGTCTCCAAAGCCAGTTCCAGGAAAGGCGCAAAGCTACACAGAGAAACCCTGTCTCGAAAAACCAAAAAAAAAAAAAAAAAAAAAAAAGAAAAGAAAAAAAGAAAACTAAAGAAATTTTAAATGGATGTGGTAGAATGCCCAACACCCAGAGGCAGGAAGCAGACTTGAAGCTAGCTTGAACTACTTAATGAGACTCTAAGAAAAAAAAAAAAAAAGAATTTAATAATCTTCCCACTCACACAAAACAAACAAAAAAAAGATGGGTTAAGGTCTTTAATTTAAACTTGTCCACACTTGGTATTTTCAGGCCTTTCTGATACAGTGGCTGCAAAATGGTCACTCAGCACATGTTTCCATGTCTTCCATTACTAAGAGGTTGAGCAGCTTTCCATGTTTTCATTTTTTTTGTTTTGCCATTTGTGTTTCTATGTCTAGCTCACATGTCATTTCCCCAATAGTTTTCTTTCTGGGGATAGGTATGCATGTATGCACATGAGTGTGAGGGTGTGTATGCCAGTTCAGGTCAGGGGCCAATGTGAAGTGTTCTCTTCAAGCTCTCTCCAGCTTAGTTTTTGAAACATGGTGGCTCACTGAACCTGGAATTCATAGAAGGGCTAGAGTAGCTGGCCAACATGACCTCAGGATCTCCTGTGCTGGGATAACAGGTACATGCTGCCATCTCCAGCTCTTTACATGGGTCCTGGGGATCTGAACTCGGGTCCTTGTGCTTTGTCCACTAAGCCATCTCCCCAGCTTCTCTCCAATGGTCTTAGTAGTCCATAATTATAGGTATAGCAAATATACCTCTGTCTCCCATTTCTGACTTGCCTTTTCTAGTTCTCTAGTGGATTTGGTTAACATTCATTCAGTGTAGTCTGGTTGGCCTTATACTTGGCACTTTTCACTATTAGCATATAATTTTTTTGTACAAAATAATAGTCTTTATGATGACACTTTGCATGTGTGTACCATCTACTTTGATCATATTCTCCCCTTTCAGCCTCTTTAACTTCAATCTCCCTCCCTGCTCCAGTTGGGATCCCTCCCCAAATAAGCTCTGGTTCACTTTATATGATAATCTTTACTTTGAGCCATTTTCCTGCAAATGTTTTTTTCCTATGGCTGAATAAAATGCCTTTGTGCACACCTAGCAAACTTTCTTTATCCATCCATCTGTAGGTGGTTTCACGGTGTATTTCAGTGAAACCCATGTGGTGCTTTTTATGTCTCATTTAAGAAATCCATGCCTACTTCACTCTCTCATGGATTGAGATTAGAGGAGGTATAGTGTACTAAGGAAACAGCATCAGGGTGCTGAATCAGGAAAAGTTGGTGTAAGCTGGCAAATAAGTAGATAGGTAAATAATAACTACTACCACAGCTGGCTGCCCAGGGAGTGGAAACAGCGCCAGAGCTAGAATCACTTTATCCCAAGTGGCAGAAAACAGGCTGAGCAGTGAGAATCGGGACAGATGTGGAAACACAGCTGAGGGGGTGTTTCAAGCCAAGCTAGAAGAGAGCAGCTTCGGTGAACAGAGTGACATGTTTCCTGCTCCTTTACCAGTTCCCAAGCAGGCTAGTCTCATTAAAAGGCAGGTGAGCAGTTAGCCACTGACAGTGGGGAACATTTCCTCCTTGCCTACTCTGGGCCTAACATTTGTGGGGTTTTGCATTAACCCATTTGTTTTCGTCTTCAGCCTCTGAATGTCTTATTACTTCTGCCATTTAACAATGAGGAGACCGAGCCTTAGGGTTGGGTAACTCGTCCAAAGTCACTCCAGCTGTGATGGGGCCAGGGAACAGGATTGTTTGCTGAGTCTATGCTGTCAACCAACCTGGCATTCCTGAGAACCTCCTAAGCTCTGTGTGACACATGCTGCGGGCCACAATAAAGACTCCATAAATCACAAGTGGTGGGAGACATGTTGGAGAAGCTGGGGGAACTGCTAGAAATGCACTTCATTTTAGTGATGACGCCTCCTCAACATTGGGGCTACATTTGAACACAGCTTGGTTGGATGTGACTAGGTCTCCATGGAAACAGCTTCCACTGACTTCTTAAAGAGGAGCTAGCTCTCAGTCTCAGAATTAATTCTAAATACAGTTTCTGGACTTTATCTGCACCACATTTACCCAGGAGCACTTTAGGGCAATGCAAAATGATGAGTGGGAACACAAACTTGTTCTCTGGCATGTCTATTCTGCTATTCACTCAATGGATACTCTGACAATTCCCTACTTTCTCTCAGCCCCAGTTTATACTCGTTTACACAATAGGGTTAGTATAGCACCTACCCCTTACATTTGTACAGGTATTAATAAATTCTTAAATAAAATAAATGTTAATTATGTCTATCCCCTTGCACTTACACATTCTCTTCCTTCTATCCTGATCCTAATACTAGAGTGATCAATTAATTCATATTTGCTTGTGACTTGTTTTGATTTAGTGTTGAAAACCTAGTAACCTAGGAACTGACCAGACTGCATGCAGGCTTGGACAAACTGGTAGCTCTCCTTCACAGCATTATAGTCAGAAGTCATTATAGCTCAGATCAAATAGTGGCCAATAGGACTCAAGGTGATTTGTGCTTAAGATTTAGGCTGGTAATTCAAAATTGTGATTGTTTAATGGCTGTTGGACATAGATATTTCAGTGACCCAGAAAACTCAGTGAAACTAAAGATGAGTCCCAATAGTTACTTAACTTTGAGTTCTTCATGGCAGAAGCTATTTTATTCATCCTTTTTCTTTGTTTTGTTTTCTTGTTTTTCAAGATGGTTTCTCTGTGTAGCCCTGGCTGTCTTGGACCTCACTCTGTAGACCAGGCTGGCCTCGAACTCACAGAGATCCTCTTGCCTCTGTCACCACCTTCCAACTTATTCATCCTTTTATACCTCTCTTAGTATGGGTTTTGCTGGTATGACAGCATATTAGAGATGGGGTAAATTATAAAGGAATGAGGAGCCAGGTGTGGTGGCACACACCTTTAATTCCAACATTCGGGGAGCAGAGGCAGGTGGATCTCTGAGTTTGAGACCAGCTTGGTCTACATAAGAAGTTCCAGGGCAACCAAGGCAGAAAACCTGTCTAGAAACAAAACAAAACAAAACAAAATAAACCACCATCATCAACAACAAAAAAGACATGAGGTTCATCTTGTCTCTGGGCTTAGGAGGTCTGAAAGTCCATGTCAAGCATCAGCATCAGGTAGGAGCCTCATGCTACTTCAACTCATGGTAGAAAACAGGAGGAGGAAGCAAGGATGAGGTGGAAACAAAGCACAGTGGGTGAATTTGGTTTGTAAAAACCTGGAATTTTGAAACAAGGTGGTATTATGTAACTTAGGCTAGTCTCACACAGACAACCTCCTGCCCACACCTCTCAAGTCCTGGGATTACAGGCATGTGGCACCACACTTGGTTTGATAAATCATTCTTCTAGAACAAGCCCATTCCTGTAGAAGAGGATTGTTCCCTCTTAGTAACCTAATCTTGTTTTAATGGCCTCACCACTTGTCAACACAGTTCTATCAAAGTGAATTTTGCAGAGGATGAAACATTCAGTCATGGCAAACTCCACCCTTACAAGGGCAAATTGTTAAATCTCTGAAAAATCCACTGTGTAAAATCATTCCAAGTCCTAGGTCAAGAACTATTTGTTTCAAAATCTCCAGGAAAGATGTCTTAAAGAAGAATGCTGTGAATAACAGTGATCTGCAGCTAAATTTGGTCTGGGGACTGCGTTATAGGCTCTCCACTCCAAGGGAATTCCCATCCTGAGAATCACTAGTGAGTCACTGTTTAGTTGAGGTTTGACACCTGCTCAAACCTGCTTTCCTACTCTGCTTGGTGTGGCTTCCGATGGATATATCAAGGCCTAAAGAACGATGACTCAGAAGGGGATATGCTTCCAAAACACACCTTACAAACCACTAGGGACCCTATGACACAGCCAGTGTGTCCCAAAGCTCATGTGTTCCTACATATTTGAAAGTCATCGGAATCAAAATCAAAAGTCAAAAGTCAAAATCAAAATCAAAAGTCAAGCTAACACAAAAGTAAAACCAGGAGCTTCTGAAGGGAGGGTTCCCCAACTCTATTTTTTTGGTAGCAGTTATAAAAAAGTCTGCCAGAACCACTACCTTACAAAAAGATCATCACAATGACACACAAAAGTACTTCTAGTCAAGCATGTTGGCATACATCTGTAATCCCAGCTCAGAAAAGATTGAGGCAGAATAACAAATTGAGATTAGCCTGGGCTGCCCCCAATGAGATTCTCTTGGAAAACAAAAATCTGAGGATATCTGTGTAGGAACTATCTTTAACCTCAGACTGATGCTGCAATTGTTACTCTAATCATTGTCGCCAAGATTACTGTTCGACATTATTTCGTGGGAGCCTCCTCACCTTTAAAAGCCCCCCCCCCCACCTCTCTGCCATTCTCTAATTAGCACTTTTTTTTTTTTGGTTTTTCGAGACAGGGTTTCTCTGTGTAGTTTTACGCCTTTCCTGGAACTCACTTGGTAGCCCAGGCTGGCCTTGAGCTCACAGAGATCCGCCTGCCTCTGCCTTCCGAGTGCTGGGATTAAAGGTGTGCGCCACCACCGCCCGGCTTAATTAGCACATGTTTGACCACCTCAGTGCTCTGCTCTTTACAAATAAACAACTTTAATCTTCGGCAACTGTATTTCTGGCTGTTATTTGGGTTGAGATATTAGGCTAAGCCAGGAAGTTTCAAACTACAGAGCTTAATCTTTTGTTGCTGGTAGTCCAGGGATAAGGAGGCTGTGAATTATTCTCAGTGTTCTGAGCTGGAATGGTGGCAGACCTTGTTACCATTCCATGCAGAGAAGTGATGTAGGTGGCTGAGCAGTGCTTACATTTTAGAGCCAAATATTCCTGGATGTGCCTCACGCTTGCTGTGAGATCTGGGTCAGGTGATTGCCCATTCTTAGGTATAACTTCCTCAACCATAAAATGAGGAGAGTAGTGTTCAGGAGGCTGTAAAATGTGGGGTCTACTACAGCTCAGTACCCACAGCCACTATAATTGTGTTCCCATAGAAATAGCCTGTCCTACACAATTCAAGGAAACTGTCCTTTAATTGTCATGTATGGTATCAAATAGCAATAATTTAGTGTGAGTTATTAAGTACTTTTAATTCATAGTTGCTTCCTGTGTCTCACCAGCTGTTCTGGAATGCTAAGAGATACTTATCTAAGAAATCCCAAGATTAATCAATATACCTCAAGACCCAATGATACCATATACAGCCTCGATGCAGGGGGAGGGGCTTGGACCTGCCTCAACTGAATGTACCAGGCTTTGCTGACTCCCCATGGGAGGCCTTACCTTTTCGGAGGAGGGAATGGGAGGTGGGCTTGAGGGAAAGGCTGGGGGAAACGGGAGGAGGGAGAGAGGGGGACCTGTGGCTGATATGTAAAATGAATAAAAAAAATTCTTAATAAAAAAAAAATCCCAAGATAGGTGAGGTAGTTCATGCCTCTTATCCCAGAATTTGGAAGGTAGAGGCAGGAAGTTGAGGAACTCTGGTTCACCCTCAGCTAAACAGTGAGTTTGGAGTCAGCCTGGACTACCCCAGATGCAGAAAGAAAGAAAAGAAATGAAGGAAGAAAAAAAGAAGGAAGAAGGTAGAAAGGAAGGAAGAAGTAAAAGAGAGACAGGGAGGGAGCAGAGAGAGAGAGAAAGGGAGAGAGTCCAAAAGGCATAAGTAGCAATCTCTGGCACCATTCAGGAGGAGAGGCAGACACACTCAGAGAACTTTAGTGTCATACAAACTCCAACTTTAAGTGACTGGACTGCACTTTTAAAAGCTCAAGGTCATGACTGAGGAAGCAGTCATATAACAGTTCTGGTAAAAACAAAGATATTCTAAGGGAGCCCAGCTTCATGTCAGCCAGAGGGGAACTAATTCTGACAAAATTTGGGACCAACTTTCAGGACAGACAAGATGATGATGGGTCTGTGATGGGCAGCACCACACCTTGAGCAGCAGTGCTTAGCATACTTTTTGCATCCCATTTAAACCTAACCCTCCTGTCAAGATTCTGAGGACAGACTTGGCTGTCACTGGCCTGTTTGTCCCTCTTCCCAGTGTAACCAACTGAAGAGATCTCCTTTCTCTGCTTTTCACTTTCACTTGCCTTTTTAAGGTGGCAAGCTTGGCCTGTCAGGAATACCAGGGCTCCAGTTCTGACCTAATAACTCCAGTAGCAGATTAAAGGTGACCTGAGACAAGACTACTAAGCAAATGCATAATTTAGATTGGATCCAGGAAAAAATGCTAAGAAGGGCATTATTAAAATGGCTGGCAAAACTGGAGTAATAATATAGATTAGGTAACAATTCTGTATAATTCCTAAACCCGGTTTTGGTAATACTCACCTGGTTGTCAAGAAAACCTACTTGTATTTGGAAAATAAACCTGATGTTTAAGGGTAAAGAATCGGACTGTGTGGAGCCTACTTCTAAATGAAAAACTTGTGTCCATAGCAACTAGTGAAAAGGAAATGTTGGGTAGTGTATGAGTTCCCACTATTTTTGAGATTTGTATGTACATTTGAGATTATTTCAAAGTAAAAATTAGTTAATAGTAAGTAAATAAACTGAATCTAAAAACCACAAAGCCCTTAAAACAATGAACTGCATAGTTACAGCCTCTGCTTCTTCTGATTCTTGGTCCAGTCCCTTACAGCAACCTCTTTATGGTCAGGCTGGAAAGTCAGCTTGATACCAACCAGCTGCTTTAGAATAGCCATAGAGGCCCTACCCTGCATGTTTGCACAGAAAGTCGTGAGAACGAGGCAATGGACAGCGCTGCCACCGTTTGACCGACCGCACCTTTTGTCTTATGATGGAAACCTGAGGGACAGTGTTCTAGTACTGAGCTCTGCAGACGCAAAGGCAAGACTAGCTCCCCAGCAGAGAAACTGTGCTCACACATGCCAGAAGAGGGCGCTGCCTACTCTGCTGTCCACCCTGAAGGGGTACCACGGAGTGGTTTTACACATCTGCAGATGCCAGCAGCAGAATTAAGGAGAATTAAGTGAAGAAGACAGAGTCAAGGCAAACGAAAGGTTCCATCTGTGTCCTTATTTAAGATATCGATACTCTGTTCACGATGGATTTTTTGCATAAATTTTACAAAATAAGGAATTAAATTGCCTTGATTATTAATTTGTTTGGCATTACCTTGAATTTTGTGCCAAAGCCAGGGTCTCACTGGGCTCTCACTAATCCCACACTGGCATATCTAATACTCTATGCATTGCAACACCACCAGCTCAGAGTCTGTGGTTGGTCAGGCAAAGCCTGAAGTTATATGGGCCTTTCTGTATCTGTAAACAAAGAATTAGCCAAAGAGAATTAGTTTTGAGAAACCAAATGAATGCGTTTGATGTCACAACATGGCCAATGGCTGATGCTCCATGTCCTTATCTCACTTTCTGTCTCCTCATCTGTAAGATGGGAATTATAGTCCTTTCCCTATATTTTTAGAAGCTGTTTCTCTAATTCTCTGTATGTTGTGTATGAATGTGGTGCATATGGTGTATGCTCATGTATGTATATGTGGATGTGGACACCAAAGGAGGGTGTCATATGTCTGCCTCTACCCCTCTTCATCTTATGAACCTGAAGTGCTCACAGTTTTTGCCTAGACTGGCAGCCAACAAGTCCCTGTCTCCATCCCTCACAATCCTGAGGTTGTAGGTGTGCATGAGACCACACCCAAGTTCTTACATGGGTGCTGAGATTCAAACTCAGGTCCTTGTGGTTGTATAGTGAATGTTTCTAGCCACTGGGCAATCTCTCCAGTTCAGAGACAGCAATTATTTTTATCTACACAGATGAAGGGCCAGGTGCTGTGCTGAGCTAGCACTTCAGTTAAAAACTAAATTTTCACAGCTGTACTATATGGAAGCGGTTATCTTCTATTTTAAAAGTGAGGAAATGGGCACAGAGAGGTTTAGTTATTGTCTAAGGTTGAACAGCCAGAAACTGGAAGTACATTTGCTCTAACCTCCACACCAACATTCTCAACTAAAGGGATTCCTAGGTTTGTCACAATGTGGAAGATACTAGCACCTAGCTGGAAGTAGCCAGGAGGCTGCTAGACACCCTAGAATGCACTGGACAGACCTATGACAAAGTGTTACCTGGCCTTGAGTTAGTTAGCTTCTCATTACTATAACAAACACCAAAGACAATCAACTTATATAGAGAAGTGGTTCATTCTGGATCAATCTTGGAGGTCAAGCCCATGATCCATAGGCTGTGTTTATTTGTAGCCCATGAAGGGTAAGTATTTTATAGCAGGAAAATATATTGAAGCAAGGTTTCTCCCTTCATGGCTGGGGCATGAAAGAAAAACAAAAGGAGACCATGGAAATGATTGCTGTTCCATAGTTCCCTTTAAGGCACACCTCTAATGACCTAAAACATTCCATTAGGTACCACCTTTTATAGTTTCCACCACTTAGCAGCCTGTTGCAGGAATCTTAAAAGTTCTTATTAATAAAATCAAACCCGAGGCGAGTTATTGGGGTCCATGCTGGTAGATCAGAGAGACATAACAAGCCACAGCCATCTCACCTTGCCAATTCCTCAGCTGGTCCTGTTTCCTCAGACTGGAAGCTTCTGTGTCCTCATCCCAATAGCTCTCAGCTGAACTGTGTTGCTCCATAGCCTGAATGCTTAACCAGCCAAATGCTTAACCAGCCAAATGCTTCTAGTTTCTGGTCCTCACGCCTTATATATCTTTCTGTCACCACTCCCTGGGATTAAAGGTTGGTTTTCTGGGATTAAAGGCGTGTGTCACCAAGCTTGGCTATTTCCAATGTGGCCTTGAACTCACAGAGATCCAGAGGGATTTCTATCTCTGGATGCTAGGATTAAAGGTGTGAGTGCCACCATTTTCTAGCCTTTGTATCTAGTGGCTGTCTGTTCTCTGACCCCAGATAAATTTATTAGAGTACACAATATTTTGGTGAACACAATACCACCACAGCAGCCCCATGCTTGGAACTAAACCTCTAACTCATGAATCTCTGCAGTGTGTGTGTGGGATACCTGAAATGCAAACTTCAGCAAGACCCCCAAAAGTCTGCCAGAGTTAGTCCTTAGTACTCCATGGAAGGATTTGTCATTCCAGTGGCTGTTGCTATTGCTTTCTTTTGTCTGTGTGGCTAGGGAAGGGAGTAGCTGTGGTGTCCAGGGAAATTGAGTTTACTGGCTCAGCATCCATACTGTCATGGAGAACCTGGGCTTTGGAGAATCAGCTGGGCAACACATTTTTGCACTCAACAGTGATTTACTGAGCACTTGTTACATGCCTATCCTTTCTTGGCCAGTATATTCCCCCCCCCCCCACACACACATGATATCTGGGCTTAGGAAGAGCTGTCTAGTGAGAGGGCAGACATTAGATGAGGAAATACACATCTCATACATGATAGTACATTGTGGTACCTGGAACAAAGCACAAGACCTGGACCCCATGAAAGAGAAAACACATTTTCTGAGAGTGTGGAATTATATTTGAAACTGGAAGCAGGAGTAAGGAAGAACATTGTGCGTGCAAGCATTGATGCAAAGGCTCTGGGGTGAGAAGTGAAAACCAGAATCTGATGAGAGGCAGTAGGAGAGGAAGTGTGCATGACTTTAAGCATGTAAGAAATAGAGGCCCTGTGGGAGCCCACAGAGGCTTCCTAGTGAGAAATTACTCAGGGTCAGATATTCTGAGCTTTCTTTACCCAGCAGGGTTGTGTAAGATGATTTGACCACAGGAGTGTTCATCAGGTATTTGGAAGGGTCTACACTTGGCTATATGGTGTGCTTTGATCTTGCAAGGGGGAGATCTTTTGCCTCTCCCCTTTTCTATATGTTATAGAAAGCCCTTTTCAATAAATGACAAGAGTGTTGGGTATTGATCCAGGCCCTCCTGAAGCTATCCTGTGTTCTTGTCTTTCTTCTCATTGGCTGGATTTCTCTTTCTATCTGATATTTCCTCATTCCTCTCTCCTCTACCTAAGAACCCTTCAAAAAGTGGGAGCTGGCCTCCCACAGATGGTGCCAGAACTTGGGACTGGGTTCAGAGGAAATAAATGAGAATATGGTGCACCGTGGAAGTAGCTGGGCAAGTCAGAGTATGAATTAAGGTTAAGGCAGTGATATTTTATTCTTCGGGAGCAAAACCTGCATATAGATAAAGCAGAATGGCCAAAAGTTAAGCCAAAGCAAGTATTGAAAGTTAGGCTGCAGCATGTATCTCTCTCTGTCTCTGTTTCTCTCTTTCTCAATTTCTATCTATAAAATTAGGTAAAAATGTACAGTTAGGTATACAGATATTGTGTAGGCTTAGGTATATCAAGGGAGAATATAGGCTTTAAGTCTAGGAATATGATGAAGGTTTAAAATAAAATAATTTAGGGCAGAGTAAATTTTCCCAGAGCACAGATAGGACCTGGGACACACAAAGCAGTGGACCTAGCAGTCACTGTGAACTTAGCAGTCCAAGTGGCTTCAGAAGCTTCAGAAAGTCACTACAGAGACTGCCAGTTTCAGAAGTCAACAGAAGCAGCAGAGCATGAGCAGCGGCCCCAGTCAGGCGGCTTAGACTCCCGGGACATTATAACAGAGGCGGCAGATGCTGAGAAAGCAGTGTTAGCAGCGAGGTTCTGCGTGCTTTCTGCTGAGAATAGCTTGAAGCTACGTACAACCTTGACAAGCCAAGCAGAGATGCTGTGCAGCGAGAGAGGCCAACGACGGGCAGCAGCATGAAGAGCAGCAGTAGAGACTTTGGATTCCCGCTGCCCAGAGCCCAGCGGAGATGCCACGGGAGAGGCTAAAGGAGAGCACCAGAGAGCAGCAGAAGCCCTGTGGAGAGATTGCTGCCTGGGGCAGAGAAGCAGCATCAGTGGCGAGAACAGAAGCAGCCAGCCAGATGTGCAGCTGAGACTGATGCAGCCCAAGCTCTGAGCAACAGAGATGCAGCTACCCTGAGGTGGCATTTGGCCATGCAAGCAGGACAGTGCTCTTAGAAGACTCCCAGCAAAGCAGGTAATGAAGCCAGGGTACAACGGCTGCAACAGGCCATGGCCAAGTTTCCTCCTATGCCGGAAGGGCTGCTTGAGAACTGAAGCTCATAGCAGCTGGGTAGCATTCAGCCATGCGCCAAGAGGCACAAGAGAGGTCTAAGTCAGGGCCTCAGGATGTCAGGGTCTCTAGGTGGGCAGGCCTGGAGACAGGAGGTGCAGACAGACTGGGATGGTAAAAAAAAAAAAAAAGCTGTGCAGTTTGTTTGCTGGTGGTTCAGGCTGGCTGTGTGACGAGGTCCTCCTCAGCTTTTGCCCTGGAGTGGTTTTCAGCTAGGGGAAAGCTAACTGCAGGTGCCTCTGTGGCTGAGATTGAGGCTTCAGAGATGCTTGTTTGAACTGAGTTGAGTTGTTTCATTCAGGGCAGTTGCAATGAATTTTGGTAATGAGACTCCTCATATTTGGAACTCTTTCTATCTGATATTTCCTCATTCCTCTCTCCTTCACCTAAGAACCCTTCAAAAACTGGGAGCTGGTTCCACAAGGCCCTACCAAAGAATATGGTCTTTCTGTCAAAGAAGAGCCCTTAGGGGGCTGGAGAAGTTGTTCGGTTGTTTGGATGCTCACCTAGCACACATGAGGCCCTGGGTTTCACCTCCAAAAGTGCATAAATGGGGAGTGGTAGTTCTCAGGAGGTGGAGGCAGAAGGATCAGAAGTTCAAGGTTATTCTCGTCTACTTAGGAAGTTTGAGGTCAGCCTGAGCTAGAGACCCTGTCTCAGAAAATGAGAAAGAATTTTGAAGGCATATCACTTGGGTTTTCCCTTCATATGGTAATTTTCTTCAAGTTCAAGCACAGCCCTGTGTTGAAGTTGTCATGTGGGATTGAAAGCCTGTTTCACCAGCTGGTACAAAGGTGCCTGCAAAAATATAGCTCTCATTGCAAAGGGAATATGAGAACCAAATATGAGTGACATGACCTAGAAGCACAGATTTGGGCTTCTCCAAACATTGTGTCCCAACATGATAACAAGTTTTAGGATTTTTTTAAAGTTTTAATTAACTAACTAACTAACTAACTAACTAACTAACTAACTAACTAACGTGTATGAGTGTTTTGTCTGCATGGACATGTGTACCATGTGCATGTCTGGTGTCTGTGGAGGTCAGAAGAGGGTGTTAGATCCCCTAGAACTAGAGTTACAGACCATGGAAAATCATCCAGTGCTCTTAACTGCTGGGCCATCTCTCTAGCTCCCAGTTTTAGGATTTTTTTTCTTTTTAAAAAATTTTAAGATTATTTATTTATTTTACATATATGAATGCTCTATCAGTATTTATGGCTTTTTTTTTCTATAAGAGGGCACCAGATCCCTCTATAGATGGTTGTAAACCACCATGTGGTTGCTGGGAATTGAACTCAGGACCTCTGGAAGAGTAGCCAGTGCTCTTAACTGCTGAGCCATCTCTCCAGCCTCATAGTATGTTTTTATAGGAACAAAACAAAAGAAATATTGGTGGGAATACAGGGTAGGTGGTTTCAACAAATCAGGAAAATCCATGTTATTGGCCTCAGCTGCTATCTGATGACATTCTTGGATTCTGGGTTAGTGGAGATAGGGTTGTGCTTATGTATTCCAAAAGGATTTTACCTAGTTGTCACAAGGATGATAAGCCACGAACAGAAGCTGGCAATAAATGACCTTTAAAGAGCACTAAAGATGGCTGCAAGATAACTTGACTCCAGACATAGCAGGTCTATTAGTCAATCAGCTTTATAGAATCTGTAACGTGGGTGTGGCTTTCTTTCTGGGCACTTCAGTTTACACAGGTGAATTTTTTGAGAATTACACAATCTTAACTGGTGCTCCCTCCTCACCCCACACCCAAGGATGCTGGTGAACTGTGGTGACTAAGCTGTGCACATTACAAGATTATGCCACGCTGCTTACTCATTCCCACACAGCAGCAGCAGCAGCAGCAGCCACTGGAAACACCTGTTTGGGTGGTGCGGCCATCCCTGCCCATCATGGGGACTTTACTGCAGGCATCTTGTTTCTTTCTGCTGCCTCTGAGGGACTCGGCCTGTTCTTCATGGGATCTCCATCTTGCCTTCCTCAGATTTCAAGGTATCCTTTGCCTCATTTCATTCAAATTGAACCTGACCTTACACACCTATGGAGATGGCTAAAGAGCCACTGCATAGATGTGTCCTGAAGCAGTTATTCAACAAATCTTTATTCCCTCAGCAGATGGCTCCTCCAGCCCAGTGCCCTCTGGGAGGACACTTCTAAGTTCATAAACTGTCAGAAAAAGGCCCATGATAAGCTACCACAGGAGACATGTCCAGAGATCAGAACTGACCCCCCACTTACACCCCTACCCACTGAGATTATGACTGACTTTAAGGAGGCTGGTGCCTAAATTAAGCATGCCACTTTCCTTACAAAGACAATGAAAACAGGGGATTCTCTAAAGGCCAACGCATTGTCTTAATTTCCTTGGGGATTGAAACCCACGATCACGAGTTCCTTAGAGAAGTGAAAGTGGCCTGAACTGATCCAGTAATTCCTGTTATCAGCAGGCTTTATAAGTCAGTGAGCCGGGAGCTGTCTCTTCATCCAGACGGAAGTCCCTGGAGTGCAAAGATGTCCCCACACCCAGCTTTCTTGAGCCTGACCTCCTTGCTGCTCTTCTCCCTTGTCCTCCATGATGTCCTGGCCCTGAGGCTCTGCTCCTTCAATGTGAGATCCTTTGGAGAGAGCAAGAAGGAAAACCACAATGCCATGGATGTTATTGTGAAGGTGAGTTGTGCTCATGTCCTGATTACCCCTATACCTTCCCTCCAGCTTCAGACTCAAGGGACTTGAAATTTGCCCTCTGGGTGAGGTAGGGACAGCAGTAACCACCATTGCAATAACCACCTCAGTGTTGGTGCTTTCTGTCATGTCTTCAGACTGGGTGGTTCTATGTCTCCCACAAGGTTGTTGCAAGACTACTGAGCAGGTAAACATGACGGTTTTTCCAGAGTCTGCCTAGCAGTCAGTTCCAGGTATGGGCTGCTGTTCTGATGGTTTTAATTGAACATACTGAATGCCTGTGTCAGGCACTATAAATACATGATCTCATTTGCCAACTTTATGAGCAAGGACTATTGTTCCCCTTGTGGAGAAGATTAACTCAGAAGGGTGATGTGACACTGGGTAGCTCCAGGGAGGGGCATTGAGGGAACTGGTAAAGCCTGTCCACTTTATCTTTATAATCATTGGCAAAACATACTTTCTCTATCTTCTTGTCTTCTTCCTTCCCTCCCTATCTCTCTCCTTTCATCCCTTCATTCCTCTCCCTCATTGATCTTCTCCTAACTCTCAATTCTGCACTTTCTCTGCTTGTGGATATTGCTGTTCTTGGGTAATATGACCAATGTCTGGGGAAGCTGCTTATATTTCTCTGGAGCCAGTTGACTCTCTGTCCAATGGGCTGATTTATTTTTGATACTTGGACTCTGGTGGGGTGGCTATTACTTAAAAACAAACAAACAAACAAACAAACAAACAAACAAACAAAAACTAGCAGGATTAGTGATGTACTTCAGTTGGTAGAGTGCTTGCTTAAGATTTTGAAGTTCAGAGTTCCATTCTCAGCATTGCATGAACCTGTAACTTTAGTACTAGGGATGTAAAGATAAGAGGATCAAAAGTTCAAGATCATCCTTGGCTATATAGCAAATTAAAGGTCAGCCTGGTATACATGAGACCCTATCTTCACACACACACACACACACCAACAAAAGAGGCCCCTGTGTGTGGTGAAAATGCCAGCAGCCCTGGGCTCAATCCCATCTATCTATCACCTGAGGAGCTCAAGATCCCATCTCTTCCTGGTGCTCTTCACATTAGAGTGGGCTCTCCCACTGAATGGCTGGTAAGGCTGGTGAGTGAAGTCCAGTGGAGCCAAGATGAGGCCCATGTTACACTACTGTTGGGCAGGGGGGTATAAGCAGGAGACTTGCTCGCTCTTGCCAAGATAGCCGTGGGCTCTAGGTGACTCTGTTTTTTAGATGATACCCAAGTACCTTTAGATGTTGTAGTTTTACATGCCAAGCCTGTGGGAATCCTGACACTATGGCTTGATGGAGAAATCTCACATGCAAGAAAACTATTTCCCAACTTCTTCACATGTGGCCCAGTGGAGCCTGGGGACCAAAGTGTCTATCTACATTCCTAACTTATTCATCCCTGGAAATGTTGCCACACTCTTGAGGGCTGTATTTTTTGTACTCTGGTGATTCTGTTCCTCTGTACAGCATCTACCCTGAGCTGTGAGTCCCACCAAGTATGACTAAAGCCTTTGTCAAGACTTTGTCCCATTATCATAAAGCCATTCTGCAAACAGAAGCCAATCCCCTAGAAACTATCAGAGCTATCTCACAGAGCAGTAGTGGTTGACCCCAAAAACCTGGTGCTCAATCAGAATAGTTAGTAGGGCTTATGTGGATCAAAGAGAAAGACACATTTGCCACTGAAAGAATGCAAACAACCCAAGTAGGAAAACATCCAGTTTAGTGATGTAAATGTACCATGAGAAGGGTATTATGTAACACTACAAGTTGTGTTTTAGAAGACCATTACCATCATTTCTCATGAGGCCTATGCTGTTCAAACTCCCTATGTAGCCAAGGATGACCTTGAATTTCTGATCCCCCTGCCTCTACTTCCTGAATGCTGGGATTAAAGGCATGTGCTATCATACATGGTTTATGCAGTCCTGGAGACTGAGCATAGGGCTTTGTGCATGCTAGGCAAGAATTCTACCAACTGAGTCATGTTCCATCTGCTGATTTGGTCTTCATAGCTCTCATAGACCTCTGTATAGTTGGTTACTCCAAGGTTCAGTGAGTGTTAGTAAGTTGAACACCAAGGGAATGTTCACCAATAGGACATCTGTATTACAGACCCCCTTCTTGGCCACTACCACTCAATAGCCAAGAAAATTAGCATGCCAAGAGCTTGTGTGACCCATTGGCATAGAGCAAGTGTAAGCCAGGGCTCAGATTCCCTTTCCTGAGAGCACAGCCAGATTTCCTGTTGACATCCCTCTTCCTTGTTTACCAAGGACTGCTGAGCCCTGAATCTCCACCTGATACTGGTTTCCAGTTTCCTTGCTATCTCTGGGAAGTTTTTCTCAGACAAGAATCTGCAAGTCTGAATCCTCAAAAGGGCAGAGGCTGAGGGAAAAAACATGTTTCTTCTGGTTTCTGTTCCTTGGGAAGAGACTCCCAGGTGGCCCTTTCAGAACCAAGTTCTGGACCCTTTAAGCTTTCATTAGTGCCAAATTCCCACCTACTCACAGAATGAAACCAGTCTGGAGGGCAGGTATTCTATGCACTGTACTGCCAAAACTTCTGATAGCAAGAGCCTATGAAGGACTGAGCATGGCTAGTGTGGACAGAATCCAGATAAGGGGTGTCATTGGTGCTCTGAGGGAGAGGGAAGGGACAGTCTGGAGAGGTCTAGAAAGATCTTGGATAGAGACTCATAAAACCCTACCTGATACAGGAAACAACATAACATGATGGGGAAGACCTAGGGTTCAATTCACTTCTCCACCACTTATGTGCTTCACCACACTGGCTTACTCTCTGAGCTCCAGTTGTCCCATCTGTAGAATGGATATGATAACAAGGATGATTATGAGGTTGAACTGAACCTGTTAAGGACTCAGCACATAGCCCTGTAGAAAACAATGATTATCATGAACTCTAGAGCCTGAGAAGGGTGACAAGCTGCCCCCATCCACCATTCCATCCCCAGTGCCTTGGAGTGTCTGGCACAGGCTCTCCCTCCAAATGTTACAGCTCCAGAAGGAAAGATAATCCAGACTGTTGGAAGTCAGGCTCTCCCTGCAAGTGTTACAGTACTGGATAAAAAGGTATCCTGACTTGTTGGGAAGTCAGGCTATACCTGAAGCTGGGTTCCAGTGGGGGATAATCTCCCCACAGGATGTGGCAATCATGTTCCTCTCTGAGAGAGCCATTACAGTTGAGCTCTGCTCGGCTCCCCAAGGGAGTTTCCCAGGGGAGGTATCAGTTGCTTCTTCTGCTCCACGCCCCACAAGGGAGTTTCCCAGCAGAGATTCTGCTCCATGCTGGTGAAAGAAGGTCTTCACCTAAAACTCTTTCAAAAGATATTTGGGAAGAAGGAGTCCAAGAGAGTGGCTACCGCATCCAGGGTGAAAAGGGACAGCTGCCAACTGAACAGGCACAGGGCTTACATTAGGGCTTCTTAGGGGCAGACTTTTTCCAGAGAGAAGATTTTCAGGGAGGGAATTGGTCAGATTTCGATCCCCTTGAGCTTGGACAAGCTCAGATAGGCTAGATTTCATGATCAGAGATTGGTTAGTTTTGGTCAGGGACAGATTTGGCAATGGTTTCAGAGCCAAAGTATGTTTCTTTCATTGGCCCTTTTTAGCCTTTTGGCTCTAGTTTCAGGGCCAGGGTATATTTCTTTGACTAGTGATGGTTTCAGGGCCAGGATGTGTTTCTTTCACCGGCTCTGGTTTTAGGGCCAGGGTGGGTTTCTTTGGCTGGCCCTTTTACCCTGCACTCCCTTCAGACTTGATGGATGAACAAACTCTGTTCAGGAGGATGTAAAATGAGAAACACAGGAGACTCACCCAGGCCTGGCTTAGTGTCAGAAACTACAAATGATTGGAAAGGCAAACACAAGATGGGCAGGCGGCTTCCTTCATGCTCTACCTATGCTAGTGAAGGGCAGAGTAATGACAAAATGCTGACACATTGTCGCTGATGTGGTCTGACTAGTGTAGAAGAGTGGGAGAGACACCTAGTTTACATAGTCAGGATTGACCCTTGCTCTTCCCAGCTACCTATGAAGACCTGCGAAGTCACTCCAGCACTCAAAGCATTGGCTTTCTCAGTGATCAAGAAGGACAAGGCTAGGGAGATGTTTAAAGTAAGATGTTGGCTGACCAAGAAAGGGACTGACTTTGACTCCCCCGTGTGAAAAGGCCAAGCATGATGGTACACACTTGTCATCCTAGTGCTGAGGAGGCAGAGACTGGGATTGCTGGGGCTTATTGTTCAGCCAGTCTAGCCTAATTTTCAAGGCAGGTCCTAATGAGAAACTTGTCTCAAAAAAAACAAAAACAAAAAACAAAAAACAAACAAAAGATTGAAGGCTCCTAAGGTTGACCTCTGGTTTTCACATGTCCTCACATATATAGGTATATCCACACCCACAAACACATGTGCCCATCTCGTTACACACACACACACACACACACACACACACACACACACACACACAGAATGCTGACTATGTGGTAATTTTTTTTTTCGAGACAGGGTTTCTCTGTGTAGCTTTGCGCCTTTTCTGGAACTCACTGGGTAGCCCAGGCTGGCCTCGAACTCACAGAGATCCACCTGGCTCTGCCTCCTGAGTGCTGGGATTAAAGGCATGCGCCACCACCGCCTGGCAACTATGTGGTAATATTAAATACAAATGTGAAACTCCTGGTCTAGTGTAGTAGGTACTCAACCACTGGGCCTTAGAAATAATGATCTACTTCTGACCACCTACATAGCTGGCATTGCCCTAAACTCTCACTATCTTATTACCATTGTAAAGGATCACAGTGGGAAAATTGAAACAAAGAGTGTGTACATTTGTTTGTCTTTGTGTTTTGAGTCAGGGTATCACTATGTAGTCCAGGCTGGCCTCGAACTCACACAGATCTGCCTGCCTTTGCCTCTCCATGCTGGGCTTAAATGTGTATGCCTTACACCCACTGAATGTGTGCATTTTAAAGTCACTTCTAGAAAGGTCTGGTAGTTTCCAGTGACTAACCAGCAGGCTGGCTTGAGCCACAGCACAAGGCTCCTGGTCCTGCGTGGCCAATGCTGTGGGTTTCACCTAGAATCCAGGCTTCCTGACTAGTCAGTCCTCAGTCCCCAGCTCCTTAAAGGCTGGTCCTGGGGAACCTGGACTCCACCCTGCAGCAACAGAACTGGAGATTCTCTGGAAAGAGAGGCCCAGTGGCACTCCATGATGTTAATGCTGTGTTTGAGAACAAAACTAACCTTGGAGATGCTTCATCCTCAATGGACACATCCTATGGCACTGAGTCACCAGCATCCCACTATTCAGAGCCACATGGTCATCAAGGGGTGTGAGCTCTTTCTGCTCCCTGATTGCAGCTCACCCTGACAAAGTGTCTCTTGTATTTTTTTCTCCTACTGATTTATTTCTAACCTTTCAGGGACTAAAGGCTATCTCTTCCCAGGAGCCTTCCCTGATCTTCTGACAGAAGCAATTAATTATTCCCCAACACATCCAGCATATCCATGGCTTGTGACTTTTACTTAGCACAAACTCTACTTTTCCTCCATTATACCTTCTTCTTCAATTAGACTCAGGGACTCTCAGTGACTATATTTTAATGGCTGAACATAGTAAAACCTGCAGAACTTGAGCTGGGATCCTGGCTTCCCCACCTGTACTGACTGTGTGACTTTTGGATAATTGCTAAACTCCTCTGAGTTTAGTTATCATCTAGATTTAAGGGGTCAGCCATCATATCCCTCTCTTAGTGTTGTTGTGAAGTAGGTTCACAATAACAATAGCTCTTATGGTTATTATCACTGTAATTATGCCTCTTAATATCTCTAACACTCAGCCTAGTACCTTTACTCATTAAAGGGTTAACAGGTATTTATTGCTTCCACCACTATAATAATCACTCAAGCAAACCTAAGCTGTAGGATGTGTGGGAGCATCATGGTTAGGGCTCTGGTTGGTTGCTTATGTTCAGATGCCAATGTGGCTACTTTCTAGCTGCATGGTTGGGTAATATGCTTGACATTGTCTGATCTTCAGTCTCCTCATCCTTAAGATGGACATACCAACTGGGTATGGTGGTGCACACCTTTAATTCCAGCACTCTGGAGACAGAGGCAGGCAGATCTCTGAGTTCCAGGCCAGTCAGGGCTATATAGTGAGATCCTGCCTCAAATTAAAAAAAAAAAAAACATTTAAAAAATTAAAATGGACAAAAAATAAATTAAAGAACAACAGCAACCAAACCACTGGGTACATGATGCACCCCTGAAATCCTAGTTACTTAGGACTGAGTCAGGAGGATTATTTCAGCCCTAGAGTTTGGGACCACCCTAAGCAATGAGTCCCCATCTCAAAACAACAGCAAACATCAACAAAGGGCTGCCCTCAGGAAGTCCTCTTTTAGTTCAGGAAGAGATTTAGTTCTGTTAGCAAGCATCTGACAGTGGAGCCCAGCAAGTGCCTGATGAAAGGTTTTGTGATTTACAGTAAACAGCCTCAAGTCTTGGAAATTCTCTCTTTGCAGATCATCAAACGCTGTGACCTTATACTCCTGATGGAAATAAAGGACAGCAGCAACAACATCTGCCCCATGCTGATGGAGAAGCTGAATGGGTAAATAGGGAGAGGCATAGGGCCCAGAGAACTTAAGTCATGTGCAAGGGCACCCAACAAATCACAGGGCAGTAGAAACCAGTTGATGCTGGCATTTACTCTAACCACTAGGCCACGTGGCCAGGGCCCAGTGGGCTCATACTGTGAATGTAAACTTGGCTGGTTTTAATATGACAGAGTGAAAAGAGCAAAAAGGCGAAGGATTGGGACAGGAAAGAGAAAGGAGTAATGAGCTAATGTAAAGAAGGAACAGAGAGGACAGGAGAAGCCTTCAGGAAAGTCACAATGAACCCCAGGTTGTAATATTATACAGCTAAATATTCCAGCCTGGAAAGATGGCTACAATGTATCAGAAACAATGAGTTCAGGTCACCATGTTACTTTTCATATGAATACTGGGAGAGGGGTTGTCTGGATCATCACAGGAGAAATGTGGGAGGGTGAGCAAAGGATTGTTAACAGTTACTTCTGGGAGATAAGTTAAAAAGCCAATGTGGAGCTAGGTCAGTTAAAGAATAGGAGACCTTCTTTGTTTCAGTACTTCTATATAATTTGAGTGTTTTACCACCAGAACAAGTTGATTTTATAGTTTGAAAACTAATGGAAACAAAAAGCAGTATCTGGAGAACCAAATCACCCCTATTTCAAGGAAGCCCCTCACCCCAGCTTGAAACAGGCCTGAGTTTCAAAATTCTCAGAGCTGCTGACATAGGTCCTAGGACAAAGTCAGGATGTTTGAAGAGTCATCTGGTAGCAACTGTTTAACCATAGAATGCCCCAATGCTAGAGATGGTTAAAAGTATAAAGTCAGGATGTTTGAAGGACTATCTGGTAGCAATTGATTAACAACAGAATGCCCCAATGCCAGAGGTAGTCTATAAAGTTTGACAAACAACTGGTTAAAACTACAAAGTAAGATAACAAGGAAATTCTAGAAAGCCGCTAAAACTTGAGCCAATCATAATTGTACCTGTATTAGCACCCCTAAATGATGCAACCTTGTGGGTTTTGCCTTTAAAACCTAAGCTTGCAAAAGGGCAGAGACCTTCTCTAGCCTCCCCTGTGTTGAGGTACTCGACCAAGGTTGCTGCCGCAGCTTGAACTGCTTAAATAAACCTTGCTTTTGCATTTTGGTGAGTTTGTGTCTCTGGTGATCTCTTTGGGGGTCTTGGGCCCAGGGCACAACAGTATCTTCCAATGGTTTTTAAATGACACTGGCTAATAGTCATGATTTATATTCCTTCTGAATGATCAGCAAGCTACCATGTTCATCAGCTTTCCATTGCCATGATAAAATACCTGAGAGACACATCTAAAAAGAGGAAAGGTTGCATTTGCTCACTGTTTTGGGGGTTTCAGGTCATGGTCAGTTGGCCTGCTGCTTTGGGGTCTGTGTCAAGGCAGCACATCCCGGGAGGAGGCCTGCTCATCACACCTACCTTTGGACCTGGGCCCTATCTCAGCCCTTTCAGTCTTCAAGCAAGTTTTCAGGAGTGTAAGGGGCCAAGGGAGAAGTGGACTCCAGCCTTCTCCCCACAGCCAGTCTGGGGCCAGTCTGGAGATGATGCATCTCAATGCCCTCACCCACAACCTGCCTAGACTGAGCTGAGAACAAAAAACAAAAATGTCCCACCCCCACTGCTCTCTCAGTTGGATGAACTCACTGCCACACACATGCTAAGATCATGCTGTACATATTTTGCAGCCTCAAACACACCTTTGTCCTCTGTAAAGCAGGAGAGGATCTGAGTTTCTTCACAGTGAAGTTCTAAAGCAATATGCCACCTCAAGACTCATCAAGCTAGAGTTAGCAGAGGGTCAGCCTTCCAACTGAACATCTAGCAAGGTCTGTCACTCACTCCTAGGCTCCCACGGTTGGGTCAGGCTTAGCGTACACATTGGAAACCCCAGAAATTTCTGTAGAATTTAAGTTGGTCCCTAAGTCAGCCCCTCTGTCTTTCCCAACTGACCACAATACAGACAAGTATTAATCAGGCCCCAGTCCTTTTAGAGGCAGATGAAAGGAAAGGTTATTGGCAGATTTGACACATTCCCAGAGAGGACCAGATTTCCCTGACCAGGGATAGTCTGCTGCTCTCCTCCTCCCCACATCATGAAGCTCTACACTACAGGAATAAATAGTTAAATGTTTGAAATCAGCCCCAGAACATTTGAGTCTGTCCCCAGCGTGTGCATGTAGAGGTCAAAGAACAATTTGCAGGTGTCAGATCTCTCTTTCCTCAAACTGTTAGGTTTGGCCGGGAGCACTTTTACCTGTTAGGCCATATTGAAGACTAAAACCAGGAATTTCTGATTCTGCCCAGGTCATTTCTGGTCTCTTTGATTCCCACAGAAGCAGGTTGAAGTTTGTGGGGTCTGAAGTGGAAAAGTCTGGCTTCAAATCCTAGCCTTGTGTTTATTAAATCACACGGTAAGTGGTAGTGCATTCCTTTAATCTCAGCACTCTAGAGGCAGAGGCAGGCAGATTTCTGTGAAGGCCAGTCTGGTCTACAGAGTGAGTTTCAGGACAGCCAGGGCTATAAAGAGAAAGCCTGTCTTGGGGCTGGAGAAATAGTTCAGTGGTTAAAAGTATTGACTGCTTTTCCAGAGGACTTGAGTTCAATTCCTAGTAATTGTCTGTAATTCTAGCTCCAGGGAACTAAAAAAGAAAGGAAGGAAGGAAGGAAGGAAGGGAGTAGGAAGGAAGGAAGTAGGAAGGAAGGAAGTAGGAAGGAAGGAAGGAAGTAGGAAGGAAGGAAGGAAGTAGGAAGGAAGGAAGGAAGGAAGGAAGGAAGGAAGGAAGGAAGGAAGGAAGGAAGGAAGGATGTGGTACTGTATGCCAGCACTGGGGATGTGGAGGCAGGGGTGGGGATTGGGGTGGAGGCAGATGCAGCAGAGGCATGTTTATTTTTCACAACACACTAAAATTTGTTTTCTAGAAATTCACGGAGAAGCACAACATACAACTACGTGATTAGTTCTCGACTTGGAAGAAACACATACAAAGAACAGTATGCCTTCCTCTACAAGTGAGTTTGATCTGTCTGAATTGAACCCAAATATGTGTATTGTATTTTCCTTAAAAATAGATCCTGGGCCTGGCATGGAAGGATATACCTTTAATGCCAGTACTTGGAAGGTAGAGGCAGGCAGATTTCTGTGAGTCGTTGACCAGCCTGGTCTACATAGTTCTAGGCTAGTGAGAGTTACGAATTGAGACCCTGTCTCAAATAAAACAAAAACATTTGATTCTTGTCTCTAAGCAGTTATCATCACCAGTCAGAATCTTTGCTGTCAAACTCCTGTCCTGGAGATGTAGCTCAGTTAGTGGAGCGCTTGCCTGCCTAGCATGTGCAAAGCCTGATTCACTTCCAGGCACTGTGGCAGCACAGGCCTTTCATCCCACCTGGAAGGTGAAGGTAAAAGGACCTGGACTTCAAGCACCATGGCAAGTACAAAGTCAGCCTGATCTATATGAGGTGAGACCCTGTCTCAAACAAGTCATCTGAAACTGCCACAAAAAAATGATTCAGTCATTAACTAGAAAACACAGCAGCTTGTGACAACTAAGGACTGGCTAGGGCAGCAATTCTTTATCCTTCTGGGAAGTCCTGGCCCAGCTCATCTGAGCACAAACAGAGGAATCCCACTGTCAATCTGTTTAAAGTCTGAACATTCACCGGATGTGCCCCCCATACAGCAAGTATAACTCAGACCCTCAACTCATTGACAAGAGCTGATTCTGCCTGTTCTTAGGGGAAACCCCCTCCAGAGCTTGAGCCTGCTCTGGAAGCTACAGAAGTCACAACTAAAGGACTCGGTGAGAGGAAATCCTTCTCTCTCTCTCTCTCTCTCTCTCTCTCTCTCTCTCTCTCTCTCTCTCTCTCTCTCTTTCTCTCTCTTCTAGAGAAAAGCTGGTATCTGTGAAGGCAAGATACCTCTACCATGACTATCAGGATGGAGACATCGATGTATTTTCCAGGGAACCCTTTGTGGTTTGGTTCCAGGCGCCCTTCACTGGTAAGACCAGGAC
Organism: Peromyscus leucopus; assembly: GCF_004664715.2. NCBI lineage: Eukaryota > Metazoa > Chordata > Mammalia > Rodentia > Cricetidae > Peromyscus > Peromyscus leucopus. Next base: position 85,535,525 of record NC_051070.1, on the reverse strand, counting down.
CCTGTATTAGTTACTCTTGAGGTCGCTATGACCTGTTGCCTCCTTAGATGGCAAATATGTCAGCAAAGAATCTGACCCAGAGTTTAAGGCAGCAGAGGAGGCAGATACCAAAAAAGAAAAAAAAATGCAGAGATGCCAAGTGTCCATCCTGCCTTTAGCCATACCTTGGACATCTACAGTCCCAGAAGATGGCTGTAAATAAAAGCAGCCACTAAGGCCCTGTAACCTTTGTTCATTTGCTCTAGGTTATGTTTTCATTTTTGAGTCATTCTCTTGTAGCTGAGGTGGGCCTCAAATGCCTGATTCCTCCATCTCAGCTACCCAAGTTTAGGATTACAGATATATGCCACCCCACCCAGCTGGATTTATTACTTTTAGAAAGAATAGCATAGCCATAAAACATGAACAATTTTTAGTGCTCCAAATAAACCAAGAGAAAATGAAGATTTGAAAAAGAAAGAGTAGGTGAGGTCCCTAGAACCCACATAATAAAATGAGAAAACCAACTCTGCAAGGTATTTTGTGTCTCACACACACACACACACACACACACACATACACACACACACACACACTTAAAAAAGAAAGGAAAGGAAGGAGAGAGAAGAAAGAGAGAACCCACAGTGCCAGGAGGGACCATCTTCACCAGCTTCCTTTTTGCTGGAAAGAGCACAGGTCGGAGAAAAGAATCTTTCTTGTCCTGAAAACAAGTGGCTTGTGACACTAAGAGCATTGAAATCTCAGCCCCTGGATGGACCCTCTGTCTCCAGCTTCTACCATGCCCTCACAATGCAGCAATGTCTCTTAGAAGGGCCTTCTTCAGGCAGTGTTAGTTGCTGTGGATATTGCTCTGTATAAATGAAATGCTGATTGGCCAGTGGCCAGGCAGGAAGTATAGGTGGGGCAAGCAGAGAAGAGAATTCTGGGAATAGGAAGGCTGAGTCAGGAGACACTGCCAGCCACCACCATGAGTACCAACACATAAGATACCGGTAAGCCACAAGCCATGTGGCAACTTATAGATTAATAGAAATGGGTTCATTTAAGATATAAGAATAGTTAGCAAGAAGCCTGCCATGGCCATACAGTTTATAAGTAATATAAGTCTCTGTGTGTTTACTTGGTTGGGTCTGAGCAGCTGCGGGACTGGCAGGTGAGAGAGATTTGTCCTGACCGTGGGCCAGGCAGGACCAGGAAACTCTAGCTACAGTTAGTGGCCCTTAATGGGAAGCATGCCATCTCCTATTTGTTATTCCTCAGCTGTCAAAGACTTTGTGGTTGTCCCCTTGCATACAACTCCTGAGAGTTCTGTTAAAGAGATGGATGAGTTGGTTGATGTCTACATGGATGTGAAACGTCGATGGAAAGTGGAGGTGAGAACCTTTGTGCTTGTCCATTCCTATCAAGCAGAACTCAATCATTTGAGTATGAGGGTGAGGGAACAGAGTACATACAAGCCACTACTGATGCACAGCCTTATTTTAGGCTTTTCCTCAGTCCTGAACATCCTTGCTAAAGCTACCTGGGCCTGTCCCTGTGGGTCTTAGGAATTCATGCTCTGCTGCATTTTTAATGGATGCCAGTATTATTAACTGTTTGGTACTAAGTCTCAGTACCTAGGTACTGAGACTGCACATGAACAAGTGAATATAATCATCCAACAAGGGGCTGGGGAGATGGTTCATTTGTTAAAGTGCTTGCCCTGCAAGCATTTGGACCTGAGTTCAATTCCCAGAAACCATAAAATGAAACAATACACATCAACACACAAAGACACAGACAGACAGACAGACAGACAGACAGACACACACACACACACACACACACACACACACACACACACACACACAGAGAGAGAGAGAGAGAGAGAGAGAGAGAGAGAGAGAGAGAGAGAGAGAGAGAGAGAGAGAGAGAGCTGGACATGCTGGTACAAATTTACAATCCCAGTGCTGAAGACAGGCAGGCAAATATCTGGGACTCAATGGCTAGGTAGTTTAGCCTCCTTGGCAAGTTCCAGGCCAGTGAGAGATCCAACCACAAATAGAGAAAACAGCAGTACCTAAGGACAGCACCCAAGGTTGTACTCTGGCTTCTACAAGCACACACATGTGTACTGCACTGTGCACACACTAAGTAATCCCACAAGCGCACACACATGTGTACCTGCAGTGTATACCAACCACACAAGGTCTTTAACCAGTCCCAATTTACAACTGAGAACAGTGAGGCCCAGCAGGTCAGGAATGTTTCAGAGGCAAGTGGCAAGATCATGAAAGGAGAAGCAATTATATGTTCACTCCTCAAGACAATCATCCCCTCTCATTTGGAAGATAGGGATGCTGCCATCTGTGGCTCTGAGTGTTTGAGGAAGCACCTGGCAAATGTGGAAGTGCTCAGAGGGCTCTCCTACTAAATTCCTGTTTTTTCCTTTCGGAATGCGATGCTGAGAGTCCCTCTTTCTCCTCAGTTCCCCCATTCAAGGTGTAAAATGAATAAGTATGGACACAGCTGGTCAGAATTGGCCATTGAGAAGGTGAGGGTTGCATTTCACTGCTTATTTCTAAGTTCCAAGATAAATGATGAAATCCACACATTTAGCAAGAATATATTGAGCATCTGGGGAAGAAACTTTGGATGGAGGGCAGACTGAGGTTTGGCCCTGGGCTATATTGCTTAAGCCTCCCTATTGTGTGGCCTAGAGCAGCCACTTGATTCCCCCTTAACTGTTTCTGCTATGGTTAATGGTCCTTTCAAGTCATGCGAACTGAGCTAGGTAAATCACTTCATGCTGGCTGGGGCACATAGGTTAGGGATGGCATCCTTAATCTCAAGGGAAACTCTGATTGCAGAGATCAAAATGAAATATTCTCAAGAAAAACTCTCAGGTCAGCAATCATCCCAAACAAGGAAGTAAGATACTTCCTCTGTATTGTGGAATGTTAAAATTCTCTTGCCATGGCCTGTGGGGGATGGTGCACTTTCAAATCTTGGTGGTATAGGGTAGAGAAAGGCAGGTCACTCTACAGCCTGCCTCCTTTAGGAATTTCCCCCTCTAAGGATTGCTTTTTCATAGGAATTAGTTTCTGACCTCAGTACATACAATAGGACACAAAAAGATACCAAAGCAGCCATCACCACACTACTGGAGTTAATTTTGCCTCTTAGGAACTGAGATGGTTATTCATTCACATTTGCTGCAGTATTTTTGTGAGGGAATATCTTAGCTGGATTCCAGTGTTCTTGCCTACCTGTGCACAACAGATTTCAGAGATAGGGTGACTAAGAACAGGATGGCATTGTGGGGTGAACATCTTCTCTCCCACTTCTTGTTCTCACTGCCAGATCCTTGTCAAAAACTCTGACTTACTTGTAACCTGTTTTCTCCTCTCTTAAAAAGGAAATAAAGATGAAAACTCTGTGAGTTCACTAGTGACATAGCAGTGCACCAGAGTCAGGTGCATGAAGTAACTCTGGGCTCTTTCTCACTGCTCTGGAGGCTGTAGAGCCAAGGCCAGTGTATGGGAGCTGGGTCGTTGGCTTGTAGATGCTCGTCTTCTTCTGGTGTCTCTGCATTGTCTTTCCTCTGTGTCTTTCTGTGTCTAATCCCCATTTCACTTATTTAAATTCATTTATTTATTATTGTCATGATGAGGATCAAAGCCAAGACCTCTTACTTGCACACATGCTACCATTGAGCAAGTCCCCAGTCCTGCCCCTGCATAAGGGGCCACCCACCTGGCCTCATTTTTACCTTAATTATATTTTTAAAGTCCCATTCTCCAGCTGGATGTAGTAGTGCACAGAGATCAAGAGACCAATACAAGAGAATCAGGGGTCCAAGGCCATCCTGGGCTACATAGCTAGTTTGAGGCCAGCCTAGGTTACATGAGACTCTGTACATAGTCACATTCTAGTGTGTTGGGGCCAGGAGTTAAAATTGGAATGGATGGGTCAGTGACATGGTTCAGTAAGTAAAAGAATTTGCTATGCAAGCCTGATGCCCCAAGTTATGTCCCTGAAATTAAATATAAAAGAAACAAGTAAAATGTATTGGGAGGGATCCAGCCCAGGTCATGAAAGACCTCTTTGTAGCTGAGTGGTGGTGGCTCATGCCTTCAATTTCAGCACTTGGGAGGCAGATTTCTGAGTTTGAGGCTAGCCTGGTCAACAGAGCAAGGTCTAGGACAGCTAGGGCTACACAGAGAAACTGTGTCTTGAAAACCCAATGAAACAAACAAACAAACAACCCTCTTTTTTCACTGGGCATAGAAGGTGGGGTCATTGCCGGTGGTTGAGAATGAAGTCATGTATTCCAGTGCTTACCAGGTGATGGTTCTAAAACATGCCTTTCAGAGTTTCATCTTCATGGGTGACTTCAACGCTGACTGCAGCTATGTCCCAAAGAAGGCCTGGAAGAACATCCGTTTGAGGATGGACCCCCACTTCGTTTGGCTGATTGGGGATCAAGAGGACACCACAGTCAAGAAGAGCACCAACTGTGCCTATGACAGGTAGAAACCTCTGCAGAGGCTGCTGTCCCCATTGGTACCATTGTACCCTTCATGTGGGGAAAGAGTCAGTTCCATTTTAGGATTGTTACTAAAATTTCTTCCCTGGGAAAGATATAAGCAATACCTTCACCCAGGTTCCAATAATAAACTAAGGTAGGCCGGACAGTAGTGGCGCACGCCTTTAATCCCAGTATGTGGAAGGCAGAGGCAGGCAGATCTCTGTGAGTTCGAGGCCAGCCTTGTCTACAGAGATAGTTATAAGACAGCCAAGACTATTACACAGAAAAACCCTGTCTCAAAAACAAAAAACAAAAAACAAAAACAAAAACAATAAAACAAAAAAACAAGAAATAATACCTCAGTTGTGGAGATATAATGAGGATTAAATGAAATAAGACATATAAAACTTTTTTTTTTTTTCTGAGAAAAGGTTTCTCTGTGTAGTTTTGTTGCCTGTCCTGGATCTCACTCTGTAGACCAGGCTGACCTCAAACTCACAGAGATCCTCTTGGCTCTGCCTTCCTGAGTGCTTCAATTAAAGGCGTGTGCCACTGTCGCCCAGCTCACATAAAAAAAATTTTAACAGAGTGACTGGCACATGGCAAGTGCTAAATACATTTGTACTTTCTTAGATGACACCTAGAACATCCAAGTGAGAATGGCCACAGATAATTTCTGTGCTGTCACCAATTTTATCCTAAACATATACTACAGTTCGTCACCCTGCCTCCATCACTGGCCCCTCAGTGTTACCAAGGCCTTGCTGTTATAAACACTGCTAAAATGGATGCCTTAATGTATATCTGGAGCAAATGTTTATGATCCTCAGGTGCTATTTGATAAGCCAAAGTAAAGGGAGGTGGCTCAGCAGGTAAAGGCACTTGCCACACAAGCATGGTGAATTGAGTTTGATTCCCAGAACACATGTAAAGGTGGGAAGGAGAGATCCAGTTTCACAAAGCTGTCCTCTGATCTCACATGTTTGTAGTGTCCCCACCCTGGCCTTCATGGCTGCCATGTCTCTGTCCCCACACCTGGCCAACAGAGCAGCTGTCCCTTATCAGCCAGTAAATAAATAACTTTAAACTTTAAAATGAGAGTATTTCATGCAACAATATTTACACTTTGATTTTTTGTTGTTGTTGTTGTTGAGACAGATTTTCTCTGTGTAACAGCCTGGCTGTCCGGGAACTTGCTCTATAGACCAGGCTCACCTTGAACTCACACAGATCTTCCTGCACTTGCCTCCTGAGTGCTAGGATTACAGGCATGCACCACCACCACCCAGCTTTTGATTTTATTTTTAATTTTAAGACAGGGTCTTGTTATATAGCCCAGGTTGGCTTCAGACTCATTATTCAGCCCAGGATGATCTTGAACTCTTGGTCTTCCTTTCTCAGCCTCCTGAGTGCTGGGATTACAGGCATTAGCTACCACACCTGACTTGAATACTTTTTAAACTATTGCTATACACAAATGCAGATGCATGTGTTTAAATAATGACAGTCATTGTACACTTAAACTTACCCTGGGGTTTTTTCTTTTCTTTTCTTTTTTAATTTATTTATTTTTAGTTTATGTGCATTGGTGTTTTGCCTGCATGTGTGTCTGTGAGAGGGTATCAGATCTTGGAATTCCAGACAGTTGTTAGCTGCCATGTCGGTGCTGGGAATTGAACCTGGGTCCTCTGGAAGAGCAGTCAAGTGCTCTTAACTGCTGAGCCATCCTCCAGCCCCATGCCTGGGAGTTTTTTCAAGCACTGTCAGCTTTGTTCTCTCAGTCAGGAGGGAAATGTGGGTGCCTGAAGTATGTGACCATCAGGGACCATCCACAGCAGAAACCACGGAGACGTTGAGAAACCTCAGTGTTTTCCCACGGTGCCTGCTGTTCCCATCCCTCAGCCTGCTGAGGAGGGAGCTCAAAAAGGTCAATGGGCCTGGTGTGTCCACTTTTCAGGCCTTGTGGTCTGGCTTTTATACCCATCTCCTGGTTGCCTTTGTTCCTCTTGGGGCTTCTGAGCCTGCAGTTTCCTTTTTAGCTGTTATTGTTCCAACCCTCAAAAGTGGAAGTCCAGGGTGAGAAGTTACAGCCTCCCAAGCACCCAGGTCTCTCTTCCCATTCTCAAATGACTTCAGCCAAACTGGGCAGATGGCACTCAACCATGCCAGCTGTGGGGCCTCCAGCAGATCAAACCCAGAAACTAAACCACCACTCAGAACTGGAAAAGCTCAGGGCAGAGCCATGGGAGGGCAGTTTGTCTCACTTTCTTCCAATCTCCTCTTGTTAAAATGAGGAGTTAGGAAGGTGTCCAAGGTAGGTTAGCACCTATCTGAGATTTTTGCCAAAAAAGAATCAGGACTAAGTGAAAAAGGACTGAGAGGAGAGCAACATTCTCATACTGCAAACCATTGCTGTATGGTGTGGCCCATATGTGAAGTGTGTTCTTGTACCACCTGCGTCTGCCATGCTGGGGCTATAGCCGTGATCACAGGACTACTCCAGGGACCGATTCTGCTTTGAAACTGTAGGTGCCATCCTCTAGGGAAGTTCCTGGTTTTCTTTTCTGTTGCTGTGATAAACACTGTAACCAAAAGGAATTTGTGGAGGAAAGGCTTTTTGTTGTTTTGTTTTGTTTTTAACTATTACATTCGTGTGTGTGTGTCTGTGTGTGTCTGTGTGTGTCTGTCTGTCTGTCTGTCTGTGTTGGTGAATGCAAGTAAGTATGAAGATGCATGTACCAGGGGATCAGAGATACATGTCTGTCTTATTGCCTTGAGATAGGGTTTATTATTGAATTTGTTTTGTTTTCTTTAGCTTAGCTTACTGGTTATAATCTATTATCAAGGAAAACCAAGATAGGAACTTAAAGTAGAAACTGAAGCAGAGACCATGAAGAAATGCTGCTGACTAGATAGATCCATCTAGCTACTCAGCTACTTTTCTTTTCTTTCCATTTATTTATTTTCTTTTATTGAAAATAGATTTTTTTCACACAATGTATTCTGATTATGGTTTCCCCTCCCCCAACTCCTCCCAGTTCCTCCTCTCCTCCCCTCTTGTCCCCAAAAAGCAAACAGGTTTCTAAGGAACAATAATAAAATACAATAAGGTAAGACAAAAACAAACAAATTGGAATAGGTCAAAACAATCAAACAAGGAAAAAGGCCAAAGAAAAAGCACAAGAAATGTACATAGATGCAGGGATGCATATGTTCAAATTCACAGGAATCCCATAAAATCCCCAAACCAGAAGCCAATATACATATACATATACATATACATATACATATATATATGTATATATATATATATATATATATATATATATATATATATATATATATATACAAAGGAGCTGTAAGATAGAAGAAAAAAATGTTCTGACTTAATATTATGACACAAAGAACCTCCAAAGATGCTGTTGAGTTTGTTTTGTGTTGGCCATCTACTGCTGAGCATGGGGCCTTCCCTTAAGAATGTGATTCCTGAGCAAGACTCTTTGGAGAAAACTAAATTTTCATTTGCAACTGGCTCTCAAGTGGAGATAGCTTCTGGGTTAGAGATGGTGGGCGTGTTAACAAATCTCCTTTCAGCTCTAGGACCCCATCTGTTGCAGAGCCACGTAAGCCCTGTGCATGCTGCCAGTCTCTGTGAGTTCATATGTGTGACATCCCTGTTGTATCTAGAAGGCTTTGTTTCCTTGCTGTCCTCCATCCACTTTGGCTCTTACACTCTTTCTACCTGCTCTTCTGTGGGGCTCCCTGAACCCTGAGAGCAGCAATTTGATGGAGACCTCCCTTTTAGGACTTTTCCAAGGTCTCTCATCCTCTGTATTTGTTCCCATCTGCTATAAGAGGAAGCTTCTCTGGTGATGGCCGAGCAAGGCACTGATCTATGAGTATAGCAGAATGTCATTAGGAGTCATTTTATTGCTACATTCCTTCAGCAGAACAGTAGTATTTGGTTTTCCCCTAGGTCCCTGGCCGATCCAGTCTCACATTCTTGGTCACCAAGGCAGTGTTGGTTACAGGTTCCATCTCATTGAGGGGGCCTTAACTCAGATATGATGTTGGTTGGTTACTCCCACAAGCTTTGTGCCACTATTGACCAGCACATCTTGTAGGCAGGTCACACTTACAGATTGAAAATTTATAGCTGGGCTGGTGTTCGCCTTTCTCTGTTGGTAGCATGCAGAGTACCTTTCAGTATCATGAACACTAATCTGTAGAAGTGAAGGCTATAGGTGGGCACCAGTGACTTCTCTGTGTTCAATGAGTGTGTAGGTGTTGTCTTCAGCAATGAGCCTTACTGTTGATTTGTGGAGAGCCTTGACAAAAACTTGGGGGTTCCCTTGAGACCCTTTTGGCTAACAACTTGATCAGGTGTAACCCATCCCTGGTACTTGAAACTTCATTTGTTGATGAGAGATGTCTAGTTGGTTCTCCATCTCCCCCATTATTTGTCAATTTATTTTTCTCTCTTTTTTAAAAGATTTATTTATTTTCTGTGTACACAGTATTCTGCCTGCATGTATGCCTGAACACCAGAAGAGGGCACCAGCTCTTATTATAGATGGTTGTGAGCCACCATGTGGTTGCTGAGTTCAATTGAACTCAGGACCTCTAGAAGATCAGCCAATGTTCTTAACCTCTGAGCCATCTCGCCAGCCCCTATTTGTCAATTTCATTTAGTACCTTCATATATGTATATATTATAGGAAGCTTTACTGTATTAGGTTTCCATAAGACCCCCTCAAATGGACCCTAGTTTTAGCTTTCCTGCATTCCCTCCTTCTTCCCTCCTCCTGTTTGATCCTCTCATTTCAATCCCCCCACTTCATCCATCCACAACTATCTATTCTATTTCCCTTTCCTAGGGGCATTCATCTGTCCCTTCCTCCAGTCCCTTACTCTCTATCTAACCTCTGTGGTTATATAGATTGTAGTTTGATTACCAGTGACTTAGCAACTAACATCCACATATAAGTGATTTCATAATGTGTTTGTCTTTCTGGGTCTAAGTTACCCCATTTAGGCTGATTTTTTTCTATCCATTTACCTGAAAATTTCTTTTCCTTCCTTCCTTCCTTCCTTCCTTCCTTCCTTCCTTCCTTCCTTCCTTCCTTCCTTCCTTCCTTCCTTCTTTCCTTCCTATCTTTCTATCTTTCTTTTGCAGATAGGGTTCCTCTATGTATCCTTGGCTGTCCTAGAACTCACTCTGTAGACCAGGCTGGCCTCTAACTCACAGTGATTCACCTGACTCTGCCTCCCAAGTGCTGGAATTAAAGGTATGTGCCACCACTACCCATCAGCAAACTTCATTTTTAATAGCTGAGTAATATTCCATTGTGTAAATGTACTACATTTCCTTTATCCATTCAACCACTGATGGATATCTAGATTATTTCCAATTTCTGGCTATTATGAATAGAGCAGCAACGAATATGGTTGATGAATGAACTGCCCTTTGAGTATACGCTCAAAAGTGAAGTAGCTGGAACTTGAGGTTCATCTTTCTGATGAACTGCCACACTGATTTACATAGTGGCTGTACAAGTTTGCACTCCCGCCAGCAATGGAGGAGTGTTTTCCTTACTCCACATCCTTGCCAGCATGAGCTGTCACTTGTTTTATGAACTTTAGCCATTCTGACAGGTGTAAGATGGAATCTCAAAGTAGTTTTGATTTGCATTTCCCTGATGGCTAAGGATGATGAACATTTCTTTAAATGTTTCTGAGTCATTTGTTTCCTCTTTTGAGAATTCTCTACTTAAATATGTACTCCACTTTATAGTTTAGTTATTTATTTTCTTGATGTCCACATTTTGAGTGCTTTATACATTTTGGATTAGCTCTTTATTGGGTATATAGTTGGTAGATAGCCCCTTTGTCTGAATGACGGTGTCCTTTGCCTTGAAGAAGCTTCTCAGTTTCATGAGGTCTCATTTATTACTTGTTGATCTTAGTGCCTGTGCTAATGTTGTTCTGTTCAGAAAGTCTTTCCCTGTGCCAATGAGTTTAAGTCTATTCCCCATTTTCTCTTCTATTAGATTCAGCATACTTGATTTTACATTGAGGTCTTTGATCCATTTGGACATGGATTTTGTGCAGGGTGATAAGTATGGATCTATTGACATTTTCCTACATGCACACATCCAATTTGCCCAGCACCATTTGTTGAAGATGCTGCCAGGTGTTTTTTCTAGTGTTTATTTCTGGCTTCTCTATAAAAAATCAGGTACCCATGTGGACTTATTTGTGGGTCTTCATCTCTATTTTATTGATCAGCATGTCTGTTTTTGTGCCAATACCATGCTGGTTTTATATCTATAGCTCTGTAGAACAATTTGATAGTGGGGATGGTGGTACTTCTCACAGTTCTTTAATCATTCATGAGTGTTTTATCAACTGTTTTTGATAAACAAAACTGAACTACTGAACTACTAAAGCTCAGACTCATCTGCCTAGGGATGGTACCATCCACAGTGGCCTAGATCTTCCTACATCAATTAACAATTAAAAAAATGCTCCCACAGACATGCCCACAGGCCAGCCTGATGGAGGAAATTCCTTAAGTGAGGCTCCCTTTTCCTAGATAGTTCTAGGTTGGTGAGAAGTTTACAAAACCTAATCAGTACAGGTAGCAAGCTAAACTTAGTTGTAGACACGGAGTATCCACTACACAAAAGGGACAGGCTGCTCAATCAATTTCAGTGTCAAACCCAGACCTCCCTTTTATCTCAGAAGTCCATAGCTTGGATAATTAATGCATTTGTCTTCCTTGTCCTCATTCCAGGATTGTTCTTCGAGGACAAGAGATAGTCAACTCAGTGGTTCCCCACTCAAATGGCACCTTTGACTTCCAGAAAGCTTATGAGTTGTCAGAAGAGGAGGTAAGATTACCACCTCATCTTTCTGACCCACCAGCCTGGAAATGTGGGAGGGCTGCTCTTGAGTCTTAAGATGTACAATTCTGTGATTTGAAGACCAGTCAAAATTTCCCAGGAGCAGGACCAAGAGCAACACTCATCACTTCCACCTGAGGACCTCAGACTTTCATCTTCCCTCTCTACTACTGAATTTGGTCATTGCTAAAGCCACAGTTTGTCCCAGGCATCCTCTAACCCCCAAATTTACTTCTATTTTCCACTTACAGGCCCTGGATGTCAGTGACCACTTTCCAGTTGAGTTTAAGCTGCAATCTTCAAGGGCCTTCACCAACAACAGAAAATCTGTTGCTCTAAAGAAGAGAAAAAGAGGCAATCGTTCCTAGGTACCACGGTGCCATTATTTTAAAAGCCACTCCTTGCTTCCAAATAAAATTGTTCTCATGGGTCTAAACTATCTGCACACTCAAGAATTAAGAATGGCAGAGCTGCTTTCATTGTTCACTTGAATTAATTCCACCTAGAGCCAAGAGGGAGAAGAGTCTTTGACCCAACATCATCATTGTGACCTGCCACTAGTTAGGAAGCAGGACAAATGTCAGCTGTCAGTCCTAGCTGCCAGTGCTCAAAAGAAACTCCTGATTCCCAGATATGAGCAGAAATGTCATGACTCAAATCAAGGCTCATGATGTCGGCAATCAGACTCCACTTCATCTTCCCAGGGTCACACAATTGTAACATCTATCAGGGAAGAAGAATGAGGGCCACTCCCAATGTTGTCCTGCCTCCATTGCACTAAGTCAACCAGACTAAGTACGTCCAGTGTCATCCCTTCTATTTCAAGAAGACATCTGACCCCTGCCCACAGGCTAACATTACACATAACTCACCCTTAGCCACAGCACAACTCTACCCACAAGCCTAGCCCTAGCCACAGAAAAACCCTACCTACAGCAAACCCCTACCCACAGCCCACCCCTACCTACAGCCCAACCCTACCCACAGCCCACCCCTACCTATAGACCACCCATACCCACAGCCCACCCCTACCCATAGACCACCCCTACCCATAGACCACCCCTACCCATAGACCACCCCTACCCACAGCCATGCCCTTAAGCCATCGCATGTCCTGAGTTCAGTCTTTGGACACCATGAAGGTTTCCGTTATCTGACAGCCAGCCTCACTTTGCACTGCATGCTCCAATAGGTTCTTCCCTTTCTTTCTTTTTTCCCCTTTCTCCCTTTCCTTTCCCCCTTTCTCCCTTTCCTCTTCCTCCTTCTCCCAACTCCCCAAAGAGGCTCTACCTTGCATTCCCCATCCTCTCCCAAGTGTCCTCTGTCTCACATCTCATGCTTCCCTTGCAATATTTGCCACACTGTATTGACAAAGCAGTTGACAACCAGGGCCAGCTCTGGAACTCACTGAAAGTCCCATTGGCTGACTTGGACTTGAGGCTTTGTTGTCTTCCTGCCACTCTGGAATCCAGCAATGTGGCACCATGTCACTTGTATTCAGGGTGCCCATTTTTGTTCATTTTGCTTTGTTTTCCAGGATATTCTTTCTTTACTCTTGTACATGAACATGTACTCAGAAGCAGTGAAAATCAGTGGCACTTTTGGCCCTACTCCTAGTTTCTTGTCCCAGACAACCCTTCCACACAGCTTCTGTGGTCTTCCTAAAGGTGTCCATGCATAAATGAGTACCATGTGTAACCTTAAGAAATACAAAGTGTATCACACTGTAAACATGGATCTATGAGCTGCTTTTTTTCTTAATATACTGGTGACAGTGTGACTTCGATGTAAGAAAAAAAGACCATGAGTTTTTGTTTTAGTTAGCTCCATCATCCTGAAGAGGCCTGAGATTACCCTTAAAGGAGGGCCTGTATTTTGACTTGTGCCTCCAGAAATTTCAGTCTATGGATCTTGTGTTGGTTTTTGCCGTGCTCTTACCCTGGGAGGAAGAGTCACAGAACAGGACAGACTCCACTAACAATTAAGATAAGGGAGAGGGACAGATGTGCACAGGCCTGCGGAAAGACATGTGAGTGAAGGGGCCTGGGAATCATGGCACTGACTTATAAAGGCTGGGTGGTGCCTGTGCACACAGGCCCATGTGGCTATTCTATGCATGCGTATAGATCACACACATGGTTGCATTGTGCGCTTTATGCAACCACATAAAGCCACAGTCTTGGGTCACGTGAGACATTTGACCCGGAAATGACTAGGCGGAAGTGACTAGGTTCTGCCATAGGCGGAAGTGACTAGGTTCTGCCATGCATGTGCGACCATGCCCCATTGTAGGGGCGTGTTGTGAATTAATATCACCTTGGCTCTGGGTTGCTTCTGGAGCTGTGATACACACACACACACACACACACACACACACACACACACACACACACGAACAAATGAGGTGGGCTCTTCTGGTCTCCACAGACACATATACATCCAAAAAACAGACCCATACATAAAACAAAGATTGAGGGTAGGAGGCATAATCTCAGTTTCCCTTCCAGGGCATGCTCTTTCATCATAACATTCAACCAAGCTCCAACTCTTACAGGTTTCCCATCTCCCAACAGCATCATGGGCTGGGGAACCAAATCTACATGAGACTTTGGGAGCCACTCCAGTTCCAAATGTTGGCAGTCTAATGGCTAGAATTATGTACCATCTTGCTAAGGGAATAAAATCAAAAGGGCATTGTTTAAGTTAGGAAAGACATCTTCCCCAAATGTCCACCTACCTCTGAGATTTTGTTGAGATTTCTATTGTCCAATTTATCTCTGAGACTTTAGGGGGAGATGATAAGGCTGTTGAGACGTTGGCACTCTTCTGAGGCAGAGTTCACGTACCCAGAGACCCTTCAGTGCCCAAATGGTAAAGTAAGATATTCACATGTGAGCCTGTTCTGGAGAGAGGAGTGTTCCTTTACCTCAAAGCACCAAAATTTTCCTGGTTGGTGTGGCTAGGACTATTGAATTCCCAGGGTGCGGGTATTGTGCTATATCCAGCGTGGGATATCTGAGGGAAAAAAATCTACATACACTATGCTCTTATATCTGTTAACTTTATTCCTCTAAGACAAAATTCTATCAACACAGCTGTAGCTCCATCAGGCATTCAGGATGAGAATAAATATAGGTACACCAAGCTCTTTATCTGTGTAGTTTATTTCTCCAGGATGAAATCCTGTCTACATAGCTTCAGTTTCATCCAATTCCCTAGCTCACAGTCCTGCTAATGACTAAACTCCTATGCTTCCAGTCTCATCTTTGTCTTCTGTTTCCTTATTCTCTATTTCCACTACTCTCTACTCCTGGCACTCAGAAAACTCTACCCAAGACCCTCCACAGAATCTCTATCTTCCTCTCTTTTCTCTCACCATGCCATTCTGTCTGCTCTACAGAAAAATGCCTGCCCTTTCTTTTGCTGGCCATGTGGTTCTCTGTCTCCTCAGGAATGTTCCTCCATCTGCATCTCCAGCCAGCTTGTCTCCTAGGCTGGGGGTGGGAGGAGTTAGTAACCTAGAATTTCAGTGGGTCTGGAATATTTGGGCACGCAAGAATTTCATAGTAGAAGACAGCTGAAATATTAAAGGCTGGATAGCACCAAATATTCATAATAAATGGCTTGCCTTTTGATAGACCCTTGGCCAGTCAAATTATAGCTTTAATACACAGCTGAATCTCTGTAATATATTCTTGTAGCCTGCAAGATAGGACAAGAATCCTGGGTGATGAACTTGGGACTCACTGAGTATGGAGACAGGGAGGAAGTGGACTGGGCACCAAAAGGGCCTTTCCTATGCCTCTAACTTGGGGGTCAACCAGTCCAGACACCCTGAAGTTTCCTCCCAGGCTACATGTTCTTCTCTCTCTGCCCACTAGCAGGTTAGAGTCACAAGCTGTCACTGTGCCATACTCAGCCAGTGTAGCGATAATGTCCATGCTACCACCACCAGTTCACCATGTCCAAGGGAGGGGCTGTGGACAAAATACAGCAGGTCATTCACCTCAGCAGGATGCTGAATGCTGTTTATTGAAAGAGGGAGGAAACCTTAAATACATTCTTATAGCACAATGGGAGAACCCCAGAGGGCAGAAGTTTGCTACTGATGTTTACAACTTGCATCTAAACAGTTAATGCCCAATATGCAGGATACACAAACAAGGAACTTCCCTTAAGCATTCAAGAGGGTGGAAACCGGCAGGGAATTAGCATAGGGAGGACACCTGGTCAAGGTCTGCAAGCAGGCAACAGCTACCCAAATTGGCAGGAGACCAGGGCCCTACAAGCCAGGCCAGAGGTTGCAGACTGGAACTATTTTTACTCTTTATGGTGGAATGTTGCATAAACCTTCTATATATCTTGATCACTAGGCCTGGATGGGAAATGGAATCTAGTGACTTTTTGGGGTATGTGTATGTGTTTGAATGTGTGTGTGTGTGTGTATGCGCGCACACGCGCACACACATGTGCATGCATGTGCTCAAAAGTCATCTCTTCCTTCAGCTTTGTACAAAGTATCTGGAGCTTGAGTATCAGAGACCTAAGAAGTCAGTTTCCATGCTGATGTGCAGGCTCTAGATGTCCACAGTATCTCTCAAGAAGTGTGAGCCAAGGCCTGCCTATCATCTATCTATCTATCTATCTATCTATCTATCTATCTATCTATCTATCTAAACTCTCTGTCATCTATCATTTTTTGTTGAGACAGAGTCTCATGTGTTAGGCTTCTCAAACTTGCTTTGTAGCAGTAGATGATGGTGAAGTCCTTATCTTCCTGCCTCTAGCTCCTGCATGCTGGAGCTATATCTCACATGGTAGTTTGAATGAGAAATTCTTAACCATAGGTTTAGGCATTTGAATACTTGGTTCCCAGCTGGTGGCACTGTCTAGAGTGGCTTTGAAGGTGTGGCTTTGCTGGAGGATGTACGTCATTGGGGGTAGCTTTTGAAAGTATATAGTCGTGCCCTTCTAAGTCTTTCTACTTCATGCTTGTGGTTGAGATGTGATCTCTCAGTCTCTTGTTCCAGCTGCCATGCCTACCTGCCAGGATGGATTCATATCCCTTTGGAACAATAAACCAAAATAAACAATTTCATAAGTTGCTTTTGGTCTTAGGGTTTTGTCACAGCAACAACAACAAAAAAATAACTAATATACCTGGTGTAGTGATTTGAGAGAAAATAGCCCCCAAAGGGAATAGCACTATTAGGAGGTGTGGCCTTGTTGAAGTAGGTGTGACCTTATTGGAGCAAGTGTGTCACCATGGGGGAGGGCTTTGGGGTCTCTTGCTCAAGCTTTCACAGACCACTTCCTGTTGCCTGCAAGGTGTAGAACTCTCAGCTACTTCTCCAGCACCATGTCTGCTTACACACCATCATTCTCCCTACCAAGATGATAATGGACTGAACATCTAAACCATAAGCTGCCATCTCAATGAAATGTTTTCCTATATAAGAGTTGCAGTGGTTGAAAGGACCAACCAGATGCCATAACAGGCTGCTCAGTCTTGTCTCAGAGATCAGGCCTCAATTTCAGTTTCCTGAGACTGAGCAAGCAGTCTCTGGGAGGGCTGTGAACAAAAGACATAGTCCTTGCAGTAGCTCCCTTTCTGTACGTACTCTGACTGCTAAAAGTTCAGCCAGATGTTTACTGTCTGGGGCCCCTCACCAACTTAAGAGTTATGTGCATGACGTGCTAGGCCAGCCAGCCCCCATGGCAGCTCAAGGACAAAGCCTGGGACTTGTGCTGGACTGCCCCCAAAGTGATAATTGTAACCACCAACCAGTAAATTCAAAGGTTACATACCCTCACCCAATTAAAAGAGAACAGAGATAAAAATAAACCAATCCGAGTTGCACTTGTGCAAACCCCCCTAACCCCCCTGAAGGGCTTGTGGTTTTTGCCTTTAAATAGCTAGCCACACAAAGAAAGAGGAGCTCCTCCCTGCCTCACTGTATTGGGTGTAGGAATGAGTCCCCTGTCTAGACTTGTATCTGCAGAATAAACCTTGCTGTTGCATTCTGGACATCCAAGGTCTTCAGTGGTCTCTTTGGGGGGGGGGTCACAATCTGAGCATGGTGGTCATGGTGTGTCTCCACAGCAATAGAAACCCTAAGACACCTAATTACCTACATTATGTGTATCTCTGTGTGTATGTGTCTTCTTATGTGTACAGGTGTATGTAGAAGCCAGAGATCAGCCTTAAGTATTATTCCTCAGGCACCACCCCCTTTTTTGAGAAAAGGTCTCTCACTAGCTAGAATTTATCAAGTAGTCTAGGTTGACTGGCCAGGAAACCACAGAGCATGCCTCTGCCTCCCTAGCACTGGGATTGTAACTCCATACTACCATGTTCAGATTTTCACGTGGGCTCCAGGGACTGAATTCAGATTCTCATGCTTGTCTTCTACAAGCACCACTACCCCTTATATCCAGGTGTGTTCAAAGGTAGGAGATCTGAGGACCGGGTTTTGGATCACTCCCTTATCCTTTCTTAACAGAAGAGAGGTAGCACGGCCATTTTAAAGCCATATACTATTCTGCCTACCGACCATGAGACCTGGAGAAGTCTCATCTCCCCTACTGTAAAGTGGACATAAGAGGATCAACCACAAAGGTAATGTTTAAATCATGTATGGGATGAACAGCATTGAATACAAGACTGATACTCCCTGCCAAGCCATTGATGAGTGGAAGCTATTTTTTTTTTATGTATATGAGTATTTTCTGTTTATATGAATTTCTATGCACAACATGCATGCAGTGTCTGCAGAGGCCAGAAGAGGGCATTGGATCTCTTGGAACTGGAGTTACAGATGGTTGTGAGCTACCATATAGGTGCTGAGAACCAAACCCAGGTGGTCTGCAAGGTCAGCAAGTGCTCTTAACCACTGAGCCATCTCTCCAGCCCCAGAAGCTTTATTAGCAGGACTCCATTCATCATGGGTAGGGATCTCTGGGCCTCTGGGTACCCATTGTTTCCCTTTAGCTATTTAGAACCAACCATGCCAAGGCCCCCTTGCTTTGCCATTGCTACAGCATCAATATTTTTTTGCAAGTGAGCCTCAAGAAAAGTGGATGCCATTACTAAGTACTTGTAATAGCACTTTCCTCTTTCACACCCCTTTCCTGCCTCTGATACAGTGACCTTTACTGTGTTCCTTCTGGAAGTGCAGTATGAGGGGGCTTCTCACACACAGAGACCCTCAGATTTCTTCCTTGAGTTGAGGAAAGCAAGTGTAAAGGCTCCCCCAAGGGCTGGGGAGATGATTCTGTTGTAGAGTGCTTGCAATGCAAGCATGAGGATATGAGTTCAAGTCCCCAGGACCCCTGTAAGAAGCTGGGCATGATGGCATGTGCCTGTGAATCTAGTGCTGGGAGGATCCCTGGGTTTGCTGAATTGGTGAGCTCCAGGTTCAGTGAGAGACCCTGTCTCAGAAAAGAAGATGGAGTAATGAGCATACCCAACATAGATCTCTGGCCTCTACACACATGTGCATGTACATGTATAAGTACACACACACACACAGTTGCCAAATTGGTGGCCATATTCCATATCCCTCCCAAATAAGGAAAAGGAACCAGGTCCAGGCAGGTGTATAGACAGAAATTAGAGCTATTAGCAGAAGCTCACAACTGAATCAGCGGCCAAACTGAATCTTCTATTCACTATTGTGAAGAAGTCAGCATTTCTAAGCCACTTACCTGTGGATCACATTCTGGAAAAGGCTTATGGGACACTGACAGCTATGGCTCCAATCTGTCGGATTCAGAGAAATTAAGGAACTACTGAAATTAAGGAACTATAAAAAAGGGCAGAAGGATGTGAGCAGCACACACACACACACACACACACACACACACACACACACACACACACGCACCTGTGTCCCAAGGACCCTTGCCTGGCACATATTCACCAGCTTGCTTAGCTGAATGGTATGAACCTGTGTCCCCAACAGGTTACAGTGTGTGAGTTTTCTATGGAAGGATTAACTAAGACAAGACTTCATATAAAATTCAAGTGTATGTGTGTGTGTGTATGAAATTCTCCAGGGTCAACACTTCTTGAAATCAAAACGTGAGTTCAAGGTTGCCCTTGCTGCTCAAAATTGTATTCTGCTTAGCAACTGTGTCACTTTAAGTCAGCCAATCATGTAAGAAGGTGAGGCCAAGCTCTGACCACTCAGAGTGAGGCACAGGACCCATTTGCATTAGGAATAAAAAACCCCAGGGTGTGCTTGCCTGCTTGATTTGTCTGGCTGTGCAGCCTTCTGCAGCAAACACTTTTTGTCTTGCCAAAGTACTTTGGATTGCGTGGTCATTTACTTGAGACCCCAGATCCATTCTTATAAGTTGAAAGTAGACTTCAAAACAAAACCACAAATAATACCTGTCTTTTGCAAAACTTGATCCACTCCAGGCTGTGTCTCCCTCCCTCCCTCCCTCCCTCCCTCCTTCCCTCCATCCCTCCCTCCCTCCCTCCCCCCTCCCCTCCCTCCCTCCCTCCCTCCCTCCCTCCTTCCCTCCTTTCTTTCTTTCTTTCTTTCTTTTTTTCTTTCTTTCTCTTTCTTTCTTTTCTTTCTTTCTTAGAAAGGTTCCATGTATTTCAGGTTGGTCTCAAACTTGGCTATGGAGCTAAGGATAAACTTCTGATCCTCCTGCCTCCACCTTCTCATCTCTGAGTGATGGCATTATAGATGCTGACCACCCTGCAAGAGCTGGAGGTCAAACAGCATTTCATGAATACTAGATAAGCACTCTACTCTCTGAGCTACATCTTCAACCCCTAGGCTGTGCCCTAAAAAGATGTTGCCTGGGCAGGTAGGATAGCTCAGAAGGTAAAGACATTTGTTGCCCGACAACTTGAATTTGATCTCCAGAACAGACATGATGGAAGGAAAGAACCAACTCCCTCAAGTTGTCCTCTGACCTCCACATAAATAAACACAATAAAATTAGAGTATCAGTGTAAAAAGTTGTAGCCTTTACTATCTCATGGAATTCCAACCACAAGGTGAAGAGGTGATATCTGATGTTATCCACACTCTATAGTTGAGAAGTCAAGCAACTTTCCCAAGGTCACACAGCTAGAGAATATAGAACCCAGGGCTTACTCATTTATTATGCAAGGGTAGACACAACTTCTTGGGTTGGGTTTGGGAACACAATAAATTTAGGGGTCACAGAAATAATAAATTTTCAGTTGAAGAAAATTTTAATATGTAATGTTAATGTTTTTCTTTGTAAACAACATAGATAAAAATACAATTTTTCAACTTTTTTAATAGAGGAATGGACCTAAAAATAGAATAATAGCTAGGGCCCAGCAGAGTCCTAACAGGACTCTTACTTGTCCTGCTAGCAAAGCTAAATCAAATCCAGGTTTGTGTGCCTCCAAAGGGCATGTTCTACCGAGTGTCCTGTAACATAGAGAGGAAAACCCAAATTCAGGCTCAACAGTGAAAGGCTGGTCTTCTATCGCCACCTGGTGGCTTTCCTGGAAACTTTGGCTTAGTCACAAGGGAATTTAGGATGATGACCTGGGAAGTAGCCAAATGCTCTTTGCGCCTGGACACTGTGCTAGAGTGGGACACAGGCTAGGGAGCCCTCTCTAGGCTATCATGGAAATTCACACTTCTCGCCTTGCTTGTACATGTGCACACACACCCGCACGTACTCTTCATCATGGACAACTCTGGGTTCTATGAGGTTCAGGGTTAGACTTGTTAATATAAGTATACTTTGAGCCATACTTTTAAAAAATAAAAGTAAACAAATAAAATAACATATTTTATAAATTTAAACCAGAGGGTCAGTGTGTGGGGGTCACATCTGCCTCTGGTTTTGGTCTTCACTGTTTTATAGCATCACCACCACACCCAGGGCTTTTGAATGCTCTCTGGCTGCTTTTGCCTTACAGCAGTACAGTTGAATATCTGTGGGGGTGAGACTAGATGGCTCACAAGCTTGGAAACATTCACTCTAGGACTTCACAGGAAAACTGATTCAAACAGTCTTTCATATTAATCTTAGAATTATTGACGGGCTTGTTCATATTTCTATTCAATCTTAACACACACACACACACAGGTGCCTTTTATACTCAGAGAATATATCCATGTGTGTAAGGTATTTAAAGTGCTCAGTGACACATGTGGCTCATGAATACCAAATTGGAGATGCAGGCTTAGAAAAATGCCTGCTAATTCCATGTGTGTTTATTAAATACATAAATAGGCTATCTGCCTGCCTGCTTTTCCCTCTTTCTTTTTTCCTTCCTCTATCTCCCTTTCTTTGTGTGATTCTGCTTGCATGTATGTGTGCATGTGTCAATGGGTCTGCATGCCTAGAGCCAAAAGAGGTTTGAGCGTCAGCTTCTATCACTTCACATCTATTTCCTTGAGGCAGGCTCTCTCTGAACTTAACCCCAGTGATCCTCCTGACTGCCCTGCTGGGGCCACAGGTATGTGCAGGATGTTACGTAAATGCAGGGATCTAAACTCTAGTTCACATGATTACGCAGCAAGCATTCTTACCGGCTGAGGCATTTCTCCAGTCATCCTTCCTTACCTTTCCTTTTCCATTTTGATACAGGGTCTCATGTTTTACAGGTGGCCTTGGGTTTGCTGTGTGAACAAGGAGGGTGATTTTGGACTTCCAACCCTCCTGCTTCCACATCCAAATACTGGGATTATGGACATGTGTCACCAAGTCTCCTGTATGTGGTGCAGGGGGCCTGGGAGTTGAACCCAGTGCATGCCAGGCAATCAGGTCTTTTCTGTCTGGTTTTCCAGGGAGAATTTAGGCATAAAAATTTGAGACAGCTGCTGTTTATAATGAATCTACTTTTCAACTCACACCTTTAGCTTGGGCTAGCTATATAGCACTGCCCCTGGAATAACTGAGGAAACCACCCCTCAGATGACCATTTAGTAGGGCCTAGTGGATAGATAGGCCCTGTCTTGTCAAGAAACCCTGTCTTCTTCTGAGAAACCTGTGTACTTGCTGCTGCTAGAGACAATCCCAATTCATCACACACAGAGCCAGGCACTGTGACAAAGGCTTGCTAGGTGTGACCTTGTTTAATGATAGACTGTCAATGACCTGCTGCAGGGAGCTTTCTCTGTGCTCCGAGGCTGTCCCCCTTCCTCACCACAGCCCTTCTCACTCCATCTGTGATTTCCAAGATATGCCCTTTATATACCAGGAGCCCAGCCAAAGCTTTGTGCTTTTAATCCAATGGACTGAGAGAACCTAGCGAGTTATTGGTGTTTGAGTAAATTCAGCAGGTGTTTGTTCAGCAACTCTGCCACATTAGGCTGCTGTGAGTTCCAAGATGGCACATTTCCACAGTGCTCCTTGGTCGCACTGTCTGTCTTTTGCTATCTCTCACTCAAGATCATTGTCAAGGTTGACTAGGGAAAACCAGGTAAGTTAG
Organism: Peromyscus leucopus; assembly: GCF_004664715.2. Taxonomy (NCBI): domain Eukaryota; kingdom Metazoa; phylum Chordata; class Mammalia; order Rodentia; family Cricetidae; genus Peromyscus; species Peromyscus leucopus. Next base: position 85,512,667 of record NC_051070.1, on the reverse strand, counting down.
TTGTATTCAATATTTTAAGTAGTCTGGCTGTCTCTGAGATTTCAGGATAATGAGCAAACTAGTAACAGCCTGGAGAATTCCTCCAGAGCTGGCTCTTGAGAGACTCGTTTGTCCAATTCACTCTGTTCAGACAGAGGGACTGACCTTTTGTCTAGGATAGAGAGCACCGCAGTGCCCTGAGTTAAGGCAAACCTGTGAACATTTTGGATTTGCAAAGAGCTGTGTGGGTTTGGGCTCCCTACATATGGATGTCTCCTAAGCAATGAGGTGCTGCAGAGAGCAGCACCTGATGGGACTCCATGGGACCACTATTTCCATGTCTGGGACTGTGCTTGGGAATGCTTTCCAAGCACAAAGAGGAAGATTCATCAAGATGGCTCTGACAATGGACCTAGTAAGGATGGCTGTCAGAGGGCAGGGGTGGGAGGCTGAATTGTTAAAATAATGAAGTCTCACTAACTTGTGTCTTGTGGTGTCACCTGATTTGGAAACAGTAAGTCAAATCATCTAGAGTGGTGTGGGCCCTAGTCCAACAAGTCTGATATCCTTATACAATAGAGGTGTGGAGATAGGCCAGGCTGGCCTGTGTGACACTGAAGGCAGTTTAGAGCAGTCCTGTCACAAGTCAAAGAGCACAAGCCTGCCCTCAAGCCATGAGAGGCATGAAGGTGGCAAGAAGGGGCCCCTCCGCCAGACAAGGGAGCATGGCCCCATGGATTCCTTGATTCTGGACCTCCAGCCTCTAGAGTGGTGATACAGTGAATTTCTGTTGTTTGAGGTCTCCTAGATTTTCATAGCTTAGGAAAACTATTACAGGAGGGCACACACTTTAGATTGTAGGACAGCCCCAAGGACATGCCAGTTTGGAAGAGATGGGCTAGATGTTCAGAGGTTCTTTCTCTTTATTCCTTCCTGGGTTCATGATGATAGGACACAATCCAGCTGTCAACCACCTAGAAGTCACATGACTTGGTCTCACTAATAGAATGTAAGATGTAGTAATGCCTATAAACATCAGGCCAAGGCCAAGGTAGTTAAGAGTGGGTATGCTGTCAGGTCTGGCACCAAGGAGTTCCAGGTCAGCCTGAGGTCTACATGAACCCTTATCTCAGAAAAATCAAGTTAACGAAAACCCCATGTGGTTCCAGTGTCTCCACATTTCCTATCTCTCTTCCTTTTCCACTGGACACAGAGGACTCTAAAAAGGATTCTGAGGTTTGAGTAATTGACAGAGCCACCAGTTGAGGGCAGTGTCTCCCTAGATGAGTACCTAGGAAGCTGTCCACTTAACATTAGAGTAGACTCTGGTAGGACAAATGCATCTTCAATGAGTGGGGGGTGGGGAGAGAAAAAAAAGAAATGTATCTTTATTTGTTTAAATAGTTGGAACTTAGGGACCGATTGTTGCAGTGTGTGAGGCAGGGCATCTCTGACTGATGCAGGAGTCAGGGAAGCAGCCAGAGGAGATGACAAGTCCTTCCCTGAACTGTAGGATACACTGGGACAGAGCAACTCTGCTGTAGATCCCATCAGTCAATGTAGAGAAATAAACAATAGGAGATCGTTGCTCTCCTTAGCACCTTGTGGGCTAAGCGAATTCCTCCCCCGTCCAGGCCTGCTGATGCAGCCTTGCATCTCATTGTCTTCTCCAGGAAAAGGAGCAGCATTGCTAGTGACGGCAGGGTGGGGCAGCTGTGTAAGGAGTGGAGTTCTCGTGTGTAGACTGGAGCCCAGCATAGGCCAACAGTACACCCCAGAGGTGTATGCCTGTGATCACTTCTTCACGTCACTCTCAGCCAAGGAAGCGGGGCTCAGCAGAACACGGAGTGAGGTAGGCCTGGCCTACCTGGCTAGTCCAGATGGATCATAGGGAAAAGGAGCCACCGAGGCCCTTTCCAAGCCAAGTTCACATGAGGTCGTCTGATCGCCGTGGAATATGGAAAATGCCATTTTTGATGTAAAATGAATCTGTGATGGGATGAGTTTTGGCATGAGCTGGAGTCCTGTAGTTCTTCATGGCATCTCCTGGAACAGAGCAGAGGCCTGGATGAAAAGGGGTCATCATCTGCTAGCACTTCCCCACCTAAAGGGTTGGGGGTCAGCAGTGATGTGCTGTTATATGGGGGCAACTCTTATGTCACTCAGGAATAGCCTCTCAATGTCCCTGGCCCCTTCCTGAGGATGCTCAGAACTCAAGGCTAGTGTGTGCACCATGTGGAACCTTAAGACCTTGTACTGGACCCGATCAGGATCTCTTTTGACCAGCACTTAAGTCATTCCAACTGTTAATTCCAACTCTGAGCTCACTTACAATGCTTCATATTCCTGCCACTGTTAGGACTGTCCCACTATCCCACTGTATGGTAAGATCTCTAGGGGCTCCCTAAGCCAAACTAGCTCCTCAGATGACCCCACTGCAAACCCTGCCTGTTGAACCAGTAATAATAATCATAATTTAATAATAATACTACTAATAAATACAGTGCTTGTTACCACTTTATTGAACACTTTACTACGTGTGAGTTATCAGTCAGTTGTTGTATATATATATTTATATACATATATAAACATTTATATATATATATAATGGAATTTTTGACTGACCCAGCTGGGCCCCAGACAATGTCCCAACTCTCTTCCCTGTGCCTTCTTTGCACCATGGGATGAACTGCCCCTCTCTATTTATAATTAGGGTAGGGGACAGTATCAGTTAGCAGAAGGTCTGTCATCTGTTCTCCAAGTGACACCTGAATTGGGTTCAGGCTGTGAGGCCAAAGGCTTATGAAATTTTCTAGAGATTCTGGGAGCAATTTTGGACTTAAGCAGATGATGTATGCTTCTGGCTACAATCCAGCATCACCCTAGGGGCCAGTGAACATTCAGAATCAGGCTACCAGCATGGTTACTGACACTCTCAAGTCTGGGTTGCTAGGTAAAGCACAGGCTGCCCCATCACATTTGAACTGCAGATTGTCATGAATAATCTTCAGAGTATGTGCATACCATATTTACTGTACACTCACACAAAAAGTTGTTACCTAGAATTCAAATGAGCCTTTGTATCCTGTGTGTGTATTTGCAAAATCTACCAATACAGTGCCTTCACAGGCAGTGAGCATGGGCCTGTGAGGCAGAGGAGAGGAGGTACTGGCCACTTAACTGAGATGCTCTCCATGAGTACAGGCCATCAGGTTCTTTTCAGAAGAGCACAGTGCAAAATGACTACCCAGGACAAGACTGTAGTGGGCCTTCCTGATTTCTGTCTGCCAGGGTAGCCCCCAGTCCTGATCCCCATATCCTGAGTTAACGCTTACTCTCACAGTTTTGACAGTCAGTGTGATTCACAGACAGGCAGCACCAGCAGCATCTGGGAGCTTGTTACATGTGCAGAAACAGGCCAAGGTTCAACATGGAGCATTTGCCTATTATGTGTGCAAAGCCCTGTATCCCATTCCCAACCTTTGACAACTGATTCCTATGCCCAGTAAGAACCCCCGCTAAAAAAACAAAACAAAAACAACAAAACCCCGCAAACCCTCACAACATGGCTGCTGCCTGCACCTACAGTATGTATCTATGCCTTGTCTGCCTTCCATGCAGGCAGAAACAATGTCTGTTTTGCTCTCTGGTTCATCCCTAGTGACAAAAAAGGGCCTGGCATGTATCAGTTGCTCCATAAAATCCATTGAATGAACAAAGAAACCAGACTTCCAGCTCATGCTGAATCTGCCTTCTGAGCCTGATTGTTCCCATGCTCCTTTTAGGGGAGAGCTGAGATGCAGAACCCTGCTCTCCTCTATACGGGCTGTCCTGAGAGAAGGATTCCACAGGGCTTACATCTCACACGGCTTTTGTGAACAGAATACCTGTCCCACGTATTTTTCCATACTACTTCCCAAAAATGCTGTGATGAAGGAAAACAGGTACCTGCTTATTCCAGTTTCAGACATAGAAACCAAGGCCCTGAGAAGTGATGTTTTCATGAGATCATGGCATCCAGAAGCAGAAGAACCAGGATTTGAGATGTCCCCATCCCCATTTGAAATAAAGGCCTTGCTTTCTTGTTCATATTTAGTTTAGGTTTTGATTTTTTTTTTTTTGGACAGGGTCTCATGTAGCCCTGGCTCACATCAATCTCCTCACAGAGCTGAAGTTCACCTTAAACTCCTGATTCTCCTGCCTCTGCCTCATGAGTGCTTGGATTACAAGTGTGCACCACCATGTTTGGCATGTCCATATTCATTCATTTCATAGTCATTTCAGTGTCAGTTCCAAGAAGGCAGCTAGAGGCTGTGAAAAAAAACTAACCAGGAAATCTTGGAACACAAAGGGCCTTCCAGTCCAAAGGGGCACGCAGACTACTGACTTAGTGGTTCTCATTCTTCTGTAGACTCACCAAGCTGCAGAAGTACCAAATGGGTTCAGTGAATCTGCCTAAAAGACTCTGGGAAGGCTCCCTAGGGTAGGTACCATGTAGTCAGGCCTGGTAAAGGAAGGTGGGGTGTGTTTCAGGGAACAGGCCAGGTACCATGTGCAGGTAAGAAGTCTCCTGGTCTACTTGTAGGGTGGTGAGCTAGTTTGGTTTTTGTATCAGGAGGGAGGTGGTAAAGAATGAGGCTGAGGAGGGTCAGTCCTGCCTGCCAAAAGCCTGGAATGGCAAGAATGTAATGGTCTTACCCACATGCCAGCCATACTCCCAGGAAGACACGATTGGGTACTTGTACTTCTCCTCTGGCATCAGTCGATTCCGCTCCTTGAGGTACAGGGTCCGGCCCTGGCCATCATGGGAGATGCCTTGGAAGAGCAGATTCAGAGTGGCTGGGCTAGGGTGCCTCATTTCTAAGTCCTCTGGCCTGCCTTGGGCTCCTTTGGCCTTCCTCACTATGTCTCCCTGGACACTGCCAGCCTTGAACAGCTGGTCCTGGACCCCCTTGGTCTCTAGCCGTCCAGCTTGTGCCTCTTTTCTGACAGGGGAGCCAGTGGCAGGCACTGGGCCTGCTTTTAAGACTGACTCACAAGGGGCCTGCCGGGACTGCTTCCTGGTCCTGGACCCCTCTTTCAGGTACTTGTGGCCATAGCGTATATTCCAGGTGGTCCGAGCAACTACCTCCTTCTTTATTCGCTCCTCCCAGAAGGCCTGGTTTGAGGAGTTGAACAGTTCTTCCATGCTAGGGAGCCCAGGGGTGGGAAGGAAGATTCTTTTTCCTGAAGCTCAGATCTGTGTTTGGATGGCTGGTGTCTGTCTCCAAGGAAACGTGTAGCCAATGAGAGCCAAGTTGCCAGGGCTGCTGGAGAGGAGGGGGAGGGATGGCGAGGGGACTAGGGTCACCTACTGGCAGGCCAGGTCAAGCCAGGTCAAGTTGGAAAAGGAAGCAGAACCATGGGCCAGTAAGATGGCTCTGCGGGTAAGGGTTCTGTCATGCAAGCCCAAAGGCCTGGGTTCCATCCCGGAACTCAGGGTGGAAGCAGAGAACTGACTCCCAAAAGCTGTCCTCTGGTCTCCACAGGTGTGTCTGCACTCACACATATCATAGCACAACACACACACGCGTGCGCGCGCGCGCGCGCGCACACACACACACACACACACACACACACACACACACGCGCACACACACACACACACACACACAAAATTTAATTTTTATTCATAAAAAAGAAAGCAGAGCCTGGCCATGACCCTCCCAGGATGACAAGTGTGTGGGTGTGGAGGGTCCCACTCTTTTCAGGGGGTCAAATGCCAAGTATTTTCAGGGGGACACACAGGAACCATGTTTCTCTTCCACACAATGGATCCTGAAGTAACTTGTTATATACCAGGCACCCAGATGGACCAACAGAAGGTCTAGTCTCCACCGTCTGGAAGCCTGGGCATGTGGCAATTCTGTGGCCTCATCCTCAGAGGTTCAGTCCTGCCACCTGCTAGCTAGCTTTCTGTACACAGGATAATGGTGTGAGTATGCTTTAGTAATAGAACAGTGTTTCACAGTGTGTAAAGCACTTGAGACAGAGTGGTTTATGAGGCAATCTCCATTAATGTCAGCTGAAATTTAGTATGTACCTGCCTGGAACTAGGTACTATGCCATGCTCTGAGACCTTAAGCCATCTCTTTGTGCATGACCTCTTTTCCAGATGCAGAAATGAAGTATAGGGAAATACTTATGCCTGTTAGGACCAAACCACTGCTGTTATATGGAGGTTCACACCTGTTTCACACAGGCCCCAGGCTGGACCTTTTACTGTGTTAGCACGCTCCTTATAGGTGTTCAAAATTCTTTCATATGTGGAAAATGGGGAAGGGCAGTGACATTAAATGCTTGTGCTGGGATAGCACCCTGTATCTGTCAGACATTTAGTGCTGTGGCCAAAATACTTAAGAAAAAAAAAAAAGAAGAAAAATCTTAAAAGATAAGAAACAATTTATTGTGGCTCAGTTTGGTCTGGTCCACAGTCACTAGCCCATGTACTTGGGCAGAAAGAACAGTGTGGTAGCTGTAACAAGTAGATGAGGACCCATCACCTCATGGTGGCCAACAGAAAGGGGCCAGGGTAAGATCCAGTTCCTGACAGCACAACCCAGAAACAGCCTTCTTCCAGCCAGGCTCCACCTCCTCTCTCCAGCTCTCAGTAATGTCATCGCATGAACCTACCATGGGTTTATCCATTCCTTAGGTCAGAGCCCACATCAACCACTTCACAAAAGCCCTTTGGGTAACAACCTAGTCCCCAGTACCTGAGCCTTTATAGGGGATCTCAGATTCAATCCATAACAACTCTAAAACCTCTGTCCAAGTTATGGACACAAAACTTTCCTAGTGAATGTACTATCAGAGAGGGGATGGGACATAAACAGGCAGGGGAAGCCTCAGCACCAACATAGGCAGCCAATGGAACTCTCGCAGCCTCTGCCTTTCTCCTGGAAAGGGCCAGAGAGGAAAGGGCTATGCTCCAGGGCCACCTGTCTTTCCACTGCTGTACGCACACTCATTTCATTCGACAAACATTCATTTGCTCTAGACCCCATGTTAGGTGCCAATGAAGATACATAATGTAGGTAGATGAGAAAGGATTCAGCTTTTACGTTCCCACATTTCAGTCTAGGAGATAGAGTTACAACAAGGTGATGGGGTGTTAGGGAGTTAGGGGAGGCTTCTTGGCGGAGTGCTCTTGGACTCAGCTCACAACTAGGAACATGTTAGCTAGGCAGAGTTGGGGAGACTGAAAGACAGGGATGCTCATCTGAAAAGTGAGCACGCTCACAGTTGTAAAACAGTCACAAGCCATCCCTGGGATAAGATGAAGCTAGAGGGAGTCTGGGGACTTAAGATATTAAATGTAAACCAAGCACAAAAGCCTGGGCCTACTGTACCTTCTTTTAAGTGCTTTGGGTAGTCCCCAAGTAACTTCTTGGCCCTTGGGTCAGGTTGCAAACCCTGGTTGTTCTACTATGTGCCTGAAATTGCATCTGAACAGAAGTCCCATGCCCATAGAATAAGAGCTTCCTGGCTCTACCTGGCAGAGCACTGATCTCCACCTCCATTTTCCCATTTTACAGATGTGGGCACTGAGGTTCAGAGGCCATTCCCTGAGGTGTCTTGGCTGGTAAGCTGCAGGGCTGGGATTGTTAAACTTGAACCCTTTGCCGAGTTCTTTACTAGTTCCACTGATGATGCCCAGATCCAGTCCCAGCAGGCTCTGGCTCCATGGCCCCATGGCTTCTCCTAAGCCCCACATGAGGCATCTGTTATGTAAGGGCGAGTGGTTTGGGGTAAGTCAAGGCAGAGTAGGATGTAAACCTCCTAGTCTGTGCTTAGAACCATCACATTACTGTCTTCTCCCACAGACCAGCTTTCCCCCAATAGGACACCCATTCCTCTCCACTTTAGGGAACCAAGTCACCTCAACATCCTTCCAGGTATCCTGGAAGCCCTGGCTTACCCAGGTTGGTTGGAGGGTAAATGGGCTGAGCATAGAGGTGTCCGGTTTAGCTTAGAATGTAAGGTCTTAACTCTCTCTGTTTTACAGATGAGAGCACAAAGGCCTGTGATGACTGAGGTGGCAATCCACAGGGCTGGGACTGAAATCCAGACCTGAAATTGTTGCATCTGACACACTGCTTGCAGATCCTCACACATTGGGTCATTCTACTGCTATCCAGTAGTGGGTCGCAGAGGCCAGAGCCTCTGTCAAACTGTTCTCTCTGAGAACACCCTGCCCAGGTTTAGCTGGATCCAAAGAATGTGCCCCACCTCAATGGTGACTGGGCAAGGCAAGGCATCCTGGTGCTGTGGAAGGGCGGGTGGTCAGACAGGGGAAACACGGGCAATAAAGGACCAGTAGATTCTTTGTCCTGGGGAGATAAACAAGTCCAAAGCTCAAAGTACCCTGGGATACGTGCCACAAGTCAGGCTTGTAAATTCCAGACTCCTGGCTGCCTTTGAGAATGCTGAGGAAGAAAAAAGGGTGTGAGGGGTGGGTCCTCTAAATTCCATGCATATGAGCTGGTCCCCATGGGCTTGGGGGCCCACACAAAGCAGAGAAGGATCTTTTGTTTGCAAGGATCCCTCCCACCATGCATTTGGCCAAATCTTTAGGGAAAGGCCAAAGAGAAAAACTGAATCCAGCTTGGTTAGGGCCTTCTCTGCCTCCACTTTTGACATTTGTAAAAAAGAAATATTAAATTTTACTAGGTGATGCCCCCCTTGTTTTTTTGAGCTAGGTCTTTCATGTGGTTTGGAACTTGCCAAGTTAGGTTGGGCTGGCTGGCCAGGGAGCCCAGCATGGGGGACTTCTGGCGGATGCTATCATGCACAGGTTCTTCATGTGGGTGCTGGTGCTGGAGCTCATGTGTTCTGCACTGAGCTGTATTATATTCCCAGCCCTCTCATTCTCCCACTTAAAGACAGACTTCAGGGGTTGACCTGGGAGAATGGCTCAGTGGTAGAGAACTTGTATTAGATCTGCTCACCAATTAAAACAAACGGAAAAAACAAACAAACAAACAAACAAACAAACAAAAACACTACAACAAAACCCAGAAAAATCCACCTTCCCAGTGATGGCTTTGCAAACTGTAAGAAACAAGCAAACTGAAGGGTACAAGGCTAAAAATACCATGTTTTTGAGTCTGTTGATTTTTAAGGCTGAACAATTTTCAAAGGAAATCAAATCCCCATGTACTGAGTTGTATAACAAGTGCATCAAAATATGGCTCTCAAGGCCCCTTTGAAGTCTAAAACCAAGTGGCCTAGGGCTAATATGTGTAAGTGCGCTGTTAACAGACATTTGCTTCTCAGAGCCACCTTGGTAAGTACTTCCCTGGGCTGCAGGGGACAATTTGGGAAGCAGGGTGGGCACTGGCTGCAATTCCATTGGCCATTGGAGTGACATAAGCTTCGGCTGGGAACAGGCAAACAGCAAGTCAGGAAGCACCTGGCACCAGGCCCACCCAGTTTCAAAGTTTTCAGGATATTGACACAAATAATAGCCTGTTTCTATAGCAACCAAATCCACATGCAGATAAGAGCTGCCCTCTGGTTCTAGGCAGGGAGGGCAACAGAGTCTCCACCCTGTAGGACCTGATGTCACAGGCAGCAACGGCAGGGTAAAACTATTACCACTCACTAGGTGTCTACAACTGGCCATCTCACACACACCCGTGGATGCGGCACGGCACATCACTGTCAGCAGGGGTTGTCCACACAAATAACAAGCAAATAAGTGTTCCTACAGATCCCCATGGGAATTCATGGGAGCCTTACCCCTAGCCAAAGGAGGCAGTGTTTAGATTCTGGGACATCTTACACCAAAGTCAATGCTGTTATTGTACAAATTCCATCTCCCCCAGCAAACCTAGACAGGATAGAGGGGAACAAATGGATGGTGGCATCCCTGGGCTTCTCTGGCAAAGCCAGCATCGCACTAGACAGTATCTTGCATGGACACCTCAGGGCCTACAGCCTTACAGAGGCTAGGAGTCTAGGGCAGGCTTTCAAGGCACAGAGAAGAAAGGGCGCATCTGTCTCACCTCTTCTAAGCTCAGAGGAAAACAAATCATTCCAATATGTAGCCAGGTATAGCAGGAAAAACAACACAGAAAGCAGAGTAGGAGATGTAGCTTAGTTGGTAGAGTGCTCGTCTAGCACACACAAAGTCCAGGGTTTGCTCCTGGCATAGCATACATAAAAAAGTTCAAGGTCCTTGCTGGCTACATAGGGAGTTTCACAAGACCATGCCACATACACATACATACCACCACTAAAAATTACCCAGATTCCCTGCCTGAATCCCTGATCCCCTCATTCCCAGACTGGAGGCTTTGCGGCCTACTAGGGCCTTGCCATCACCATGGGTACTGTCAAGGGCTTTTGTAGGGCTCCTGCAATCCTTTCTCTTTGAGCTGCTTCCCTGCAGTGATTTGTGGGTAGAGCTCCCATTCTGGGGGCAAAAGTTATAGGCCCAATCTGTCTCCATATGAGCTCTGGGTCTGTAAATGTAGGGTATAAGTTGAACCCATGTTAGTTTTGTCATCTGTAAAATGTCAACTGACCACTGTAATGATTAGTAGATGGAAGGTTAAGCACATCTTGAATCATCAGCAATAATTTTTTTCTGGCAGGGACAGAGATGAGGGAGGGGCAGGTGGTGGCACTGTGTCTGAGGCAGTGGAGACAAGTGACAGGTTGTGGGAGCCCACAGAGGTTGGCTAGTGAGATCTGAGTTTGCTTTACCCAGCAGGACTGTGTAAGAGGATGACTGGACCAAGGGCCTAGGTACCAGGTGTTTGAAAGGGTCTACACTTGGCTGTATCTAGCAAGGGGGAGGTCTTTTGCCTCACCTCTTGGCATTGTTATAAAAAGCCCTTTTGAATGAATCTCTGGGCCTTTGGGTATTGATCTAGGACCTCCTGAAACTATCCTGTGTTTCTTTCTTCTTGTAGTCTAGGCCTATCTTTCTATCTGATATTTTCTTATCCCTCTCTCAAGAGTACCCTGGAAAAAGTGGGGGAAGATCTCCCACAACAGGTTGAGAACATTCCCGAGATTTCAGATTCCTGATATTAAGCAAGAGGCTTTCTTAAAACTGATACTTTCTACCTGGGTTTTATATCTAAGACGCCAAAGAAGTCATGTTGGTATCATGGCCCACATGCCCTCATGAGTCCTCTTGCCTCTGAGGCTGGCCATGTCTTGCCACCTGGCTTCTTAGGAAAAGACAGCTCTTTGCTTGCAAGAAAAACTCATGCCCATTGACAAACCACACTGATGCACTTGCAAGGAGATGGAAGGGGTCGATGAGAGGCTCAAACTACTGATAGTGAAGATTCCAAGAATGACAGGGAGCTACATATGGAGCAAACGTTTTATTTAATAAGTTATAAGATACACTTTCCAGTTGGCATTTGATTCCAGTTTGGTTTCCCTGTATATTATGCCTGTAGTCTTTCACATCTGGCTTCAACTGCTCCAGTTCCTGATAGGTGGCTTTTACCACTCACACCTCTCCAGCTGCCGTGCCTTGGTGCAGGATGCTCACTTCACCCCTGCCACATCTATGACAACATCCACAACACCTTGTTTTTGTTGTTAACATTTGCTTCAGCCATTTGACAGCCTGGTGATGCTTACCAAAGCCTTTAGTGAGACCTCAGGTGCGACTGCATGTTAGTGTCTTGGCCATTAAGGCCTCTCATGGGTCATAACAGTGGCACCTAGTGCTTCCAGCTTTTGCAGAGGGGGTCCTGCAGTAGCTCATCAGTGGTCTCTGCCATTTAGCAGAAGCCATGGACTCTTGGGGCTGTCAGTGGCCCTGCATTTGGCTATGGCTACCTGTCATCAAGACTGTTTATAAAGCATTAGGCAGGTGCAGAATTCCAAAAATGGGGTATAGAGTGTTCTGTATGCCTCTTGCACCTGAGCTGGCATTGGGATGAAGTCAAAGTAATCAGGGCCCATGACAGAGCACAGAGATGGAAGGTGATCTGGGTTAGATGTTCTTATTTGTCATCTAGTCCTGAGGGAAGTGGGTTGCAAGGGTCTTTGGCAAGTGAGGTGCAGGGCCCCCTTCCTCAATGACATTCTTGTTTGGTAAATGCTTAAGTAGACCAGGAGCTTAGGGGAGCCCATCAGGCTTGCCCAGTTCTTAGTCTGCAGTGACCTTTGAACTCAAGAGCCTTGATTTGGACAGAGTACTCTGCACTTTCTTGGTCCCAGTTTGCTTTCTTACGATGTCCTCAGGAGTCAAGTCTAGGGCACTAAAGGCACTTGGAATGGATGCGATGGTTTTGGGATGGGGTTTTGGGCCCAGCAGCAGGCTGATGACATTGTAAAAAATGAATTGCAAACTAGCAACAAAAGCAACTGGAAGGATTTCTCCATGATTGGATGCAAGTTGTTTTAAGGCACAGTGACCTGAAAGGGGCTACCAGGGATGTGTTCTTCCCCCCACTTCACAGCCAGGACGTAATCTCCCCTCTCCTTGACGACATATGTGACATTGTACTGTTGGTTGCCCACATGCTTCATGGAGACCTCTTCACAGGGGGTGGTGGGCCCATGGACCCCGATCAACAGCATGTTGGACCCTGGGGGAGGAGAAGGTTGTTACTGACCAATGAGTCAGGCCAATCAGAGAGAGGGAGGGAGGGATGTGACTAACAAAGGTAGAGAGACTAGGGATTACTGGCTGAGCTTGGATGATGATACCATAGTCCTTTGACAGTTGGCAAAGCATGGCCATTACCAGTGGAGACAGCCTGATTTGGGTTCAAATACCAGCTCTGATGACAACCCCCACCTGCTTTGGTGACCTGAGACATCTCTCTACCTAAGCTACAAACCATGAAGGCCACTAATTGCCTCTTTTTATTGGGTGTGGGGGTTCGAGACAGGATTTTTCTCTGTTGCCCTGGCTGTCTTGGAACTCGCTCTGTAGACCAGGGTGGCCTCAAACTCAGATCTGCCTGTGTGTGCTACCGTACCCAGCTTCAATAGCTGCCTCTTAAAGCTTCTGTATGTCACAGAAGTGACTGATCAAACTCTTAGCACACAGGGCTACAGAACTGCCAGCTGTTGGGTTCTTCTGAACAAACCTTAAGGACAGTACTATGATTCTCACTTGGGAAAAGAAACTGACTTCCAGGGAATTCAGTTAACCCACCCAAGGCAACTGGCTACAAAGCTTTGTGAATGAATGAAGTCGCAGCTGGATTTCCAGTCCAGGTGTGTTGAGTGCTAGAGCCAGGCAATTGACTACCAAAACCTAAGAAAATACTCACTTTTAAAGATTTACTTATTCATGCTGGGCGGTGGTGGCGCATGCCTTTAATCCCAGCACTCGGGAGGCAGAGCCAGGTGGATCTCTGTGAGTTTGAGGCCAGCCTGGATCTTATTCTATGTGCATTGGTGTTCTCTCTGCCTGTGTGTCTGTGTGCAGGTGTCAGATCCCCTGGAAATGGAGTTACAGAGACTTGTAAGCTGTCATGTGGGTGCTGGGAATTGAACCTGGGTCTTCTGGAAGAGTCATCTCTCCAGCCTAAATCAATTTTAAGCTATGGTTAAAGCAATTGTTATCAGAGAAAGGGGCTAGGTAATCAATTCAGTTTTCTCATCTGAAATGGGGACACTACCATCTTCCATTTATCTTGTGAAAGAATCAAGAGGCACAGAAAAGGAAATCAGTTAAGAATATTAAGTACAGAATGACAGAGGAAGAAACATGGTTATTTGTAAGTTCGGGAGAGAGGTGGACATTACAGAAGCTCCTACCGGGGGACACTGAAATAGATGAGGATGTCTAGTCTACACTACCCCATGCCAACCCTTCCCAGTAGACCCGTGCTGCCTACCAGCTTTGCTGCAGTCCACCAGGAAAGAACTCTTCTGGCCCACAAAAGCCTTTGAGAGCCCTGCCCCCTTGGAGGTCACCTTGCTGGCATCTGAGGATGACTTGGGGATGGCACTATAGCAGGTTTCCGTTGAGGACCTGGTCACTGACTCCACCAAGATGGATGAGGTCTCGTTGGTTGAGCCTGGGCTGACAAGACGCTGGCCTAGATCATGGGAAAGAGGGAAGTATGAATGGCTGGACCAAGGGGTGTTAAGCCAGGAGACAAGTGTATCCCTTGCAAAAGCCCTAGAAAAGCTCCAATATATATTTATGGTACAAGGGCTCAAATCTAGATCATTATGCATGCCAGGTGAGCAATCTACCACCATCTATATCCCCAGTTCTTTTTGGGTTTTGTTACCTTTTTTTCCCCTTTTTGACAGGCTCTCAATTAGCCAAAGCTGTTCTTGAATTCCTGATCTTCCAATGGGCTGGGATTCCAGGAGTACACTACTATGTCTGGCTCCCAGCCCTCGTATTATTACTTTTTAAAAGACAGGGTCTTACTATGTAGCACAGGCTGGCCTCAAACTTACAATCTGCCTGCCTCAGCTTTCTGTGGTAGATCTCAGGTATTTATCACCAAGCTATATCCTCTAAATCCTTGGGGTCTCACCCAGACAACCAGGTTAAGAAAAGGCTGACAGGATAAAGACCCAGTAGAATCCACATATTCTTGTTTCTGTGAAATACTTTATATAATGCCGTATAAATGGCTGGGAGAACAGAAGTTAATTCTAAGCACAAGAGAGGATGGCCTTCCTACTTGAGCTTTGTAATCCTTCTATAATGAGGCCACACCACTTGTGTAACAGAGAATCATGTTGCTCAGAAGGACTTAGCACAACATGTACAGTAGTTACCCAAAGTTTTATTGGTTGGTATTTATTTCAGTATTTTGAAGAAGGTAGGCTTTATAGAATTCTTTTATTATTACTATTTGTAAGGTGAAGATTAGAAATGAGGCTCCAATTATGCAAGTGTATGCCATTCAAATGTGTAAATATTTCTTCTTTTCTGCCAGAGACAGAAAACCACCTAGTAGCATTCCTTTACTTCTTTACTTCTTCACTCAAAGGATATTTTTCCAAGTCTGGAACACACTGGATTCAGACATAATATTTTTTATTTAAAAAAAGATTTATTGATTTAATGTGTATGTGCAAGTGACTGTGTGAGCTTACTTGCACCATGAGCAAGTACCTATGGAGGTCAGAGGACAGTGTTAGAATTTCTGGACTAGACAGTTGTTGTCAGCTGACATGGGTGCTGGGATCCCAGCCCAGGTCCTAGACAGGAGCAATACATGCTTTTAAACACCAAGTCACTTCTCTAGCCCCACACTATTTCCTTCCTTGAATTTTAAAACAAGTTCATTGAAGAGTATTCTTAAGAAGGCTCTCACTTTTGATTTGTCATAAAAAAGGTTACATTTCTTTATGCTGCATACTAAATAAAGAACAGAGTTACTTGTTTCCCTCTGCAGAACCCCTGGGTAATATAGCACAGGGTTGTTTTTTATACATTGTGAGAACAAATTTAAAAAATTCTCTTCTATGTGTCTCTTCAAAAAGCAATGAAAATAGCAGAAGATGGCATACTACACACACACACACACACACACACACACACACACACACACACACACACACTCATACTATACTCTACTGCATCTCTACTCATTCCACAGTATTGGAGCTGGTATTCTTGCTCTCTTTTTACCATGACAAGCTACTATTTTCAATTTATCTGCTTTAATAAATTCTGTCACCTCTCTAAATTCAACACCATTTAATACAAAAGCCCACACATTATCTATATGTATTTAGAATCTATATGTATTTAGAGAACACTTGAAATCAACTGTTCCTGACCCTCTGAGACAATGCTGAATTCATAGCTCAATCAAACTGAAGAAGGCCTTGAAGGGCAGGGTCTGCTGAGTTGGAGAACCTCACAGCTCTTGTGAAGACTGTTCCCCAAAGTGAATTTCTCTAATGTCCTGGCTTAAGAGGAAGTAATTCCTTTTTTCTTCAAGGCTCTTATTGATATCCAGAGGAAGAGTGTTTCTGCCCCAGTGCTCACAGAGCTGGGCAGTGTACCTGCTGCCCATGTACCATTTTTTTACATTCAGGATGTGGACTCAACATATCTAAAAAATCACCTGCAGTTGCTCTGGTAATTTGACAAGACCTGCTCTGCAGGGCAGAAGGATAAAACCGAAAGTGGCTCATCATTACCTGTCACCTTGGCCTTGAATGGACTGCGCACGATGTGGTTGGGCCCACCATATTTGACACCAATCAGGTAGTTTCCAGGGGCCATGGGAGTGTACATGACTTTGTACCCTTCTGGGGTTTCCTGGCAATCCATTTTGACCTTGGATGGTCCTTCAATGGTGACAGATAATGTCCCTGGGCCTGCCTGAGTGGTGTTGATGAAGAATTCTGACTGGATACCTGGGAGACAGGAAGTGTGATATATGGATGGTTTGTAGGGATAAGGGGTATTTCCTGGAGAGTGACGCATGGTGAGACACACACTTGCCCACATTAAGTGCTTGCCGTGGTAGCACAGAAAACAAGTGGCACTACTCTGAGTTCCTGGCACAGAGAAGCACAGGCTATGGAGGTGCAGCTCCCTTGCCCAGGCTAGGTCAAAAGTGTGGCTGAAATTTTGCCCACTAGCACCAATTGCCTGGATAGTACTATTGTCTCTGGAAATGTGGCTGAGAGTGAGGAATCTGAGTTGTCACTGTGAGGCTCAAGTCCTGCCCCAGGAAACAGAGCCCAGCTTTTGTTTCTAGCCCAGCTTTTGTTTCTTTCTGGGTGGATAAGGCTGAGGAAATCCAGTCTCTCCTCCCTTTCTCCTCATCCTAGACATTGTGCTGAATCCTAGGGCTAGTGTCTAGAGTTGTCAGTCCACTTATTTTGCCATGAATACTAGTAATAAGAGAAGGAACTAAGCATAAACAGCAATTCTACTGACTGAACACAACACGCAGTCATAATGTTTCTTTTTCCACATGGTGTTCAGGCCAAGGTGCATTACCAGAAAGTGGTGTGCTGCATCCAAAGTCATCTGTGCATAACTGTGTGTCTAGGCCCAAGAAGTCACTATATAGTGGTGGGGAGAGGCAGATGGGAGGGTAGATGAGAAGACTGACACACACAGATCAGCAGTCACATACACCCTACTTGCAGCCTTGAGACACCTGACCATTCAGACATTCTATCTTGCAACAAAAGAGAAGGCAAAGAGAACATCAACTATTGAACCAGCTTGGGTCCCGTTTTATCCCCTGTGCCCGTAGCCTCCTTCCAGTCCAGAGGGGCACTAGGTAGTCAAGTGCTGGGGTGTCAGAGACCAGCTTCTGTGCACTAGAAGCCCTTTAAGGGGTGCTCTAGTGCAACATTCTCTAGCAGCATTTACCTTCTGCCAGAGCCCCAGACGCCAACCCAGCTGGGAAATATTTTGGTTTAACTGCAGTTCCTGGGCCAGAGAAAGAATTATTGTTCTGGTTATCAATAAGACAAAGGAAATGTTATGGTGTGACCCCCAAACATAAGCCAGCTGTTTCTGGAAGTTCCTGAGGTTGCTGTCCCAAAGTCTTCCTCCCCCATCTCCAGCAGCTGCTGTGGAGGTGGAGGTTGTGTGGAGAAGCAGGCTAGGAGCCACAGATGGGCAGTGTGTCCAGGAAGTGGCTGCAAGATGGTGAGAACAATGTATCGAAGGTGAAGTTGAAAAGACCTGGCTGTCCTTGTAATCACTCAAGAGCCTGAATATGCAGTGTTGAAGTGGAGAAAGGGGAAATTAGGAGTTAAAGATCAAGAACTAAACTGGGTGGTGGCAGTGCAGGCCTTTACTTCCAGTACTTGGGAGGCAGAGTCAGGCAGGCCAGCCTGGTCTGCGGAGCAAGTTCCAGGACAGACTCCAAAGTATACAGAGAAAACCTGTCTCAAAAAAACAAAAAGAAAAAGTCAAGAACTACCTGGTGTTCACTTCCTCTAACAGTTGGAACAAGCCTATGAGGTAGGCAAGTGACCCACCCACCACCACTTTGCTCACCCACAGCTGGGGCTTATCAGAATTACGACTGAGATGTGATATCTAACCATTTTCTTGCTAAGAACTGGCCTAAGAGAAGACAGGAGGAGAGAAACTCACATGCAGACATACAATATGTGATGTGATATTTGTGCATGGTGATGGCCCTTCTCATTCCCATGCTGACTCTCACGGCTGCTGCAAGGAGCACCAAACTATGTGGTCCAAATCCAGGCCTTTGTCTGAAGCCTGGCCACAGACACAGGACTTCTTGCTTTCCTCTAGTCTAGACATGGCGTCCTTTACCGGCCACACAGATCCTTTGTTTATATTTGTTTTTGTTTTTTCGAGACAGGGTTTCTTTGTGTAGCCTAGGCTGTCCTGAAACTTACTCTGTAGACCAGTCTGGCCTTGAACTCACAGATATCAACCTGCCTCTGCCTCCTGAGTGCTGGGATTAAAAGCGTGAGCCACCACTGCCTGGCCTTGCAGAACCTTTTTTGAAAGTTCTCTTCATGCTACACCATCTCTGGATGGATATTTGGGGAAAGCCTGGGGCAGGCAGGCCAGGAAAACAAACAAGATGCCCTCTTTGTGCACAGAGCAATATTTATGAAGGGTGGAAGTGGGTGACCTCTGGGCCTTTTCTCTGGCTGGGAGCGTCTCTGTAAGACCAGCTCCTTGGCAGCCACACTGCCAGAGCACAGCCTGATATCTGAGCTCCAAAAGGGTGAGAAATACCAAGAGGAAGTAGTGGAAAGTGGTGACAGCAGCAGCTAGCAGGGGATCAGATGGCTCCTGGCTGGAATGGCAGGCTCTGAGGCCGCTGTGGGCAAGGCCAAGGCCTGCTGTCTGCTCTATATCCAAGGCGGGGGTGGGGTGGGGGGGGTGGGGTGGGGTGGGGGATCAGACTTCAAGACCACAGACCTGGGGCTGACCCCCTGGGTTCTATGACCTCCTAGCTGAGTGGCTCTGGAGAATGCGGGATCACTTTGTCTCACTCTCCAATCTGCAAAGTAGATCTTATCCAAGGGCAAGGTACTGGCTCAGAGTGAAGTAGGGAGTCAGGCTGGGAGTGCCAAGGGCATCTGGCAGCAGGCCAATCTACTGGCCACTCCTAACTTGGGCAGGGCTCCTCTACCACTTAGGAGACACTCACTCCAGGGCTGGGTTTGCTGTCACTGTAGCAAACCATCCTCAGTGCATGGGGAATATAATCTATTCTGTCCCAACCTGCAGCATGGCAAGGGGGCTGGAAGACCAAGGGGGCACTGAGAAACCAGGATTTTCCCAAGAAGCTCCAAGTAACAGCAAATAGAAGTGGTATCCTGTTGAGTCCACACTGTGGACTTCCTCTACAGATGCTTACAAGGACAGAGTCCTTATTAACCCTAGTGCTGATATGATAGACAGAGCTGAGGCCTATCTCAAGCTGACCACATAAGTGGCTTTTGGTTCAAATTATTTCAATCAGCAAGTAGAAAAGATCATGCAGAAAGATCTTTCTGATGCTCAGTGAAAAGGTGAGTTACCCTTTCAGTGAGGTAACTTCCACAAAATTAAAGTTGAGTTAGGAATTTGTCTGTTAAAGGAATCAACTATGTGGTCGAACTGGCCACTCAGCACCATGTCAGCCCAGGGACAGGCAGCAAGTGGGGAAGCCTCCGCAACTCGGCGACTGGCTAGTGACGTTCACACCTATAGAAGGGGGCAGAACAGATCTATAAAGTGAGGACTCCTGCACCGTCAGCCTTTTCACCTCAGGAGACAGGCTGTGGGAGAGCTCAGGCTGCTTCAGTGCTGGGAGCAGGCTGCTGTAAGCCCAGGAGCTGCACCACAATTCTGTGCAAAAAACTCCTTCAAAATTAACGACACTGGGCTGTCACCATCCTGCCCCTAAGGCTGAGGAGCTTGTTGAAGAAAGATATCTGGGCTACAATAAACAGTAATGAGGTGTAACAATACAGGCCTTGCTCTGGATTTATCCTGGTTTAAATAATGGGTTTCCAAAGTCCACCTAAGTGCACACCTGCATTTTCCCAAGGAGAGAGCACAGAAGGCCACCAGGGGCTGAAGATGTCTACCCCAGCTTTGCTCTAGAGCTTCTCGAGTAACAAGCAGAGCAGTGTTTCTTACCTGTCGTGCCCCCCTCGAGCCCAGCACCATAGGCTGACACTAGAGCAGGATTCCCTGCTTGGCCAGGCTCTCCAACACGCACTTTGAAAGGGCTCCCAACCACGTGGCTCCCATTGAACTTAACATCGATTGTGTGGATGCCGTTCTCATGCGGGATGAAGCGAACAGCATACTTATCTGGAAGGAGAAGAGACACAAGGTAAATGTGGGTGGTAAGCAGCCTGGAGTTAAGTGAGGACACAGAATTGCAAGTCAACCTGAGCTGGCCAGTGTTGAATCATTTAAAGACTCTGTTCTGCTGGGTGCCTGGAAGCCAACATACAGATTTCAAGGCCAGTTAGACTTACTTGTGTCTCCCTAATCAGTCCTTTGGGAAATGTTTTGAATCTCCAATTCAGAACATTCATCAGAACACTGAGGCCCCTGCTTCACAATCTGCTCTTTATGAAAAGCTCACTTCTCACCAGGTTTCCCTATTTGGCTCCTTGAAGGGAAAAATACAGTTCCAACTGGCATTAAGGCTCTGTAATTAAGCTCCAGACAAGCAATTGTCAGCAACAGAAACAGTCAGGCTGTTCTGTTTTGGGTCACCACATGTGTCAAGATCATCTGTCAACAGATGAGTGCCTAGACTGGCCTTGCATGCCATAGCATATGGCTTCTTCGAACCAGTTAGTCTCTGCTTCCATGAACTCCTTAAGAACCCATGGCCATCTACCCAGACTCACTTTTGTTTCTCTGGTACTCTCCACAAAGGAATGTTCTAGACAGACCTACCTACCCATATCTTTCAGCACTGCACTTCCCCAAGCATTTCCCAACTGAGTGCCCACCCTCCTTCCTTAAAGCCAAAATGTTTCAGGGGAAGTGAACCCCACCCCAATGTCCAGATGTGGTCTTTAACAGGACGGGGAAAATTCTTTCCCCAAGGTAAATCAATTCATTTCTTTAGTCATAGGAAGTGACTCAGGAATGGGCATGTGTCCAGTACACTGAGACAGGAGGAGAGGCCTGCTGGAGACTTATAGATTTCTTGCCTCTTGAGACTTCTGAAAATGAATCCTGAGAAGATGTCTCTTGACTGATATGGTATAAAAATGAAACAGCAGGTGCTGCTGTAACCATCTTGCCACAAAAAGGTCAAGAGTAAGGGAGGCTCTGATTTCAAAAAAGGAAAACAAAGCAAAGCAAACAAAGCACAACAAAAATCTTTGGAAACCTTGAGAACGCCCACTAGTGACTGTTAAAATCTACCAGACCCTGAACTGTCTGTTGTTATATGAATCATTGGGCCTCATTACTACATGTGTTGAGTTGGGTATTCTATAATTGTAATGAATAACACCCCAACTATGGCATGCCAGTAATGATCTTAGATATCACTAGGACTACAGAGGCTGCCTGGGCCAAGAAAAATTTCAATTTCTGCTGAGCTCAATGCCACGGACATCTAATTGATAAGTATTGGATTCCCGGTTACTGAGTATTTCTCAGGTGCGGGGTTAGGAGAGGGCAGCTGAGGGTGGGGTTTGCAAAGGGCAGCTCCGGGAAAGATCCTCAACACTAATAAACACCACCACCTGATTATCTGACACTCCAAGTAAGAAAGAGACCCTGATCAACTCCTGTGCACCCTCTAGCCAGGTATCCTCAGTTCTGCTAACTGTATGGGCACCTTTGTACCCACGCACCCAGAACACCACATTTGTGTGTGTGGTCTGGAGGCTGGAGGTTGACACTGGGTATCTTCTTCAGTGACTCTTCATCTCATTTTTTTGAGATAGGTTCTTTTACTGAACCTGGAGCTCACTAATGTGGTTAGACTGGCTGGCTAGCAAAAGCCTCTTGTCTCTGCTCCCCACCCCCATCCCATCACAGCTGTGTGCCTGGTGGAATCAAACTCAGGTCCCTATGCTTGTACTTTACTAAGTGAACCATCTCCCTCATCCTTACATGCTGCCTTTCAAAATTCACTCTCAAACCCTAGGGCCAAGTGGTCACCAAGTGCTAAGGATCTGTACCTTTGGGGCTGCTGTTTCATTCTGCTTTCTCAAGGGCAGTATGGGATCCCATTTTTGGGTTCCTCATGGCTTTACCCAGCATGTCCGCATAGAGGATGATTAGGACCACAGGCCTGAGTGCAGGTGTCTGAAATGGTCTGCGCTTGGCTGTGCTGGGGGGGAGGTCTTTTGCTCCACCCCTTGGCGTCTATAAATACCCTGGGGCAGAAACAGTTGGGGCCCGTTGGAAAAGGTTCCAGGCCCTCTCGAGGCTATCCTTTATTTTCTATCTGTTTATCTCTGCAAGATTCACCAAAATAAATCCTTCTATCTAAATTTCCTGCTGCTCACACTCAAGAAAACTCTGGGGAGCTGTGGGGTTGGTGGGTAAATGCCCCACAGGGCAGCAGCTCAATTTGCCAGCCAGATGTTCTAACACATTCTCTATGATGCGGCCTAATGTTAGCCAAGATATGGTCAAGGTACCCCTCTCCCAACATTTGTTTCAGAGGGAGAGAAACTTATAGCTGTTAAAGGGCCCTAGCAGGCCTGGCCCTTCCTCCTTCCCTCTCCCTTGTAAATCATAGATTACATCCCTAAAGCTAGCTATCAAGATCTACTACCTTATTGGGACACTTTATGTCAGACTCATTCGTGAGGATGAGTACCAAAGTCCAGCAATCAAAAGCCTGCTTTTTAGCCGGGCGGTGATGGCGCACGCCTTTAATTCCAGCACTCGGAGGCAGAGCCAGGCGGATCTGTGAGTTCAAGGCCAGCCTGGGCTGCCAAGTGAGCTCCAGGAAAGGCGCAAAGCTACACAGAGAAACCCTGTCTCAAAAAAACAAAAAACAAACAAACAAACAAAAAGCCTACTTTTGCTCACCTAATTAACATGCACAATCAAAATATACCACCATATCTTACCCCATTCTAACATAGATCTTCCCTTTTTTTCTTTTCTTAAAAATTATACCTACAAGGTCATTTGCTATAGTTTTTCTGCCTAAGTCAGAAAGCAGCCACTTTATCTTTTCTTCCCCACTTAATAAAGGATCTCTCTGTGAAAACGGGCGTGTGGGTGTGGTTTGTGTGTGATCCAGGAGGGAGCCCTGTGTGGGGTGGGGTCCTTCAGCTGTTCACTTATGCTCTAGATTTCCATCCTCATTGGATGCAGGTGAGCACACAGCAAATGCCCAACAGCAGTAGCTATCATCAAAGACCATGTTGAATGAAGCCCTCCTGACCTTGCGAAAGCAAAGAGCGTCTTGAGTCTACTCACATCCCTACCATCTGCTTCTTGGTTTTCCTATGGCATCACTTAAGGGTGTCTCCAATCTGCAGGTTTTTACCTCATTCTGACTAATTTTGGCTAGAACTAATTCCCCCCCCCCCTTTTTTTTGTTTTAACCATTTATTTATTATGTATACAGTGCTCTGCCTGCATGTATGCCTGCAGGCCAGAAGAGGGCACCAGATCTCATTGAAGATGGTTGTGAGTCACCAAGAGGTTACTGGGAATTGAACTCAGGATCTCCAGAAGAGCAGCCAGTGCTCTTAACCTCTGAGCCATCTCTCCAACCACTGCTTTTTTTTTTTTTTTTTTTAAAACTGCTTTTTGTTTGTTTTTATTTTTGTTTTGAGATAGAGCCTTACTATGTAGCCCTGGCTGGCCTTGAACTTGAAGTTTTCTTGCTTCAGATTTTCAAATATTAAGAATATAGGTACATACTAACATGAGTAGTATTTTGAGGGTAGAATTGTATATTAACTAGCTTTACCTTCCTGCCAAATCTCTAACATATAATAAATGTTCATTGACAAAATAGCCTCTTTAAAGTTGATTGACATCAGAGAGCCCCATAAATCTGAGGTATCAAGCCCTAGGGACCTATATTCTCTTGGAGTAAGACAAAATATCCTTTCTTATGCCATAAAGTCAACAATACAATAAAACTGTATGGTTTTGCTAAAATACAATTAAAATTGTGATTGTCATGTAAAGGGAATCTGATAAAAGTAACAGAAAATAAAGGAGAACTTGTTTAAAGAAAGGAGAGAAGAAGGGCACTAATGTCACAAGACAAGAGTCTGTATTCCTGGCAATGTGTCCACCCTATTTTATGAATGAGGTCTAGCAGCATCAGAAAGGATCTGAAGGCTCTGGCAGTTTGATGGCTGGAGAGTCCTGCCCCAGGAGGCACAGTGGTAGGAAGTTCTGCCGGAAACACTGATGTTGAGACCCCCATGCCAGCCCTGATGCTTACCTGGCTCTAGTTCAGACACGTGGCATTCTTCCACCGCTCCTGAGGGACTATGCACCTTTGCATCAATCTTTCCTTTTGCACCATTCAACCTTATAGCAAAGGATGCTGGCTGGTTAACTTTTAATCCTGATTCCTGAGAATTTAATAAATAAATTAATAAATGGCAACTGGTTCCTGCTCAGAAGCACACACACTGACCCAAGGTAGGACTCCAGGAGGGAATTCTCATGTTGTAGGCTCAGAATACTCTCCCAAACACTTGGCAATGAAACTGGGCTGCTGATGCTTCTACATTTCTACTAGTAAACAGAAGCACACACTGCATGCTTATACTAAAAACATTCAGGGTGGGAGAGATGGTTCTGAGATTGGAGACTTGAGACACTCCAGTCCAAAACACTCAGGTCTTTCCTGCTAAGTCGTCACCCCCCTCCCCCCCAACATCATCAGATTCCTTTTTAGGAGGAGACTGGAAACAGGTTTCATGACATGAGCCAAACAAATACTATGTTTGCTTTTTTTGTTATTATTTTTTAAGTCAAGGGCAGGAATGGGCAGCACTTTTGATACATGTATAAAGGGCTACATGTATAAATTAGGCTGCACTTTGAGTAACTACTTTTTCTTAGTAATAAAACAAAGTTGTTAAATCTGAGTCTCAATTTCCTTGCTTGTAAAATGCACAAACTAACTGCTCCTATTTCAGGGAACTATTATGAAGAGCACATGGAATTATGATAAAGACTCAGGCCAGGGCCTGGCCCATACATGAGAAGACTCCAACAATGTCAGCACATTGTTAAATATGTATTTAGAAGTTGCCTCTGCTCCACAAAAATGCAAATCCAAAATGTGTGGCCTTTGTTCTTTCCTGGGTCAGCTTCACTTTCATCCTGTCTTAGAAAGTATACATTCTTGGAAGAATGGCTTAAGCACTAGGTACTTAAAACAAAGCAACATTTTTTTTTATTATGATTGGCCCATGCTATCCAGGAAAGGTTTTTATATGCTCCAGTTTTGGCTTGAACTTGCTAGAACAGCCAGTCATTCCTCAGATGCAGTAGGACTCACACTTAGTATGTAAAGGAGTCATCCAGAACACAATTAAATGAAGATTCTGACAATGTTTCAAGAAATACCATGAGGAGGTTGAACACTGGTCTGAGCAGGCCCTAACAACACTATGTCCCATGGGTTAGTCCCTACCCTCAAGCCAAAACACATCAACTTAAAGCACTTTAAATTATATGACAAAAATTCAGTTTCTCTAGCATCTTAATTCAGCAGCCACATGTGGCGAGTGACTATTAAACTACACTATGGAGATGTGGAGTATGCAGAGTGTTCTATGAACTCTGCTGTCTGGAGGTTATAGCCTAGGGAGAGCAGACATAATACAAACTTAAGCATTCTTTAATTTCCAGATCACCCCTACACTCTCTCCTTCCCACACAGTGCCAGCCAACTCCACTTTTCTACAAAGTCTAAAACGCCAGATAAAACAAAACATGTTTCTCACGTCTAACCAGTACCAGATGTTGTTCAGGCCTCCGCTGAGGCCCTGATAAATAATTTACATATCCCTCGGCATGGAGTGACTACATACTTACTGAAATACTTTGAGCAAACTGTGACAGGAAGGCTTAGAAGAAGTTTGCAGGAGAGGACCGCTCAGAACCAGCTTTTGAGAAGTCGTCTTTGTTACCTGAGTCTGTTGCCACTTAATCCTCAAGAGGGAGATAAATGCCTCTGAAGCTCTGAAAAGAGATCTTCAAGATGCAGCAGGGCAGCTCTCTGCCCTCAACAAATGCTGTGTTTATCTCCCTCTATAGGTTTTAGTTAAGTTGGCCACAAAAGAAACTCCTGTTAAGAAGCCTTTAAATGAAACACAAGAAAGACATCTACACCACAGCGACCAGTTAGGACCTCTGGGGCTCTCCATTTGAGACCTCATTCATCAATCTGTAGACTGGGATTCTGGTGTGGCTTCTATCTGGGTCTCTAACTAGCAGTAGTCCAAGTTTCTCAGCCAGCATAAGATTGGAATCTCTCTTGAATGTAAATCAAAAGTGCAACTAGTTGCTCTATGACACATTCCAAATGCAAGATTGGATTTTAACCAATTCTAAAAATACTTATTTTTAAGAACTGGGATAACTAAAGCTATTTAGAAACCCCATTAACTAAAACTAAATTTGGGTATTCTGGTGTTACTCTACAACCTACTTGCTTCTCTTAATTCAAACAAGTTCAGTGTCTTGAGCTCCAGTGATTCTCAATTTGGCCCTGGTAATAATGTAACCTTGTGTGTGTGTGTGTGTGTGTGTGTGTGTGTGTGTGTGTCTGTTAGCATGTACACCTGCTACCATTCTAGTAGACTGGACACTCAGGTATCTCCACATTAGTGGTGGTGAGACTGAAGCGAAGTGCAGTCACAATCACAGGGGAGCAGGATTTTGGGGACAGAGATCTCACTCTGCCACCTCATACTAGGTGGTTCCTCACTAGAATCACTCTGTACCATCTTTAAAATTAGGTCAAAGCCGGGCGGTGGTGGCGCACGCCTTTAATCCCAGCACTCGGGAGGCAGAGCCAGGCGGATCTCTGTGAGTTCGAGGCCAGCCTGGGCTACCAAGTGAGCTCCAGGAAAGGCGCAAAGCTACGCAGAGAAACCCTGTCTCGAAAAACCAAAAACCAAAAAAAAAAAAAAAAATTAGGTCAAGAGAAGCTGCCTATCAGGGTGCTGCAAGGCTTTACTGAGGTAACACTGAGAAAGTTCTCAGCATAGTTCCTCATACACTTATCATAAACAAAGCACCCTAATTTAAAAAAAAAATGCAGTTAACGTTAGGAAAGGAAGCCAACAATCATTATAGCTAAAAATCACTAGACTGTGAACATTATCTGTTCTGTTCTGAAAGCCCTCCTGCTCCCTTAACCAATGATTCACAGGCTTCCTTTGTTTCTCTTGAATAAATATTTATAAGCAAACTTGTCCCTGAGTGGTAAGGTGTATTGTTCACCAAGTCTGTTTGTGCTTGCTCAAACTGTCTTTTGTCCTGAGGGCATAAGGAGGCGACCCTGCCACAGGACTACTACCATATGACTGGCAACATCTGGGTGCCAACTGTCAATAAGGGTTTAGACCCCAACAGAGGGTTAAAGTGGCCTCAGGAGTCCCGGAGCCTCACTGGTCAGCCTGTGGCCAAGGAGATGGATGCTTCCTTGCGTCTCACCTGAAGGCTCATAACAGTGAGGCAGCGGGCGTCGTCTGAGGGTGCGATGATGGGTACCAGGTAGGGGCTGTCGGGGATGTGCTCATCGTTGAACTTGATAGACACCTCGTAGTTACCTGTTGGGATAGGAAAGCCCCACCATTTCAGAAAGGTATTTCTATAGTGGCCACTGGCTTAAGCTGGGCTCAAATGTCTTCAGAGACTAGCACTCCTGAGGGTACAGTTGACTGGCTGATAGAGGGTCACCTGGCTAACACTGAGACAGTAGGATTTTTTTAGTTGGGTAAGGTCAGAGATTCTTGACCAGAGTCCACAGGGTCGGCTGTATATAAGATCTCAGAGACCCAGGAGCTTGAATAGGAAAAGCAGCTGCATCCATATTTTCACTAATCTCTAACTGAAAGGATTTGTCATCAGAAATAAAAACTAGAAAACACAGTACACGAGAAGCACCTGTGCCCATTATCGCCAATATTATACATTATACATCAAGATGTTTTCATTCCATTTTAAGCATTATAGCTATCTTGACATTATCACTTACACTCATCACTACTATGCAGTTAAGATCAATGTACATTCACCAAATATTATAATTTAGCATATTTATTAAGTCATGTAGATTTCACTACTATGTATTTGATAACTATATTTTAATATAGTTTTATTTATTTGAGACAAGGTTCACTTTGCAGCCCAAGTCAGCCTGGAGCTCACTATATAAGATTCTGGCTGGTTTCACAGTCCTGGCAATCATTTTACCTCAGTCTTCCAGGTGGCACAGGCCGCCACACCTGGGCCCCACAACAGTTAAATAGAATTGATTTCTTTTATGATTTGATGTACTTTATGTTGTGTATGCCAAAAAACTATCTTGAGGACAGGTTTTATCAGATGTCCAAAGGGTCTCAGGCACACAAAAAGTGACAAAGCCTGGGTTCTCAGATGTCAAGGCCACTCTCTTAGAGTAGCCAGGTCCCCTGCAGGCAGAATGGCTGGCTGACTGGTAGACAGAATGAAGCATTTGAAAGAAGCAAGCATGGGCGGTGGTGGCGCATGCCTTTAATCCCAGCACTTGGGAGGCAGAGCCAGGCGGATCTCTGTGAGTTCGAGGCCAGCCTGGGCTACCAAGTGAGTTCCAGGAAAGGTACAAAGCTACACAGAGAAACCCTGTCTCGAAAAACCAAATAAATAAATAAATAAATAAATAAATAAATAAATAAATAAATAAAAATTAGGGAAATGAAAGAAGCAAGCAGAGACCACCAGTAAGACAAGAAATGATAAGAACAAGGATCCTCCTCTCTTGGAGTCCTGTTTTCTACATTTGAAGTTCTAGAAGGCTCTCCCATGTGCCCCCACATGCAAATGCCTGTTGACCTAACTTGATAAATTTATGATCCTGGCAACTAAACCATCTCCAAGCAAGAAAAACATCCTAAGTCAACCCTTGAGTACATACCAGGTTCTTGGGCAATATAAGACACACCACATGACCCATTTTTATGGTCATCAAATGTAATCTCGGCCTTGCTAGGGCCCTCCACAGCAATGGAGAGGCCTCCAGCACCTGCTTCCCGGGTCCAGATGCTGAACTCGGCTGAGAGCAAAGAAACACCCGGTTAGTGAGAGAGCATGATAGCCCCTGCCCCTCTTCTAGCTCAGCCAGCAGCACAGGTCCAGACTCCTGCCAGCACTTTCCTTCTGCCCTAGCCCCAAGCAGGTCCAAGGCAAAGGCCACCATTGCAGTTTCTGAAGCACCCCCAACAATCATGAAGTTCATGTGGAATGTGGCAGCAGGGAATACACTCAAACCAAACCAAACCAGAAGAGGATGAGTGTTCAGATTCCCCCATACTTCTTCCCACAGCAGCCATGGCAGGAGGGGACCCCACAAATTAGTTTTGCAGCATTCTAGTGTGTTGCACAGAACACCAGTTCTTAAGAAATGCACTGGAAATAGTTACTGCTCTCCTCTTAAGAGACTTAATGTACACTAACGTTAGACTCAGGAAAATCTGTCTAAGCCCATCTGGCTTTGTGTAGGTGAGCAATTCCTAATCTTAGCTTTAAAAGCTAAGGAATGTCCCTTATAGCCACCCACTGGCATTAATCTCTTTAGAGCAATGGATACAGTGTAAACTTACTTGTTGCTAGTTAAGACCTTTCTCAAATTCTTACCTGGGATGCCTGCTTCTCCCCTCTCCAGGCCAGGGCCTCCTGCTCGAACCTTGTGGGCACCCCCTTCACCAAGGGGCCCCACGGTGAACTGGAAGGGGCTTCCTGTTACATGCTGTCCATGGTACTTCACACTGACTGTGTGAACGCCCATCTCCTGGGGCACAAATCGGACACAGTGGGAGTTCTTCCCCACAGGCACAATCTCTGCCTCGGTGACATGGCCAGAGGGGCTGGTGACGTGGGCAGACATGTCACTGCTGTTGATTTCTGAGAGTAGAAATTTGGGAGAAGAGAGTTAGGGCAATGGCCTGGGGCCAGGCAGAGCACAGAGGGCAAGCAGAGAAGGGTGAGGCAGGTACAGCCCAGAGGTGTGAGGTGCTTGGACTCCCTTTTGGGCTAGAGGCCTGCCCTCCTGTGGCCAGCATGAAGGGCAGGCCCTACCAGCACTGATAGCCTTCTAGGGACATTAAAGCTTCCTGTCCCATTAGATATGTCAACAGCTTTCCTGGCTGGAGCCCAGTTACCTCTACATGGCAACTTCAAACTAGGACCTATGCTGGAAGGTACAGTATATAATAAAACCCATGTGTTTCTATGAAAAAGTGATGTGCCATCTGTCATGCATAGACAAGTTCTTCTCTATAGAGAGAAGGTAGAAAACACAACAGCCTTCCTATCTCTCTCTCTCTTACAGTTTAAAGAATGTATGTATTGTGTATATATGTATGTATATGAGCACATGTGCCATAGTATACATGTAGAAGTCAGAGGACAACTTGCAGTTGTTTCTTTCCTTCCAACATGTGGGCCCAGGGAATCCAACTTAGGTCATCAGGCTTAGGAGCAGGTACCCTTGGCCACTGGGCCATCTGACTGGCCCAAAGAGTCTTCATCTCTTATTGTCAAGCTTCGGTGCTTCTTCCAGGCAGCAAGGTCATATGCATCCAAAGACAAAGTGAACACATGCCAGTCTCAATGGCAAAGGAAGAACCATGCTTGAGCAAAGCTGTCAGCAAACAGAGGTCAAGAGGCCACACTCTCAGAAAAGCAATGCCTTGGGTTATAAGCACCAGGAAGCAATCATGTCTGTTATAAGCTGCTCACGTCACATAGACAACTGTGCCTGCACTGGCACAGAGGAGACAAGCGGGTGGCACTGGATGTTGCCATCACCTACAGCCCAAATAAAACTGCACCGTGTAGCAGTTCATGATTCTGTATCCTATGGACAGAGAAAGGAAGAGAGGTTGAGGAGTGGTCATGCCATGCTATGGACCCAATATCCGTGCCTCTGCCAAATTCCTCTGGCAAACTCTACCCCACAGAATAATGGCTCTAGAGAGGCACATGGGAGAAAACCCAGATACAATGGGCTAAGTGGAGTCCTCATGATGACTTAGTGCCATTAGGTGGGTCCCCAGCAAGCTCTTCTCCCTCCTTTCACCACATGAGCATACAAGTTGGCCATCTGCAACCCAGAAAAAGGAATCTACTCATGCTAGTTCAATTTGAGGCACAGCTTCTAGAGCTGGGAGAAGTGAATGTCTATTAGTTGTCAAGATATGCTACTTTGTGACTAAGATACCCAGTGTGGCCTGGGTCCCCAGGAACAAATGAACTCTCTCCACTCTAACAGATGAGAGAGGACTGAGTGGATAATGAGGGAGAGTGTCTCCTGCAGACTCCTTTGCTATCAAGTAACTGAAAAGAATGACCAAGAGCCAGAAGAGGCTTAACACAGATGTCCACACTGCTCAGAAACCAGTATTCAAGTGAGAGCCCACAAAGAGAAGACAATGGGTAATTTGCAAAATGAAAAGTGGAGAGCAAAGCAAAGTCCACATCATAAGTAATCTTAAGAGGCAAGACTAAAATGGTGATACCAGAGTTTCCCAGCAGAATGAAATGAGAGTGCCTCCTGCTGGTGCATTATGGGGAGAAACAGGATCCAATACATTTCTGGAGGACAGTTTACCAAAGCGTGGCCATGTCCAAATGCACTGGCCAGCAACCCCTGTCCTGGCCACCCATCTTCCTCCATCTTGAAGCACATGAACTGTGTGCCATCACATTCAAATAACAGTTTAAAAAAGTGATCTTAGCCGGGCGGTGGTGGCGCACGCCTTTCATCCCAGCACTCGGGAGGCAGAGGCAGGTGGATCTCTGTGAGTTCGAGGCCAGCCTGGTCTACCAAGTGAGTTCCAGGAAAGGCGCAAAGCTACACAAAGAAACCCTGTCTCGAAAAACCAAAAAAAAAAAAAAAAAAAAAGTGATCTTGACTATAGTAAAGAGATGTTAACTATATTTACACTGGACTATGATGTTGTACATGTATAAGAACCCACTGACTACAGCTAAGAAGGGAGGGAAAAGAGAATGTGAAGTGCTGGGAAAGAGCCTCCTTCCTCCTAAGATCAGACATGTGCATCTTGTGCATGTGTATATGTTTTCAGGTGCATATGAGTGGATGCATACATTCGTGTGTGTGTGTGTGAGCACATAGGCCAGAGGATAGTCTTGTTCTGTAGGAGCCATCCACCTTGTTTTTTAAGACCTTCTGTCTCTACATCCCCAGTGCTGGGATTACATACACAGGCACCATCACACCTGGTGTTTCTTTTTTTTCAAATATAAGTTCTGGAGATAGAACTCAAGTCCTCATACTTGTGCAGCAAAGACTTTACCAATGTAGCTATCTCCCCTACCTTTCCCTTCGCCATAGTTTGTGCAACTCCACAGGCCCTGCCAGTTTGTGGGTAGAGGAGTCTTGATGCTTTCACTGACACAGGGATTCTCTGTACACAAAGACCCCAGCCACATTTTAGCTAGGCTGTTGGCCTGCTTACAGTGCATGCAGCCTCTGAGAAAAACAATTTACCATGAAGCAGCTCAATGGGGCCCACCCAGCTTTGTAGCAAAGGTCTAGTTCTCATGTTAAGGATAAAAAAGATGAATTGCAGCTAGGTTCCACCTCCTAAATACTTCCAGATATTGGCATCAGTAGGATCATGTTTCTCACTGACATTATTTTCATTGGCAAAGAGTAAATCTAAAAGCAGATCTATGTTCGTTCCCCTTAGGCAATGCAACAAAACTATTTTCATTTGGAAGGAAAAAGGTAAGAGGTGAGCACATTTTTCCTAAATGAGCCTCTGTGAAAAATAAAATGCCCATTATGGTGTCCTTAGCTTGTAGCCCTAGTATGGGAGAGGCTGAAGCAGGACAACCACAAGTTTGAAGCCACTCTGTGCTACATATTGAGACTTTTTTTTTAAACTAAGAAAAATTGTAAAATGAAAATGTTCCCAGTGCAAAGGTGGACAGTGTGCTCTAGGCCATGCCCATATTTGGTCCCAAGGTGCTGGCTGCTGCCCTGTCCCACTAGCTCCCCACACTCACCCGGGATCTTCAGGTTCAGGTCACAGATACTGCCAACTGTGGCCACAGATGGAGCCCGGCTGGTCCGAGTGATGCTCTCTTTGACTCTTCCCTCACCACTGATCTTCACAGTGAATGGACTTCCTGCAAGACCAAGAAGGCCCCTGTGAGCAGCCTTGACAGAGGCATGGATGGCATTTACTAAAAACCTAAGTATTACAGAGGGAAGGCAGAGGGGTCTCATACCAGGCACATGTTCATCAGCAAATTTGGTGGAGACGATATAGACCCCAGGCACAGTGGGGAAGTAGGACACCTTGCAGGTACCATCCTCTAGGTCCTCTGTCTGGATGTCCACTTTGCTGGGTCCTTCTACTGCCAAGGATATGCCACCATAACCTGCAACACAGCAGCTTGTTCTAAAACAACTCCTGAGAGAGGAGTGTGATGAATGCAGAAGGGATACCTAACCCTTGATATTGGAATAATTTCCAAACAGCAAAAAGTATCCAGCTTGGTGAGCTGGAGGCAATGGGGCAAGCTAAAGGCTCTAGCAGGATAATCTGCTGACCATGGCTTTAAGACAACTCCTTCCTTGAAGGTATCTACCAATGTCTCATTTGAACATGTGTCCTGAGCAACTATATGCTCCTCAATAAATGCCTGTACTGTCTCAAGGGGTTATCCTGAGTTTTCAAACCACAAACAGCTCCATCAACCATGTCAGCAGACCCCAAAAGTTCAACAGCATGAAATCTCAACAGTGAGCACTGAGTAGCACAGAGATTTTTCAATCTCTGTTCTGGGATTCTAACTTTGTCTAGAGCTCACCAATGTGGCTGCGACTGCCTCTGCCACTCAAGAAGACAGAGGAAGACACTGGGATGTGTAGGGCTTGAGAGGCAAACCTAACTCAAAGCAGCTCCAAGAGAGATGAGGGGAGTGGTATGCCTTATTTTGCCCAAAGCACTGCTCAACTAATCCAACATACTCTGCTTAGAAGGAGACCAGGAGACCCTGGGAACTGAGAAAATGATATAGTACACATAATAGAACAGGGACCTATGAGACCTTTTGGATCTGGGTTTGGATCTTAGAAGCAGATGGGGTTATAATCCCCAGTGTCTCAGTTTTTTTCTTGTGATTCAGGTAGAATCACTCAAATCTCAGAGGCTGAAGGTTTAGAGATAAAGAGTTGGCAGTACAGAAAATGAACCAGTTGTCACAAGCTCCAGGCATTTCCCATGAAACTACTTCACAGACCTGCATCTCTTGTGTCCACGATGAAGTCAGACATCTCAAAAGTTCGGCCTTCTGACAGGCCTCGGCCATAGACTTTGGCACGGCGCGCATCACCAATTTCAGACTGGACCACCATAATGGATACAGGGCTGTTGGCCACGTGGTTGCCATTCTTCTTGATGCTGACTAGATGTTCACCTACCTCTCGTGGGATGAAAGAAATACCTGAACCAGAACACAGGTGGAGGTTTGTAAGTGGAGGTGGAGAAAGGATGAAGGAGAAGTTGGGGAGGAGAACGGTTACAACAGAATGTATTCATGGTTAACTGGACTGGATATAGAATAATCCAGGAGAAAGACCCTACGTGTGTCTGTTGAGGACATTTCTTGATTAGGTTAACTCAGGTGGGAAGAGCCAACCTCAAAGTTGGCAGCAGACCCATGGGCTGGGTTCTGGATTGTATAAAGTAAGTCAAACCGAGAACCAGTGTTCATCTGTCTCTGCTTCCTGACTGCAGATGCCACTCATGGAGGTCTGAAATAAAATGGCCTCCAAAGGGAGTGGCACTATTAGGAGGTGTGGCCTTGGAGTAGGTATGGTCTTGGAGAAAGTGTGTCACTGTGGAGGCAGGCTCAAGCCACACCCAGTATCTCAGACCAATTCCTTTTCCTGTGAATCAAGATGTAAGAACTCTTAGCTTCTTCTCCAGCACCATATCTGCCTGCATGCTGCCTTGCTTCCTGCCATGTTGATAATAGACTAAACTTCTGAACTGTAAGTGAGCCACCACAATTAAATGTTTTCCTTTATAAGAGTTGCTGTGGTCATGGTGTCTCTTTATAGTAATAGAGACCCTAACAAAGATACCATGTGACAAGCTGTTTTGCTCTGTCACCTTTCATAACCCTACCATGATGGACTGTACCATTGAACCCTAAGTCCAAACAAACCTTTCCTTTCTTTAGCTGCTTTTGTTGGGTATTTTGTCACACTAGTGAGAAAAGTAGCTAATATGATGGTATATTCTCAAAATTAGAAATAGGAGTCCCTTACTTTGCAACAACCCAGTATCCAGGGAGGTTAACACAAATGCAGAGGCATACACATGTGATACAGGTTTACTGTAGCATACTGCAATGTACTACCCACTTCCTAAGGGAAGAGTGAGGAGTCCCTGCTTCCCCCCACCATGCAGGCAGTCCAAAGCTCACCAATGTGGTTGTTGGGCAGCCTCTTCAGTAGACAGGGCTCGTCACGTCCAGATGGGGCCTTAATACTGGCTGTCAGTGTGCTGAGGTCAGTCTCACTGATATCCAGAAGGAAGTCGGCAGCTGATCCTAGCTTCACTTGTGAGCAGCGTCTGCTATCATCTGAAAAAAAGCCAACACAGCTCCTATCACATGTGTTAGCTTAGTTCCAGCTGTCCAGAGCACATAGTCCACATGGCACTTAGAGATGAGCAGTCAAGAATCTATTTTCCACAGGTATACAATAAGCATGTGCCTCTGACAATAAGTGTTTTATGATCAATGTAGGAGGATGATGGGTGGTTATGACTGATTCAAAGGAAGACAAGAAGCTGGAAGGAACCTGAGCTGCAAATATTCATGAACTAACTTTTAAAGGAATCTTTGACATACAGAAGAATGAAACTAAATATCAATTTCTCACTCTGCTCAAAACTCAATTCAAAAGGGACCAAAGACCTCAAGGTGAAACTAGAAACTTGGAAACTGCAGGAGGAAACAGGAAAAAAAAGTTTTATAAAGGGTTCCAATAGCATGGGAAATAATCCCCAAATTGACAAATGGGATTACATGAAATTTAACAGCTTCTGCACAGCAAACAAAATGCCAGAGTGCTATAGAACTGGGAAAAAAACTTAGTCTAAATACACATCAAGTAGGGCATTAATATGTATAATATATAAAGAACTGCAAGAAATTAAACAGTAAAAATAAAAATAAATATATTGCTTAATAACAGTTCTCAAAAGAAATACAAGTGGTTAATAAATATTTTTAAAAAGTGCTCAATATCCTTAGGTAGTAGGAAAATGCAAATTAAACCTGTTTTGAGATCCCCCACCTTGGCTTTTTTATTTTTTATTTTTTTTGAGACAGGGTTTTTCTGTGAAGCCCTGGCTGTCTTGGAACTTGCTCTGTAGAGACCAGGCTGGCCTCGACTCAGCGATCTGCCTGCCTCCTGAGTGCTGGGATTAAAGGTGTGTGTTACCATCACCTGGTCTGTTTTGAGATTCCATCTTACACCAATCAGAATGGCTATCATCAATAACTCAAAGGACGAGTAATGCTAGCAAGAGGAACCCTTATTCACTGCTGATGAGAATGTAAACTGATACAGCCCACTATGAAAATCAGTGCATAAGGTTCTCAAAAAATTGAAATCTTCGAGATCTTTGGCAGCAGTTAACTCTGCAGCTCACACACGATTGAGCCTGTATGATAATGAATATTCAGAGACGGTAATACATGGAGGGTGCTCACCAACCTAAGACAGAGTGCCTGTGTGGCCTGGGCAGTCATGTCCATGACAGGTAAGGTGACCTGCTGATGTCCCATGCAACCTAAGTCAGAAGCTCATTTATTAGTAAAAGGGGGACCTGCAGGACCCTGGCCCCTGTTTTGGATGACTGTTGCCTTGCTTGCTGACCTTGACCTTGATATCCTCCCAATGCTAATTCCCTTCCAGGTTTCACCCTCCTGAATGCTTAAGGGAAGTTCCTTGTCTATGTATGCTTCATAATGGGCATTAACAGCTTAGATGCAAGATTGTAAAACATCTGTAGCGAACTTCTGCCCTCCAGGGTTCTCCCATTGTACTGTAAGCCTGTATTTAAGACCTCCTCCCTCCTTCAATAAACGGCATTTTGGTATTAAAAAAAAAAAAAAAAAGAATAATGCTGGTCAAAAAAAAAATTGAAGTAGATTTACCAACTGACCCATTTATATCACTCCTGAAAGACTCTAAACCAACACACCACAGAAATACCTACATATCCAAGTTCCTTGCTGCTCTATTCACAATAGTTAGAAACAGAACCAGCCTAGATGCCCATCAACAGATGAAAGGATAAAGAAAATGTGCTGCATGAACAATATTTAAAAAATGAAATGAGGATATCTGTAGAAGAACAGATGGATGTAAGTCATCTTATTAAATTAAATTAGGCTGACTCAGAAAGATCATACCACATATTTTCCATCACATACTCGTGTGTGTGTGTGTGTGTGTGTGTGTGTGTGTGTGTGTGTGTGTGTGTTGGGGGTGGGGGGAGAAAGGGGACCATGAAATGGAAAGAAGCTATCTTAAGAGATGGGTAGGTAGGGGAAATGAAAATAATAGAATACATGCAAAATAAAAACAGGAAGGGGGGCAATTGAGAGGCAGGCAGTGGGAGAGGGCAATGGGGAAAGACAATGAACTAGAATGTATGAAAATTTCATAATAAAAGTCATTACTTTGTATTGTGAATTAAAAGAAAAAAAATTTAAGGAATCTTTGGCAAGAGAAGGCAGTTCCCACCTGCTGCCATGCCCTTGGGAATTTCCCAGATAATCATGAATCCCTCTCCCCACAGTGTTGCTACTTGCTTCAAATAGGTCTAAGTACCTTGGAGGCAGCAAGAACCTTGATTTTCACATCTTCCTGAGAACCCACTGTATATTTCCAAGCCAGCAAGCAGAACAGAGGCCAGGGGCATGGGCCATGGAATGGGACAACTAGCCTCTGAATACCAGTGACCTTGACTAAATGGCTCTCTCTCCAAACTTCAGTTTTCTGATCAGTAGAAAGGAGTAGATACCTTATGTAGTACAATGCTGATAGGCCTCTTTAGTTCCTGCACTCAGCTGTCAGTATTATCTTGAAGCCTGTAGCTGAAGGCTTGATTTCTAGGGGGTAACTTTTGTTTCTTCTTCATTATGAGAGGAGGGATTTAGACACCCTGAGCCCGGGACTTGGTTTCTCCTGAGTCTGTGAAACCTAAGTGACTAGCTTGTCATTCCAGGTTGATGAGAGGGGGTGGGTCAGGCACATGGGAGTTCGACCTCCCATGAGAAGTTCCTGTAAGCTGGACAACCCCCCTACCTGTGATCTTGGCAGTGAAGGGGCTGCCAGGGATGTGCTTGTCATTGTACTTGACCAGGATGCTGTAGTCGCCTGGCAGGGTGGGCAAGTAGGTCACTGTACATGTTCCATCTTTGTTGTCAATGCAGCTTATCTCTGCTTTTGAGGGTCCTTCAATGGCCAAATCCAGACCACCTGTGAGTGGAGCATGAAAGGAGAGCAGTTAGAAAGAGTCTCCTTATTTCCACAGGGACAATTCATCCACGGGGACCCTGACACTAGGGACAGAAAACCGACACATTCCATGAGTATCAAAACAATGTAATCTACAGGGGAAAGCCTATTGGGAAAACACACCACTCTAGACTGCACCTGCACCACCTGCTTAAATAATTCCAGCTCTCCAGGATCCGAGAGATAAAGATGAGACAGAGTGCTATGCATCAAACATACACAGGATGGGCTAGCACAGACTGTCACAGTGGTCAGGGTGGATGCCACC
Source organism: Peromyscus leucopus (assembly GCF_004664715.2). Taxonomy (NCBI): domain Eukaryota; kingdom Metazoa; phylum Chordata; class Mammalia; order Rodentia; family Cricetidae; genus Peromyscus; species Peromyscus leucopus. The sequence continues at coordinate 85,473,703 of NC_051070.1, read as the reverse complement.
ATCAGAATCACAGGCTTAGGAATCTGAATATTGTGGTTGGCAACAGCACTTCAGCAAGAATGTACAGCTAAATAACTTGTGGGAGGTCCAGAGGACTAATGAGCAAAATGAACAAAAATAAAACCATTTTCAACCAAAAGCCCACTTGAATTCTCAGAGAGTCACATGAAATAGTTTATAATACAAATCTGATTTCATTCAGATCATAAGAATTTAAACATTCCTATTTTGGGTAGGAGACGGATTTTTATATGAGAGAAAATGAGACAAATACTACCATATAACAGTGATTGTTTTCTTTTGAGATGAGGTTTCTCTCTCTCTATGGCTCATGTTGGTTTTGTACTCCTTGGCTCAAGTGATGCTCCCATGTCAGCCTGAGTATCTGGGACTACATGTGTGCCACCACGTCCAGCATCTTTCAATCATGTTCATTATCTCTCCAAATGGAAGGCTACAAGTACATAAACATATAAACCACGCAGTACCTTCTCCTGCATCCTCTGTGATGATGGTGAATGTGGCAGTTTTGTTGGCTACTCCATACACAAGGCCTGGACCATATGCAGACACACTCCCACTGTTGGGGTAGTTCACATAGAACTGGAGAGGGCTCTCTGCATTTGCCAAGGACAGAAACAAAATTGAGAAACATTAAGTGGTAAATGGCTACCTCAGATAACAGGCAGTACTTTAATGTTCACCTATTAGCAGGCAGAGGCTGTTCTAGACCAGAGGGGCAGGTGGGAGCTGATGTAGGAGATTTCATCTCAGCTTGGCAAATGAGAAAGAGGCATCTGTATCATGTGGAGGTAGGAGCTGTTTACTAGAGCAAAAGCTATGTGTCATGCCATTCAAAATGTAAGACCTCTTGATCTAGGAAGATCATCTTGAAAAATGGACCCCACAGTGGTCCTCTTTGTCCACTACCATTCCCATCCCTATTAAAGCGTTTTAATTCCTAGGATTCATGTGCAACTAGAAAAGACTTTAGTATCTAACAACAGGGAGTTGATCTACCCACAGAACATTAAAGAATCCATGTGTACTAACTTGAGAGATTAACCATGGTGTGCCACATTAAATAGACAAAGCAAACTGTCTTCATATACAGCATTGATATTGCTTCAGAGGGGCTGGTGTGATGGCTCAGTAGGTAAAAAAAAACTTACTCAAACCTAATGACCTGAATGTGATCCCTAGAAAAGGAGAGAATTAACTCTACAAAATTTTCCTCTGACTTCCACATGCACACTTTGGCATGGGTGCCCATACACATATATATCATGCACACACACAGTAACAGAAAAGAATTAAACCATTCTTTTAACAGAATAAATATATGTATGCTAGTAGGTACACAGGAAGCTTCTGAAAAGGTAGTCACACTGGCAATGGAGAGGAAGGGTGAAGACCAAGAAAAGTTTGCTGCTGTTTTAGATAGTCTTACTGTTTAGCTCAGGCTGGCCTCAGCCTCCTAAGTGAGTTTACAGATATCTAATGCCTGCCTGAAGCTTGAGAAGTGACCGGTCTTTAAACTCTGTATCTATGTCATTAGTATATTTAAATAGAACAACATTTTTGCTTTAAACAAGGATTGTACATACTTATGAACATAAATTAAAGCAAGTGGCAAACTCAGAGGTATTGTTAACTCTTACCTCAAAAGCATAATTTCTCTAATGGGACAAAGAATAAGAGGAGTCAGTCCACAGAGAAAAAATTGGGAACAACACTTAAATATATGTAAAGTTGTCTCAATGTCAGTTGAGGAAAAAACACCAACATACCATGCATTTTTAAATCACCAAACTGGCAAAGAAACAACTGCAAAGTAGAGTCCACTGCGCAAGCATGTGCAGTGGCAGGTGCTTTCCTTAACTGCTCCAGGATGGCAATGTGGTACAATCTGTCCAAATCACAAAGGCCTGTGTGGTCCCATGGCACTGCTGCTCAGGGGACCAAATCCCACAGGTATACCAAGAGTGATGACAGCAATGGTGGGAAAAGCTGAAATGCTCCCCAGTGGTGACCTGGATACATACACAGTGGCTCATCCAGATGAGGGAAAGCTCTAGGGTGTGAAGATGTACCACTACACAAACCTGCTTCCTACATGGCTTCCCTGGACATGCTGTCAGAGGGAAAAAACAGCTAGATTTTTAAATCTGTATTCTTTTTTTCAAGACAGAGTTTCTCTGTGTACCCCTGGCTGCCCTGGAACTCATTCTGTGGACCAGAGATCCTCCTGCCTCTGTCTCCTGAGTTCTGGGATTAAAGGCGTGAGCCACCACTGCCCAGCTAAATCTGTATTTTTCCTTGCATGTGGTCTTAAAATTTTTCTAAACTTGAACATAAAATTTAACAACAATCAGTTGTAAGGAGAAGGCAGATGGAGGTTATACGTATGATCATGTTACCTACTCAAAATATTAAATTAGAAGATATTTAAATGATTACAAAGAGCAAACTGAAGAGGACTAACACTGTGCTGGGTAATGACCAGGAAATACAAGCTAGCTCCCAGTAAGGAGCTACTGGGGGCCATCTGTCTTCTTCTAACCCCTGTGCCTTAAGATATGACCCTGTCCTAAGGCCCACACCCCACAGCGCATGCAGGCCAGGCCTGCAAACTTCCTGAGTCTGCCTTGTATTTGATCTTTGGCCACATTTAACACAGTTACAAAGACAAACAACCAGAGCTGCACGGCCCTGCCCTATGACCCGGGATGCCGAGGTGTATTCTCTCTTCCGGAAGCAGACTTTCAGGCTGATTTTACAGGGAAGCCAATGTGACATTCCTGGGCCTGCCACAGAGAGCTCCTTAGTTTACCAGATGTCCAAGAGACTAGAGAGCTGCTGTATCTCACTTACCAGGGATGTGGCTGCCCATGTACTTGATGTGCATCTCATGGAGTCCGACTTCAGTGGGGGCGTATCTGACAGTGACCGTGCCATCCTTGTTGTCCACGATCTCAGGTGTAGCTTTCTTTCCAGAAGGCATATGCACCTCTCCTGGAGAACACAGGGACACAGGGCAGTGTGGTCACTGGCGACCTTTCCCCACAAAGCCGATGTAACACACAAATGTCTTCACTACAAAGTTTCTCAGACCCCAGAACACTCATGCTGCTTTAAACAGCCAAGTACCATGGTGGGAAAACTGAGACTTACTTTCTATGGCTTGCCCTTGGTTTCCATGAAAATGCAGAAGACAACTAACTCGTAAATAAATGAAGGGTATCTCCAACAGGCAAATTAGAAGTGCAAAGAGGATCCGAGAAGACCACAAACTAATAAGAGAACAGGAATGAAAGAGAGGCTGGGCTTTCAGAAAGGGACTTGTAAGACAGACCTCAGTGTTTCCAGCTATATTTGGAAAAGTGAGTGGATAAGAGAAAGCAGGAAAAAGGGGGGAACAGAAACATGGCAGTGATATGGTTCCTACCCTGAGGAGAAACGCAAGTTTCTTCAAGAATGTAATGTAAGCTATATACAAACCACCTTTCAGAGAAACATGTTCCACAGTCTCAGGGGCGCTGGGGAAGGAGCCAGGACTGAAGTATGGCAGAGTCACCCCCCTCCTCCCCAGCACTGTTCTGGGCCCCAGGCACAACAGACAAAGAGTAAGGCAGCTCTCACAAGGGTTTACCTGTGATTTCTCCTTTCCTGACAGCAAATGGAATCACCAAGTCAAAGGGTTTAAAGCCTAGGCCGTTCATGTCACTCACTGGGACATAGGCCTCTTCGGTCACCTAAAAACAGGAGAGACTGGTCACTTAGTAAAAGAGACAGCAGTGTGGACTTGTGGAGCTACAAGGGGGCAGAACCACTGGGAATTCTACAAGGCAACAAGGCCTAAATTTGGGGGTATGGTCACTAGTGTTTTTTGGACTCTGTCAGAGAAGTCCCACTGATTGATCACTTGTTAGAAATTTAGCTTGCGCTAAGAGTGTGCTTGTAGAATTCCCAGAATCGCCCACAGGAAAATGGAAAAGGGAGAGAGCAATGTTTGTGTCCCAAGAGGCTCCACCTGGAAAGGTTTAGTTGCTTGTGGCCTGGAAAAGAAGGTGTGTTTTAAGTGGCACAAAGTGATAGCAGGTGACTTTGCCCCTACACAGAAACCAGATGTACAAGTGGTAGCTTGGAGTCAGTAGGAGCTCTGCCAACAGCCATCCATCTGTTATTTAAACATGGGGAAAAACTGCACCCAGCATGATCATAGACATGATGGCTGGCGATTTGTGGGGAGCAAGTGGTGACAAGGAGGTGGATCTTACAGAGAAAGTGGGATTGTGATGATGGGATGATCAATGGGGACACACCAACGGCCAGACACCAGAGGACTTAAGCGATTCCCACAAGCAGGCACCAGCTTTTCTAAAATGAAGGTGGAGTAAACCCAGAAATGCAAAAAGGAAAAATGAAAACCAAAGTGTACCCAGGGCCTGAATCCAGGCGGACATGCATTTACCAGTGCCTCCTCCATGGCTGTGACTTCCCCTTCGGTGGCCTAGTCAGTGGCAAATGGAGATCAATTGGGAACCACACCACAGGGTTATTGTTACCCAAGATCCTACAGTTAGAACTCGATCCCCTCTCCCAGCAGGGGTCTGTTATTATGGTGTGATAACTTTTTTTGAGACAGGGTCTTATGTAGTATAGGCTGGTTTCCAACTCTCCATGGACCTGGGGATGGCCTTGAACTGCCGATTCCTCACCTCCACCTCCCAAGTGCTGGGATTATAGGCATGTGCCACCAGTATGAACGATAAATTCTTTCTGTCCTTTTAGAAGGAAAGCTGTTCTCTCTGCAATTGTCAAGGCACTTGTCCTTTGGACCCACAATTCATGATTAAGTGATGTGTACAGAAGCCACAAGTGGTGTCATGAGAGACTAAAGTAAGCTTTGTAGCTATTGGTCAGACCAGCCAGGGCAATGGTGAGTGAAGTCTGACAAATTAATATGGAAGGGTATCCATGTCAGCTTGAGGGAAGCAAGCATCAAAGCCACATGTTATGATCCCTTGCATGAACTCAAGTGTCCATTGTGTGAGCAGAGAAAACCAACAGCAGTCATCTGGCATGGAGCCAGGGCAAAAGTGGATTGTGTTTTTCTTTTACTTGATATCTTGTTTTGCTTTACTTTGTGTGTGTGTGTGTGTGTGTGTGTGTGTGCTCTCACATGAGCACACCAGTGCACTGTGTAGAAGCCAGAGCTCCACACATCAGTGTCTCCTATTGCTTTCCACCTTATCTAGTTTTAGATCTATTTATTTGATGTGTATGAGTGATTTGTCTGCATATATGTATGTGTACTTGGTGCCTACAGAGGTGAGGAGAAGGTTATAGATGGTTGTGAGTTCTCAGAGCCAAATCCAGGTCCTTCACAAGAGCAGCAAGGGCTCTTAACAACTGAGCTGTTCGTCCAGCTCCTACAGCTGGTTTTTGTGACTAGGCACTGGACTTTCACTAAACTTCAAGCTCATTGACTGGCTAGACTAGCTGTTTATCAAGCACCCAGGATTTTCCTGTTCTGTCTTCTGATTATGGGCATGTGCTGCCATGCCCGATTTTTATGAGTGCTAGGAATCTGATCTCAGGCTATGCTTGCACAACACTTGCTTTACACAACAAACCATTTCCCTAACCTGAGAAATATCTTTAATCATTAATGTGCTGCTTTTTTTTTTTTTAAACTTTCATTCTTTCTTTCTTTCTTTTGATGTGGAGGGTTTAACTTGTTAGGTAGATTTTAAAAAAAATGATATTTATTTTATGTGCATTGGTGTTTTGCCTGCATGTATGCCTGTGTGAGGGTGTAAGATCTCCTAGGACTGGAGTTACAGAAAATTGTGAGCTGCCATGTGGGTGCTTAGAACTGAAACTAGGTCCTTAGGAAGAGCAGCCAGTGCTCTTAACTACTGAGCCATCTCTCCAGCCCCAATAACTAACTTTTTAAAGTTTTAGTGTATTCACTTTTTAAAATGGTCAGCTTCATGTTCCTGATCTAACTGACCCAACAGGGAAAGGTCCCTCATCACTATCCTCAGCCATAACAAGAAACAAAGAAGCTGTGGAACTGTGCCATCCGCAGAAAGGACTTTACTGACAACCCACTTTGCCTTTAGGGCCAGTTCTCATGGAGGCCAACTCAAAACCATGTCACAAACAGAAAGGCCTTTCAAGGCTACAGACATAGCCTCGTAATTTAGAACTCAGTATGACAAGCAAGCTGTTCGTCCATGAACTTGTACGTCACATGGATGTGACACACTTAACTGACCAAATCTGTGGTCTCCCTAAGGCATTGCTATCAATACAGTGTCAGGTGTCCATGTTCTTCCTGCCCTGAGCCTATAAAGGGAGGAAGAGAATCTACCCAGTGAAGGGGGTGCAGTAAGTGACCACTAGCTATCCTCAAGTTGTGAGCACGTAGGGCTTAAAGGGATGTTCATTTCTAATGAGTTTGGAAGCCTCTACTTCAGGCCTCTGACCCACTTGCTAATGTGGTCTCCAAATTTTTCTCTTGATTTTCTTTCTCACTTAGACCCCAACATCTGGGGTCTCTCATCTCCTGCCTGTTGCAGCAGCATCATGACCTCTGCCCAGGGGTTGCTGCTCTTCTACTCCACGCAATTCTAACTAACAAGATCATATCTATCGTGGGATAAACACAATGTCTTAAAACTACAACCGGGACACTTTTCTAAATAACACTGACATTCTCATTGCAATGTTTTCTCCCCCAGAGAAGAAAAACACTCCCAAATGGACAGTGTCCAAAGTTGACAAGTGTTTACATATTTGAGATACGAAAGAGCTTCCAGACCTCTGGCAGGATGTTTATAGCTAAACAAATATGGAGAGAAAAGAGAAAAGCTACAACAGATTATAGATGGGAACAGAGTCCCTCGGCTACTGTTTGAAACACACTCTTTGAACCCTTCTCCATTGCTGTACAACATGAAGTAATTAGAAATCACTTCACAGGCAGTGGTTGGAGTCAGGTGACTGGCAGCCTAGGACCTGTGGTTGGGTGGCTGTTCTTCTGCATCAAAAGATACAATGAAGGAGCCTACAGGGCACCTGGCATCTGTCTAGATTGGGCAATCCCATTTTAACAAAGTTTCTGAGGCTTATGTGGTAATTCTTCTACCATGCTCTTGGTGGAAGAACCTTAATAATCAGAGACAATCTAAAAGGCACCTAGAACTGAAAGCCTTTAAGTTTTCAGTTGTTAACCTGAATGTCCGAACAATGGTCCCCTTCTATTCCTGATCTTCCTTGCTTTAAAAGAGAAGACACATCCCCCTTCTGAATCTCACCCAAACACAACTGGAGGTACTGTGCATCCTGAGATCTCAGAGGCAAGTTAAATGTGAGGACAAGAGAACATGAGGACCCTTCTCCTCCACTGTGGAGATGGGGGAGGAGGCACATGCATTTTCTTTACTGTTTTCCTTTTTTTTTCCCTGTAAAACTCAGCTAGCTCTCCCTCTGAGTTAGCTTAGAGGAGGACATTGCCTAACTCCTTTGACATGATAGATGCCTCCTTGACTGAAGATATTTTCCCCAATATTGGTGTTTCTAGAGATTATACCCAGGGTCAAGGCTGTGATGAAAGATGGCCTAGTAAGGGTTCAACAAATGGTGGCTATTACAGTATCTACTAGTAAAAGCTGGCTAAGGAGAAGGAACCTTGCTTACAGCTGGCTCAGAAGAAGGAACCTTGCTTACCATAACTGTGAATGGGCTATTGGGAATATCAACGCCACCAAAGCGCACATAGATCACATAGGTCCCTGGCTTGGCAGCAGTGTAGAAAATGTCATAGGTCCCATCTTCGTTTTCTATGACATCAGCCTCAGCCTCAGTGCCATCTGGGGTCAGAATTGTGCAGGTCACTTTCCCCTTCCCAGCAGTCTTGGCGTCCACTACAAAGCCCACTTCTTCACCAGTTTTCACAATGGGGGCAATTCCAGGACCTGTAGAAAGGTCAGAAGAAAATCAAATCACTGGCTGTGGATACTTGCCTCAGACCAGGTCATATGACCTCAGAACAGGCCATACTATGTTGTGCTGTCTATGTCTGTGAAGGGGGCATCCCAAAGAGCATTGGGAAGGGTATTGCTCAAAGAAATATCTGATCAAGCATGTCCCTGGCTTTGCAACCTCTCCCCAAACAACAGATAGCCATTCAGCCGTCTTTCTGTCTCTGATTTGCAAAAAGTGTAACAAAGTGTGAAAGAAAAACACACTGGTTAAAATGTGTACAATGTAGAAGGGCAATGGGGAGTGCTAAGAAAGTTGTTCACACAGTAAGAAGTGGAAGAGCGGAGCTGGTGGTGGAAGGCCCCAGCAGAACAAGAGGTGAGACCAACCAGCACTACCAGGCCAAGAAAAAATACCCCTGCCTGAGCTAGGGTAGGAAACAGGTCTGCAAAGCCAGAGGAGGTTCCCATCTCTCACTAAATATGCCCTGAACCAGTTGCTAGGGATTGATGCACAGACCAGAGTGGTGGTCTGGCCAGTGGTTTTCAGTTTTTGCCTTGTGAAGACAAAAAGGGCCAAAGTGAACAATATGAGATCAGAGAACAGACCACACTAGGGTAGACCTACATTTAGTTTCTTTTTACTACGAGGAGTAAATGATTTACTTGAGTCAGTAATTCATGTATTTTTTTGTGTTTTTTCTCCACCGGTCGATTGATTGATACCGTATGTGTGTGCATGTGTGTTTGCACGTGCAAGCACACTGGCAGGTGTGTATGTGTGTGGGAATGTGCATGGAGATCAGAGGACAATTTTGAGACAATTCTTTCCTTTCAATATCTGGGTTCTGGAAACTGAACTTAATTGTCAGGTTGATTGAAAAGTACCCTTACTCACTGAGCCATCTCACCAGCCCAGGTTTCATGTTTTAAAATCTGCTAAAGCAGCAGCAGCACTGAGCTGTAGGAGTTGCTCTCAGAAACAGAACGGCATGAAACAAGGTGTGCTGATGATGCATAGAATCCCAGCTCTTGGTAGGTAGACACGGGAGGATTAGCATTTGGCAACATCCTCAGCTATATATCAAGTCTGAGTGAGGATACATGAGACCCTGGTTTGCTTGTTTTTTTTTTTTTAATGGATAAGACCATATTGGACTAGTATGATGGCTCAGAGGGTAAAAGTACCTGCAGCCCCTTGATGTAAGCCTGGCCACCTGAGTTCAATGCTTAGAGAGCCCCCTCCATATAGTCGAGCAAGCACATCTAAGAAGCTGAAGCAAGGGAGAGTAAAATATTCATGAATTCTCAAGAAAAATCCCAAATCCTTTCACATGTTCCTTCTCTATTGCTGATCTAAGTAAGATGCTCTTGAATGAATCCTGAACAAATAAGCCCACCACTCACAGAGGCAAAAATATGCTGGTTCTCATAGCAGTTTCTGTAAGAGACATCAACTAGTGTCCCCACTTCAAAAGTGTGTAAGAGCTCCCCTGCCCTGGCATTGTGCTCACGATCTTTCCTACCTGCCCTTACTTCATCTTTGTGATAATCCGTGATGTCATCTCTAAAACCTGGAAATGCTTCTGGAATCTAAATGTTCTCACCTCAAAAGATCTTCACTCTATCTACGTATGACTGGTGCTCAGAGAGCCTAAGCAACTTTCCTGATCACAAAGCTATTAAGTGGCACAAGGAAGACCAGAACACACACTCCTAACCCTGATGCTCCCCTGCACTTACCTGTGGCCAGACACTTGCTGGCATCGCCTGTTTGTGTGACCCGAATACGGTAAGGAGAAAGTGGAATGTTGTCTCCACCATAGGTGACCCCAATCATATAGCGTCCAGTCTTATCAGGGATATAGGTTACAGCATATGTGCCATCTTTACTGTCATGGACAGTAGCTCTTTGAGGCTTCCCCTCTTGGTCCTGTGAATCACAAAGCAATGCTATTTGGGATGCTGCTACCAACATGTAGAAACCAATCACAGCAAACCATGCTCTTTAATTAGCATTTCTACAGGTGGGAGCAGATAGAAGTTTAATGTGATCTTGTTATGTTGTATTTGGGTAGGGAAAGGAAAGGGTCACAGATTGTACCATGATGGTCTGTAAAATAGTATTTCAGCATCACAAAGTATAGAGACATTATGGCAAAAGCTTTTCTATTATCAACAGGACATTCCCCCTTAGCTAGGTGCACTACTGAATAATACAATCCTCCCTGTGTTATCAGCTTTGCCACCATACAACCATGTACTATGAGATGGGAGGAGGGTCTTCTCATAAGATAGATCATCTATCTATGAGAGCCATTTTCCTTGTTTCTGTCTTCCTTTCCTTCTGGTTTACCTTCTAAACCTGATGATCAGAGCACTGGCAGGCTCATGGGCCATGAGGAGACATTAGGGACAGAGCCACACACTAAGTCAGAGATGCAGCTTCCTTGGTGAGTCACAGAACACCTAGGTGACTTAACTCTGGTTTTGTTCCCAAGAAAGGACAATCGTTTGTTAGAGGCTCTGTGGTATGTAGAATTTAGCCTTAACCAACCCAACAGGCAATTAAAAACATTTAAAATTCACATAAGAAGAAATGTAGTAACAAAGAACAGAGAATGAGTGGTGCTACACCTGCCATCACCTTAGATGCTCACTCAGATGAGCACCTTGCTTTTCAGCAGAGATACTGACTGTAAGAAATCCCCAAAACATGTGCACTGGGGCAGAAATTAGTCATTAAACTCCTATTTTTAATCCCTTTCCAGGATTAAAATTAGTCTTACTAATAAGGTTCGGCTCCACTCCCCTCTATCATAAACAGCTAACAACCACAGTTACCGTGATCTGGACAGCAAGCAGGCCTTCACCAGCATCTCTGGCATCAATTGCAAACTCCACAGGTAGGCTGGCAGGCACCCCATAGGAACTGAGGCCAGGTCCAGAGGCAGTCACTTTGCTGGCATCATATGTGGGAAGGACTTTGACCTTAAAGGGACTTGATAAACACAGAAGCCCTGGTCAGTAAGGATACATATAGATCAGCCCTGCCCTTACTTGATCTCTCTTCTACAAATGGCTAGGGCTGAAAGGAAGATTTCTGTAAGATATGAGAGCAGGTTTAATGAAAGGACCAGAAGACCATTGAAAATATAGAGCTATGAGGTACAAGCCATCATACAACAGTCCATCCTCGCTTCCCTTTGAACTGAAGATAGATGAATGGATAGACCCCAGAACAGGAACTAGTATGCCTGCTAGATGGTAACACACTGCATGGAATATACAGGTTCTATACCATTTGCTAAATAAGAAGTGTGTGAATGGCTGGGGGGCAGGCTGGCACTAGAGCAGTGGTTACCAGTCCTGTGGGCAGACAGGTCTGAGGGTGGATTGTACCCATGCCTGAAAGCTGAGATGCTCACCTTCGAGGGATCTCTTCATCAGCATATTTGACAGAAACAATGTAGGGCCCCTCCTGAGATGGGGTGTAGGTCACTGTGTGTGTGCCATCCCCATTATCCACCACATTCACTGGCTCCACGAGGCCTGAGGACAGAAATGAGAGGTCTGACTAACAACCTGGCCTCCCCTTCACTTCACCCCAGCTGCATTTAAAACAGGATCACGGCCATCCCCAAGACCTATTGGTTTCTACTGAAGAGTGACATAAAGGCAAGCAGGCCATAATCACAGGATCCATAAGTCACAGTAGCAGAATTGGCACCAAGAGACACCTCTAGCTTTTTGTGGGTTAAAGTATACTCAGCCTACCATACTGCCCTAGAGTACAATTAAGAAGACCATGCAAGCTTGTTGCTGGAGATATGCATTGCAGACTTGCTACATATTCTTTCAAGCTGTTTAGGCATGCTTGGGTGTGGTAATTTTATTCTATAGCCGAGAAAGTGCCAAAGTGTCTAGAAACCTCAACAGCAAAAAGCAACCAATGGGCTGGCCAATCAAGACCTGTCATCTCCTTTCAGCAAAGAACACAATGGCACCAACATGCTAGAACACCAAGTTACAGAGAAGGTAGGGTGCCAGTCTCAAAGAACAAGAGGGCCATCAGTGGGATGCTACAAGTGATGGCTAGAGTATATTAAAGCCTAATTAAGGCAAGCACTACATTGATGAGATTCTAGACCCGCAGCTAGAACATGAGGTCGAGGAGGAGTCAGGGGCAGGGAGGTTAATCAAAGCAGGGCATGCTCATTAAGCGGAGCAGGTGAAGTAAGGACAAGTCAGTGTTAGAGGCGGGGCTAGCTAGAGGCACCCAGCTTACACAATTGAAAACAGCTGCTAATGGGAAAACACAATCCTCAAACTTGTCTCTATAAAGGCGACCTTTGGGTCAGCTTTAAAGAGTTCTAAAATGGTGTTCAAGAGGCTGTGCTATGACTGGGAAGCCACTGCATCAGCTAAAATTACAAGGCTGTTACTTGAGAAGTCCTCCATATTCCAGACTACTATGTAAATAACGCCCTCCCACCCCCTCAGCTTAGAAACTTCACTAAAGGAGAATCCACCCCGTGACCTCATTCTCCCAGACCACTTCTGCCCTGAGCTTCAAAGGGCAGAACTTCCTGATGAACTAACTCCATTAAGGAGGTTTCCTTTCAAAGGAAGAAACCTCAGCTCACTGCTTCTGGAAGCCACAAACACATTACAGGGGAAGTGGGGACCAGAAGAGAAACCTAGGTTACTTAAGAAATCAGGCATACTAATTTATATGGGAAAAAAAGCATGTCTTAAATACTGGAAGAAATATGGCAACAGGCTTCAGTAGTTCAAGGTTGTCCCCAGATGGCCCAGTAGTCACTGAAATCTTAATTATAGATTTTCAGCAGTGTGGGCCAAATGCCAACAAGACCTATTCTCCAAGAGACCCTCCAGGGAGTTGAGAAATGACAAAGCTATATCCCTGACCAAGATTCTGGTATATTCCATAGCAATACTGAGCACCTCAGAGGGATGAATCATCTCCACACCCTACCTCCTTCCCACACCCAGACTATCCTGGGCATCCCATCCATGCTGAACAGGTAATGGTGCAGTCAGGTGGACAGTGCACGTTAAAGCCCATAAAACACTTCCTTCCACAAGCTACTAGGGAAAGTGAAGTTATTATGCACATGCCTGAAGTTCTTCTAGTACTCAGGAGGCAGAAGTAGGAGGATCGCAAAGTTCAAAGGCAGTGTGAGTTACTTAGTTAGATCACAATCTTGGAAAACCAAAGCCTGGGATGTATCTCATTGAAAGGACAATTGTGTGGCATGGGTAAGGCCCAGGGTTTTGTCTTTAGCACATGAAATGAAGAATTTAAATTATGGAAAGAAACAAGACTACATTATTAACAGGAGAAATGGACTTAAGGAATGATAATACACCAACTTTTTAAAAGCAGACTTTTGCTGGCTAGTTAGAATGTAGAGCAATAAATTGTGAGAATTTAACTATAAATTCATGAGCAATCTCATAAGAAAGCACCTCCTCTGGGTCATAGTTGTCTCTACCCAGGGTGGGTGAAAGGCAGGATGCAGACTCACCTCTTGGGCCCAGGACCCTCACTTCCAGTGGAGCTAGGCCAGCCTTGCTACTGTCCACTGTGAAGGACTGCAGGATTCGAGCTCGGACACCAGAGCCCAGACCAGGGCCAGCAACTTTGACCTTGCTGGGATCCACAACATCTTTTGCAGGAACTCTGAAGGGGCTGCCTGGAAGAGTCACAGGATTCGGAGCATGAAGCAATCAAAATACCACCCTGTGTAGACCCAGAACAACACTGTTGCTCTACCTGGACACCGATGGTATGAGCCTTAGTCAGTTCAGCCTGCCTTACTGTGAATGCAGTTATGTGACCACAGCTATTCCCACATCTGTCATGTAGCACATGTAGACATAGGACCTGGGGCTTCAGTGAACTTTCCAGGAAGCCAAAGTAGGGCAATGAGAGCACATTCTTCCAACATCCTATGTGGCATCAGTTGGGAGGTACAGAAGGCAGAACATGTAGGAGACAATGAATTTGGTCTGCAGGAGACCAGAAAAAGCTTTCCAGTAAAACCAGTGCTATGATGTAAGAGGGAGCAGCTACCACTTGGGGGAAGAATTCCCAGGAAAGCAAACAAGATACTATGAGGTCACTGGATATTTTGGCTCTCAGGAGTTATCTTGACTAAGTAGCCTGACACTAAGACAAGCAACACCTTATACTAAGTGCCCCACACTTCGGGGAGTTCTGGAGTTCAGGGGAAACTGATATTCCGCCCTGGGAGGAGACAGAGCCTGAAGCATAAAAAGCCACCATCTCCCCTGATGGGAGAGGCCCAGATGCTTAGCGCTCATTGATGGGCCCAAACTCTTACTCCCTCTGCAGAGGAATCCCAAAGCTCATGACATCCGGCACTTTCCCAAAGCCAAGGCAGCACTATTGCCCTATAGCAGAAGCACATAGAAGCCAGCAGAATCACTTGCCTGGTGAAAGACACTGTCACTTCCCTTGGAGACCCCCTTTTACTTATTCTCAGTGCTCAACTCTGTCACAAGCACTGTCCTGTGATAAGGCATCAAAAGGGATCTTACAACCCCATTCTGTCCCTTCTCCCCATTCAACCTGCTTCTGATCAGCACAAAGTGGTGCATAAACACTAGATAGTAGTTGCCCCAGGAGTGGGAGCTTCGTCTGTCTCATTTCTAGCTGAAATTCTCTAGATTAAGAACTAAAATTAAAACAAACAAACAAGCAAAACAAACAAGCAAACAAACAAAAACCCAAATACAACTTTTATCTAGTTTTGGTTTTTCTAGACAGGGTTTCTCTGTGTAACAGCCCTGGCTGTCCTGGAACTTGCTCTGTAGATCAGGCTGGCCATGAATTCACAGAGCTCTGCCTGCCTCTGCCTCTGCCTCCTGAGTGCTGGGATTAGAGGCATGCACCACCACCACTTGGCCACAACCTTTATTGATCTGAGTAGCAAGCACGGGTTTGAGGAGAAACTAGTTATCTTGAACTACTAAAGTTTATATAGACATATCAGTAGAATAATCACACAGTGCATGTATGGAGGGTTAGAAGACAACTTTATATGGGTTCTGGGGATAAAACCTGTGTCATCAGGCTTGTGTGGCAGGGGTCTTTATCTGCAGAGTCATCTAACTGATTCAAAATTAGCTTTAAAAGTCAATGCCTTCTGATCAATGTGACAGAAAGGGAGGACTATATGTATGTGTGCATATGTGGCAATGGAAAAGAGATAGAATCAGGAAAGCATAGGCCAATGGACAGCTGAGACCCCTAAGGCCAGCAGCTTATGGGCCTCTCAATCTTTTTGATGCAATAGCAACCCACTGGGGAGGAAACCCACATGAGCCTGGAAGGCTCTTGCAGTTCCTGGGGAGGGGTTCTGCCCTTTTTTTCATCCCCCTGGAGACAAGACACATCCTGGCTCAGTAACAGCCCTGGAGTTTTCTGAGTTGCATCCCAACACAGTTTACATTCTTCAACACTCTTAGGCATGTATGTACACATGGGATGAGTTTTTTAATTATTCTGTTATATAATCAAAACTAGAACTTGCTGGAGATGCCTCTCCATAAAACAAAAATGGATCCTTCATAACTTTTTGGTTTCAGTTTTGACTACAGTGGTTCTTAATCAGGGTGATTTTTGTCTACAAAGATAAAGAACAATTTCCAGACATTTCTGGTTGTCACAAATGAGGGTTACTTGCTACAGGTACGTATCTAGTAGGTGGAGGCCAGAGATCCTGACAGAGATCCTGTGATTACAATGCACAGAAAGCTCTTCATAACCAATTTCTACACAGAATGCCAGCACAGTCAGTGATGAGAAACCCTGTTTTACACTTAAAGGTATAGAATATCATTAAATAGCAAACAAATTAATAAATAAGAATTTGTATTAGTATGTCTTTGCCAGCTGCCAGGATTAACAATGCAAAGAAAAGTCAAGACACATGAAAAAAGTGAGTAAAAGCCAAGCCCCAAGGTTTTGGGGGCTGAAGGAATGGCTCAGTGATTAAGAGCACTTATTGCTCTTACAGAGAACCTAGGTTCAATTCCTAGCCAATATTGGGTGGCTCACAACTGCTTGGAAGCCAGTTCCAGGGGATCGACAATCCTCTGGCTTCTACGGGCACTTTTGTACATGTGGCACAGATAAGCTCCTGCAATCATACACATACAATAATAATAATAACTTTAAAAATACAGACTCTGCATTTTGTATTTCTAGTGGAAGGTCCAAGCCAATGCTTTCTACTATGTTACTGGGTTCCACTGGGAGTTGTGGTGTTCTTGGTGCTGTGGTCATCGGGAAGATTCTCTCTTTCAAGTTTTTTCAAAATCTTTCTACTAAAGAGAGATGAGCAAAACCAAATCTGTTTCCATCCGACATCATTTATTCCTTGAACCACTGCCCAAGAGATGGCTTACCAGGGATGTGAACACCTCCATATGTGATGTTAACATCGTAATCCCCTGGAGCAAAAGGGACGTAGTCAGCGCTGCAGCTGCCATCCTTGTTGTCTCTGCAGTTTATCTTCGACTCTGATGGCCCCTCGACAGTTATGCCGAGCCCACCAATGCCTGCCCCCCTGGAAAGAGTATGTGTGTGGGGGAGTTAAATGTGAATAGTCCATGTCAGAATTCATTAAAAAAAAAAAAACAAACCTTTATAAACTATCTTATTTAGTTAACTTGACTCAACTCATGTGACAATACCTCTCAGGCAGAGAATTTCTCAGAAATTTCACACAGAGTCTTTATATAGACAGTCTTGACTCTTCCTCCTTTCCACGCTTATCCTTCAACTGTATTTCCTATCTATTGCATAATGTACAATAACAAATACAACACAGGCATGCATTTTAGGGTACTGAACCCGTGTTCTATCACTGATCTATAATCGTATCTCTTTGGAGTTAATGTAATAGGAATGTCTCAAATATTTCATTTACATATAGGGCTGGCTACATACTTCTACATCTTAAGTTAAGGACCTGTCCAGTCCTGGTGTGCTTAGCATCTTGATGATTATTATTATTTCTGGTATACTTTTAGGTATATCTGGTCATTAAATCTTGACACAAGAAAATGTTTAATATATCTTTAAAAATGCATCTTCTCAGAAGTTGAAAGACCATGACACATAAGTAAGGCATAGCTTCAATTTTTTTTCTCCCCTGAGACAGGATCTTATTCTGTACCTTAGACTAGCCTCAAACTTAGAGCAATTCTCTTGTCTCAAACTTACAAACCTTTTCTTTTCTTTTTCGTTTTTGTTTCCTTACTTGGTTAACTACACAGGGATCAATACTCTGATCCCAGAGCACTGCCTACCTGGTTACCACTGTGAAGACGTTAGATTTGTTGGTAAAGGCTTCTTTCAATCCAGGACCTTGGGCATGGACCCGGGATGGCTGGCAGCCTTCAGTTACAGCCACTTTGAAGGGACTGTTTGGGATTTGCAAATCATCATATGTCACCTCTACTACATGGAAACCTGTCCAAACACAAACAACAACAAACGGTACTTATATATAATGTCACTACTTCAGACTTTTTTCTAATACATATAAATAACATACTAACTGCTACTTGGAAAGAGTGGATTAAGAACACAGCAACACAGGGCTGGAGACCATTGGCTCAGTGGTTAAGAGGATGTATTTCTCCTGCTGTGGATCTAAATTAAGTTCCCAGTGCCTATATTAGTTGGCTCACAATCAGCTATAACTCCAGCTCCAGGAACTCTCTTTTGTCATCCATGGGCACTCGCGGCACATGCACGCGTAGACACACACATACAATTAAAAAAGAGGAAATGGTAATGTCAGTATAATCTTATTTTTGAAAGATAAAGCTGTCTATGCTTTTTGTTCATGCATCATATACCCTGCCCGAAGCAAAGAGAGTTAATTTGTGTTTAAGGCAGTCATCCTAGAAAGACTATCCTGATTTGGGAAAACACTATCCAGGCATTAAAAGACCACAAGAAACTCAGGAAATAGAAAAGCCAGGTATCTACAAATACCTGAAGATATCTGTATAGAATATTTATGAGATCATATATCCAAGAAAAGGAATAGATGGTGCTTTCCTTTTTTCTTTATGATTTCCTGATTTCTCAACATTTTAATAATCACCACTACTATTCAAAAAGAAAAATTGCAAAAAAAAAATTACATAAATCATTCATTATTAATAGGCCACAGCATCATGCCACAATCTGCTCAGGTGAAGCTGGGGCTTAGCAACATATAACATAAGGCCAGTGTTTTAGTTAGGTTTTCTGTTGCTGGGAAGAGACACCATGACCATGGCAACTCTTATAATCTTGACTCACAGACAACAGGAAGTGGTTTGAGACACTGGGTGTGGTTTAAGCATATATGAGTCCTCAAAGCCTACTCTACAGTGACACACTTCCTCCAACAAGGCCACACCTCCAATAATGTCACTCCCTTTGGGGGCCATTTTCTTTCAAACTACTACAGCCAGTAAAGCAGGCACTGAATGGCCAGTGGCCTACTGGGGAAGGGATTTTTTAACATTTCTGAGTAATGTGCATTTTTCTCTGCTGAGGCAGGCTGAATAAATGAGTCAAGCACAGGAGTACAAGGTAGACTTGGCTAAACAAATGGTCAACACAGCTCTGAACGAACATGAGTCACAACCACAGAGAGGAAGACTCACCTTTCTCAAACGGTGTGTACTCTACTTGGTAGGTCCCATCAGCATTGTCTTTGACGAAGCACTCAGTGGAGGCCCCTGAGGGGTTGGCAATGTGAGCTTTGATGTGGTCACCTCCAACCTGGGTCAGGGACCTAGAGTCAACTGTGAAGTCTGTTGTGGCCTCCCGAAACACATCTGTTGAACAACCACATAGATAAGAACGTTGCCCAGCAGTGGTGGTGCATGAGAGGCAGAGGCAGGCAGATCTCTGAGTTTGAGCACAGCCTGGTCTACAGAGCTAGCTCCAAGACAGCAAGAGTTACACAGAGAAACCCTGTCTTGAAAAACAAAATCAAAAGAAAAATGTCACCTTGGGCCCAAGCAGAACTGCCCCCTCCCCTATGAAGACTCTTTATATTTTGGAATACATTAAGTATAGTTTTGGTGTCCTAAGAGTGGTTTCACTGATTGTGAAAGTCAAGATAGACTTGGCCAAGTGACAACAAAACTGCTCACAGGATGAGGATTAGGCCTGGTGCAGTGGTGCGTGCTTGGAATTTTAGCCAATTAAGAGCATGAAACAAGAGAGTTGTGAGTTCAAGACTAGCCTAGGCTACATAATGAGACTCTGTCTCAAAACAAAGGTAGAGACCCAGGACAAGGGTAAGGACAGACAATAAAACTGTGATTTAGAAGAGATAACTTTATAGAATTCATGCCACTCAGACCACAGGAAATATCCCCAAATCATCTGAATTGAGGAAACTAGGACTAAGGATAATATGTTTTTATGTCTGCTAGAACAGCTTCTGTAGGATAAGCTCTGCACTCTGTGTATTATTAACACATTTAACATCATTTAATTCTAAGTTCCAATGACATGACAAAAATATTAACAAAGATTTCTGGCTTTTCCACAAAAACTGGAAATCAGCTGAGAATGCTAGCCCCATCCACCAGGGAGAAACAAAAAAGGGGGCTCGGTGGAGTGCAACCTCTGGAAACAATGTGATCCCCATTTTCCTTTACTTGTCTCTCCCTGCAACCAGTCAAACACATGAGGCAGAGGCGATAGATGAGAGCCTGACCCCTGGCAGGTAGCTGAGTTTGTTTTGGAGACTCACCTTTTCCTTCTATTCCTGGCCCAAAGGCTTTGATCCCACTAGTGTCTATGGCAGGCTCTACCTTGACCCGGGTGGGAAAATGCGGTACAAGCTCACCACCATACTTCATGGTCAGTGTGTACATGCCAGCTGTCAGAGGCACATAGGTCACTGCGTAGGTACCATCTTTGTTGTTCTGGATAGAAACTTCAGCTTTTGTTCCTGAGTCTGAGATAGCTTCAAGGTCCAGAGTCCCAGGCCCTGCTTCTGAACAATCGACACTAAGGAGTCCAGCTTCACCTGCTTTCCCATGTTCAAGACCTGGTCCTGATGCCACAACCTTAGAGGGATCAAATGGCATTTCAATGTCGGCTTTGAAGGGAGACCCAGGAATGTGGACTTCTTCAAAGAGAATGTTGACAAAGTATTCTCCAGGTTTTGTAGGGAGGTAAGAGACAGAGCAGGTCCCATCACCATTGTCAGAGCATTCAATTTTGGCCTCACATGGACCTTCCACAGTTAGACCCAAACCTCCAGTTCCAGCTCCTTTGGTGTCAATGGTGAACTCAGCAGGCTTGCCTACAAGACCTCCTTCAAGGCCAGGACCATGGGCCTTCACCTATTTGAACAAAGAATAAAAGTTAAATCCTATCTATAGCTGCTATCACTACCCAGTCAGCCATGCTTCCAATACTTATGACCACAATCACACAAAAGCACACATCAGTAAAATATCCCATATCCCTGGGGCTGGTGGTCATGCACATGTACACGTTAATACATGCATCAGTCAGGGTCTAACAACACAATCCAAGTGTTCAAAAGAACAGGTGGGAAAGAAATAACCCCTAGTATAGGACCAGGTGGTGAGGTGTTAGGCCTGCCCTAATGCTTCATTCTTTGCCCTGCTCTTCTGAACCACAGGGCTGGATGTGAGACCCTAACATCCTAACACACACACACACACACACACACACACACACACACACACACACACACACATGAGTTTGCTTGGCTGGGGCCTGAAGAAGGTAAATCATAGCAGTTTGGGCTGTTACAAAACCATCAATAAATCTTAAATAATAAAACCGTGATTTAGAAGAGATAACTTTATAGAATTCATGCCACTCAGACCACAGGAAATATCCCCAAATCATCTGGATTGAGGAAACTAGGACTAAGGATAATATATTTTTATGTTTGCTAGAATAGCTTCTGTAGGATAAACTCCATCTGTGTAATGGACACTGGGCTGAGGCCTCCACAATCTTGCCTACCCCTATGGGCTGACTAATACCATTATTATGCTAACCAATAAATGACTCTCTCACCAAGTTTTGCATACAGAACAAATATGAGCATAAGTTGGTTCAACTGTTGAGGGAACCAGGCACACTAAATTGTAGAATTGTAGAACATCTGTCAGCCATTGAGAACTCACATTCATCACAGAAAGACTTTCCTGTATCTTTCTCAGGTAGGACTCCAAATCATATTTGGCAACAACAAGGCAACCTCAAACTGACCTTGGTGGGATCTGGTGGTAGTGAGGCCTCCACAGTATAGGGGCTCCCGGGCACTGGGTGTCCATCATAGGTGATGTCTACAGCGAAGATCCCCTCTTCCCGAGGGATGAATTTGGCTCTGCTGCTCTCCCTGCCAGCCATTGGTGCTACCAGGCATGGCACAACCTTCCGAGAAGGGCTCAGGATTGTCACATCCAGCTTTCCCTGGCCTCCTGCTCCCTTGGTGTCAATGGCAAATTCCTGATCCTTTCCAACCTCAACTCCTGTGGAAAGGGAGACAAGGTGAAGCATGCCCACTGGATGTGAGGTTTTACTCAGTTGCTGCAGTAAATAACGGCTGATGCAAGGACAAGAAGTGAGACGGATGGAGTAACACCGAAGCCTCAGCAGCTGGCATAAACACAATGCAATGAGTCATTAACACTGACAATAACAGCTCCTTACTAAACACAGTTTCTATGCCAGTCACAAGTACTGTACACTGTCTCCTCAATTTACATACTCACTCTATGAGCTGTTAATTAAGAACAAGTGGCCTTTACAGATGGGGAAACTGAGGCTCTGAGAGGTTAAGTAACTTATCCAGGACAACATATCTAGCAGGTCACAAAGCTGGGATTCAAACAAATTTATCTAACCCCACAATCTTTTTTGACAGATTATAATTACAGTACAATTCAGCACTGTCTGCTTCTTCACTTCCTTATGGGAACAATCTTACACGGAAACACCCTTAATAAGTCAAAGTTTTATTATACTAACTCCTGACAGAAAATCCAACCGTATTACCATCCCCACCCACAAGAAGGCAGAAGTCACATAACTGGTAAGTTCTGAGAATTGACTTTGATGCCATTAATAGGTCTTTGGGTCACACAGAAGATCTTGCATATTAAAAAGGGTAAGGAAAGAGAGATGACTCAGTGGTTAGGAGCACAGCTCTTGCAGAAACTGGAGTTTAGTTCCCAGCACCCTCATAAGGCAGTCCACAGCTGCCTGTAATTACAGCTCCAGGAGATGGACAACCTCTTCCAGACCCCATGGGCACCTGCACTCAAGTGCACATACCCCCTCTCACATACACCTAATCAAGTTTTAAAATAATAAAAATAAATCTTAAAACTGTCTTTGCAAGGCAAGGCAAAGGAACCCCAGGTGTTATTTTGACAGAAACAAGGGAAGGGTTTCAGCCAAAACAAAAGCACAGGGAACATAGGACCCTGCCATAACCAGGCAAATCTTGACTCTGGTGACATGGAGGAGCCTGCCCAGGCTAGCACAGCTGCCCACAAACTCTGTCCCTAATGGGCACCATGTTTTTCCTGTTCTGCAGTCAAAACTTGATGTCCCAAGGAAAGAAGAACTAAGGGGACACATGAAGTATCTGGGTAGTGGCTGTCACATGCTCACAGCCTTTTGTCCTCAGCCTCAGCACAGACCTCACTTAGCAGCTTCCAGAATGTGAGTTAACCTCGTACACAAGTGCATGCAGGACACAAACCAGGTTTCTCACGGAAGGCTAGCTGAGACCCTTGGGGACTATCAGAGGGGGATAGCCTGGGGTACACACCCCAGGTATGCAGACTTGTCCCACTGACTTAGTAGTCTTGAAATCAGGTGAGCACACAATACTGAGGGGCATCCAGTTTGGGACTCTCCAAGCAATTAATACTAATGAAGAAGACTAAATTGCATTATGATTTCCAAAATGTATTACTGAACTCAAGAGGAGGCACAGGCCAAAGACTATAGGCAGGGCAGGATAAATTAAGTGTAAAATAAATACTTCCAAGTATTTTCTCTGGATACATCTATATCTGTAGATGCAGGAGGGTGTGGAAGTAATATGCAAGACCTTATTTAAAACCCAAAGATGTTCTAAAATGCATCAGTTAACTCTCAGAATGTTGGTTAACTGCAGCAAGCAGAATCAGGCATATTCAACCTTCAATTCACAGGTTACAGGCAGCCACATTCTGCCTAGGATTGACACCAATGCAGCCCAGAGAAAATCATTACCTCATTTAAAACATTAAGAGATTAAAAACAGCAATAATAACAAAAACCCCTCAACTGTATGGTTCTTGACAGTGAACTCTGTAGATGATAACATCATTTTGCAATGTCAAAAGATTTGCAATATTAAGACCTTCCTGATGAAAAAAAAAAGGGCTTATATATTCCTTGAATGTTAATTATTTTAAGAGGATGCGTGGAAGCTAAGTGAGCATAAGTAAGCATAAGTACTTATACTGTACTATTATTCTCTTTATGTATGAAGTTTTCAACAATAATAATAAAAAAAAACATTAACAGGCTGGAAATACAGCTCAGAGGCAGAGTGCTTGCACAAATCCCTGCCTGGGCTCTGTACCTTCAGTGCCACAAAAAACAAACAAAAACCAACTTTTAAATTTTAACATAAATAAAATGATGTTACAATGTATTTATAACAATATAAAATGAGGTAAGATACATGTCAAGCTAAAGGAGAAGGATGGAAGGGGAAGGTTATGGTTTCTTAGTGCCAAGGAGCCAATTTCTACGTATGACCTTAATGTAAATCAGATGCCCAAGATGGTTGGCATAGTGTGACTCTCAGCCAAAAGCAACATTCTTTAGTTTCTCTCTTAATGAAAACTTACTGTGGTAACATCACCAGTTACAGAGAGCTGATTACAGCTTCTGCATTATTACATCATTTTATTTTTACAATACTTCCACGAGTCTAAGTGTCCCCAAATACTCCATTCCCGCTGTGTAAATGTGAAAGCCTGGTAAAAGCATAAGTGGCATGCATGTCACAGAACTGGTTCACAGCACAGCTCTCATTCAAACCTAAGTCTGTCCATTGCAACATCTCTTTAAGGCAGATTTCATTTCTCTGAAAATTATTTTGAAGAAAGTTTAATAATAGCAGTCACAGTCACAGTTTCAGGTCATCAGTGAACTTATTAGATACTTACTGTTTTCTAGTCCATTGATTTTTATCTTGCTCAGATCCAGTGGAGCAGCAACGCCCACAGTGAAAGGACTTTTAGGAATGGGATCACCACCATATGTCACTAAAACCTGCATGTTGCCCTGGAATGAGAGAAAAGGAGTATGCTTCTGGGTAGAAATGCACTGAACTGCCCTCCAAAAACTTCATTAACCAAATTTAATCAATTTTTCCTTTGTCTCATATATTCCAGGCTGGCTCTGAACTTGTGCTGCAGCAGAGAAACCTCTAACTTTTGATCCTCCAGGACTAGAGGTGTGTGCTAGGACACCTAGTTAATGCAATGCTGGGGATCAAACCCACGGCTTCATGTATGCCAGGCAAGCATTCTATCAACTGAGCTATAGTCACACTTTGACTTTTTTTTTTTTCTCTTGAGACAGGGTTTCTTTGTGTAGCTTTGGTACCTTTCCTGGAACTCACTCTGGAGCCCAGGCTAGCCTTGAACTCACAGAGATCTGCCTGCCTCTGCCTCCCCAGTGCTGGGATTTAAAGCATGTACCACCACT
Source organism: Peromyscus leucopus (assembly GCF_004664715.2). Classification (NCBI taxonomy): domain Eukaryota; kingdom Metazoa; phylum Chordata; class Mammalia; order Rodentia; family Cricetidae; genus Peromyscus; species Peromyscus leucopus. The sequence goes on along the minus strand of NC_051070.1, from coordinate 85,448,869 downwards.
GCCCGGCTCACACTTTGACTGTTAGTGGCTTCAGAAAACACCTTAAACACTTCTCTAAGTTTTGGAACACATGGCAAGAACAATTAAAAAAAATAAAAGTAGCTAGTAACAGACAGTGAGCTGGGAATTAATGCTTCCATGTATTTCCTCAATTCAAAATCATAAACAGCGCCAGGTGGTAGTGGCGCACACCTTTAATTCCAGCATTTGGGAGGCAGAGGCAGTCGGATCTCTGTGAGTTTGAGGCCAGCCTGGTCTATAAAATGAGTTTCAGGACAGCCAGAACTGTTACATAGAGAAACTCTGTCTCAAAAAACCAAAAAGAAAGAAAGAAAAAATAAATCACAGAACAGTCCTAAGGAGTAGTTCTTATTGCCATCTTCCACTTTTCAAGAAGACCCTCCTTGTTCAGAGGGGTAATGGAACATGCCCCCATCACACACACACAGTAAATTGTATGCTGGTAAATTACGAGGCACCAAACTTTTACTTCTTTGTTTTGTCACAGCACCTCAAACCATGATACTAGCCAACCCCAGCCATGTACAGCCATTGGGCCTCGAGCCTCTAAACCAACAGAACCAGTTTCTTCAATGTCTGGGCAATCTGTTTCAGGACACTGGGGCACACACAAGAGTGTTCTCAGATCAGCACATAGTCACTAATTACTAATTCTAGTGAAGGAAAGAAAAGCTGTGTGAAGGCACACTGTACTAGAAGATTAGCAGGTTCCCTTGCTGAAGCCCTGGTGGCTGCAGAGGCACACATAACACAACCATGCGGTTTTTGTTGTCTGTCCACAGGTCCTGAGCCAACTCACTGCTGGCTTTCTCTCTCCACATTCAGCTACATCCTCCCCCTCCCATCTCCATGAAAGTCCATTGCAATCTCAGTAGATCCATGTCATCCTTGCCTCTATATACAGAAATAACCAAGTATGTAGAAGAGTGAGAGGAGTCCCCAGACAATCCAGCAGGCTATCTGGCTCACAGGCCCTACTAAAAGCTGTCACCAGTCAAGTGTTAAAAGGGTGTAGCTTTTGGCTTGATGCATATTTTCTCACATTCCTTTCGGAACTAAAGAAGGGAAAGAGCCAAGGGGAGGAGGAACAGCTGCATCAATGAAGGGGGAATCACTGATTTTTCCAGGAGTTTTAATACTGTGCACAAAATCAACTGGCCTACCTTAAGGGTTTATCATTTCATGGTAAAATGTGCATAGGTCAAGTTCAACAGAGCTGGGAGCCAGCCAAGGGAGAAGAAAGGTCTCCTCTAGTGCTTAAAGAAACACTGGTTTGTTACTGCAGCCCCTGCAATATTCCCAACACTGTCAGCTCTCCTGAGCCTCCATTTCCCACTAGCCTCTAACCCTTTGGGGGCTAGGCCTCAGGCTAACTAGAGATCTTAGTAATAGAGCTCTCAGCTCCCCAATATGTTTTCTGGCCACTTCCCTGAAGTGCTAGAGCAAAAGAAAAGTCCCCTTCCCATTAAGCCCACCCAGGTCATAACAGAAAGTATGCTTCATTTCCACTCACAAACATAACACAAAACTCAGATAGGAATGGACTCTGCCTTAAACAACCTTAAGGGGTGGGAGTGCGTGTGGGTAACCTTAGAGACCTACACTTCCAATTTCTAAGCATTTTCAGTTTCTTCTTACCCAAGCTAAGAACAAACTGTACTTTTCCCACACAGGACTAAGGCAGTGACAACCTGGGTGTTGCACCGAGATGTAGCTGCCTGCAAAATAGTTTTCTGTTTCTCTCTACATGCTTCTGAGACCTGACTTTTATTCTGCAAAAACAAACAAACAAAACAACAAAACAAACCAAAAAAATCCCACAGTAGCCAGACACTGACATGACAGCTCACAAGATGGACCAAAGGAGCCTTCTACAGGTTCCTCCTCTTCAGTCTCCTGAGACATCATCACCACTACCACTACTTAAACCTAGGGGCTTATGACACAGCATAGCAGGAGGTCTGGGTTGAGAAGTCTAAGCCACTTGAGACTATGAGACTGCAGACAAGCAATGTCTTTGGCAAGACCTACGAGAAGGATTCCACAAAATGTCTAAAGTAGGAAACATTAATATCAAGACTCCAACAGGTTCTTTAGACATAGTACAGCCCTAAGAGGCCTCTTAGCATGCTAACAGCTCTCAAAGCTGGGGCTACTAAAGAACTAGATGAACTTGACCTCAGGAGCATTTTAAAGTACTTCCTACTCTAGCATCACTTCAAACTTGACAAAACTGGAATTGGGCTCCTGACAAGCAGCTGGGTACACACAGGGCAAGGGACTCTACACTTTGCTTTTAGTGGGTTCAAGTCAAACCCGACTTTCATCCTGGTATTTGTAATTTAAAGCCTCATCCAAAAGACAAAAAAATATGGTAGATGGATAGAAGATGAAGCTAAGTCATAAATATTGAGAAAAGCACCTTGTGATCATGATCATGACTTTTTGGTATTTCTTCCAAGGAATACAGAGAACTTGCAGCAATGATTTTGTCAAGCTCTCAGCTTAAGGTCCCACCAGTCCTTAGAACCATCCATGAGAAAGAACTGCCTGCTAATAATCACTGAGTTTCCCAACCAGGAAAAGGGACATGCTATCTACAAACACGTTCATTTTACTATTAATAATAAGAAACCTTTCGGTGGGACTTCTTAAAAGTAGGAAAGAAGAAAATTTGGAGGTAAGAGACCACATTTCTATAATGTGGTACTCAGATCTTATCCCAGAGAATTCCTCCCCTTGTCAGGGAAGTTCCAAAGAAAAGATATCTCCAAGGATATGTAATCCCAAAGCAAGAAGGCTACCTATGCACACCCCATTCTTTTTGTATCCCTGCTCATCCCCACTTGACTCTTAGTAGCCCCTTGCTGAGAGGGCCCAGGCAGAGAAATGCTTGAGCAGTGTTCCTGAAGACTGTAAAATCTTGTCCTGTAAATGACTTGTTCACAAAGGGGCTCCCTCCCTCCCAGAACGAAGGCATCTCAGAAACTTAGAATGACTCTTTATAACACTAAGCATGAGTATTAAAATCCAGACTTTCTTGCCAGGATATCTGCCATCCAGACTCTGGAGGAGTGAACATGAAGCAAAACACAATTTTAAACAAATGTAATGGGTTCAGAATTCCAGTTTTGCAAAATAAGGAGTGTGGGGATGGACGGAGGAGATGGCCTGCATGATACCATGAATGCCATGTATACTTTTCAAGTGTACACTTCAGTACAGTAGCATACACTTTTGCTATGAAAAGAATGAATTTAAAAATTAGACAGACATGAACTTGTACGGAAGGGTTGTTTTTAGACCCTTATTGCATAAAATAACAAATAAATCTGCCTAGACAGCCAGAGTCCTCAGAATTCCTGCATTTTGTAATAGGGAGCAATTTGCTGCCCTAAACAGCAGGCTTTGGGCCCTAGGGATTAAAACTGAATGGGCTCATTGAGAAAAGATCCCTCTAAAACACCTCATTAAAAAGGCAAACTATGTGAAACAGCCCACAAGGAAAACTGCAGGTGAGGGAGCTTTTTCTATAATTAATAAGTTTGGGAGTCAGTGTAATAGGGTGGGGGTGGGGCTGAGTGTGTTAGAAGGTAGATCTGGTAGGTTCTATATACGAGAACTCAGTGTTTCTCTGATAAAATCCCAAACTGAGTTAGAGATATGGGGCTGCCTTCGTACTTCTCTGGGAAGACCACAGCACCCTCAGGCTTTCTTTCCTCCAGGGCTCCCAGTGAAGATGAGAGCACACACTGTGGCATTTCCACATGCACTAATCATTCACATGCTGTCCCACAGCATGAGGGAAGCACCTAGCCAGAAAAGCAAGAGACAAGAAGGACCCTTACCTGCTGGGTTGGGGTATATTTAACAGTATGTGAGTAGTCATAATTATCGATGATATCCAAGTCCTTCACTGCATCAGTAGGAAGGAGGCTGCTGAACTGCACATTGAGTGGGGCTTTTCCAGCCCCCTTAGTATAAACAGTGAAGTGGGTTGGCTTCCCATTTTCCACACCTGGAAGGACACACAAAGTGGGGAGACAGGGTTGGCTGGAGAGGTTTCACTTTTAGAACCAGTCTGACAGGTTCAACAGCACCACTCCACAGAAGCAGCCAGTGACACACTGTTCCTGCCACATCAGAGCCTTTCAGTGGAGATAAGTCCCTCTAAGGTCTAGACAGTGCAGTGGCTGCAGAAAGATCAAGGTGGCCTTACCCATCACAATCTTACCTGCTTTACTCAACCCTGGGCCTTCTGCCTTCACTTTGCTGGCGTCGTGGGAAGGGTCAACTTTGACTCTGAAAGGGCTGGCAGGGATTTCCTGAAGCAAAGACATGTCTGAGAAGGTAGGTCCCTAGAGAACCTTCAGAGCTTAACCTGCTGCCCCAACACAATGAACAAAGGTTGCCTAATGCCCACTTTAGCAAGTGGTGAGAAACTTCTATTATTATAGGCGAAGTCTGCACACACAGGTGCACATCTGGAACCCTGATAGCACAAACACCCTTATGTTTTTAACACCAGATGTTTGGGGGCTAAGGATAAAAAAAAATACTACTCAAAGTAAAAGCCAACAATATACAGGGTTAGGAGGTAGGAAATGTCCTCCAGGGATGGCTATGGGCTGAGGTGTGAGGGCTTTAGGGAAGTAATCAGAAACAGAGGACTATAATTCTTCAAAAAGAATTTATAGACTGTCAGAATAAAAGTAGAATAAATTAATTATATCATGTCAACTTAAGAGCATTAACTTGAGGCACAGACTGTTCTCCTAAGCTTCCTAATTTTTATATAGTTAATTTTGATCATCAGAATTTCACAATGCCTCGTTTCAGAGTGCTCCTTACAGGACTACCATTATCACACACCCAATGCTTCAAAAGCTTTTGCTATAAAAGTTGAAGGGCAGAGATCAGAGTTATTACTGCAAGGAGGTCAAAGTGAAGCATATCTAGATGTTGCCTAACTTTTCAATCAAAAGGTTAGTGAATGTTTTAATAAGTCAGTTCCTGTTTAGAGTCCTACTTTTAACCACTGAATATATGCCTCACCTCTGACAGAGAAAAAGGTGAGAATTTAGCTTAGCTTCCCCTCACCCCCTTTTTGGTTTTAAGAAAATAGAGAAACTAAACATAGTTCTCAAAGCACTTTTCTCAGTTGCTAAACAAAACACAAAACTCAAAAAAGCAGATAAGCACACAGGTGGTGTGAAAGCACAAGGCTCACTCTTCTCTGTGCTCTTAGGCCCTAACACATACCTGAGATGCAAAGAGGACCTTGATAGTGTATCTCCCAGCAGCAGGAGGCACGTATTTGACTGTAAATGTGTCATTAGCATTGTGAATAATGTCAAAATCCACATCTTCCTCATCTTCACTTAACACTCGGGCATCACACTTAATGCCAACACTGACATCACCTAGAACAGACAGGCTTATGAGTACCAGTTTACAAACAGCAGCATGTACTATACAATCATTTCCAGCTTGGGATAGCACCCCACAAGAGCAACTCAAGAAAGGGAAGGTAGTAAATCAGAGTTTTGGAAAAGGATTCACAGCACTAGCTAAGATATTACCAAAGAACCAACATAGCTCATGGGTAAACAATCGTCTACTAAAATGAGCTACTTCCTAGTTTAAAGCTCACTGCCCTCCAAATGTTATAAGGATGTTCTTCTTAAGGAATGATAATGACTGGGGTGGATGAAGCCTAATCTCACCTTCCCCAGCCTCTGTACAATCCACTGTGAAGTGAGTAGGCTCATTTGCCTTCAGACCACTTCTCTCCACACCTGGTCCAAACACCTTGACCTTCTGGGGATGGCTACCTTGCCCAATGTTGACCTAGAAAAGACATGAACATAGAAAATAAATCTATATAAAAAATACTCCTTCCCGTAGGTCCAGCATAAAACTAGAAAGGGTTGTTTCATCAGTCTAGAGTAATTTGCCTTCAGCCCAAGTCTCTTTTCAAGGTCTATCCAGGATGGGTTATTTTCATACATCTGCCTTGGCCATCTGTATACACAATGCCCAGACTCAATATATAGCCAGGTTTATTTCATACAATTAGGATGGTCCTCAACCTACCCTGTAGGGGCTGTGTGGTATGTTCACACCTCCCCAGACCACAGCTATGGTGTGCTTGATGGCTTTAACTGGGGTATAGCAGCAGGCATATGTGCCATCCATCCGACTCTTCATCTGGATGTCAATGGGCTGGCCTTCCCCGTCCTGCAAAAGAGCCAGGCAGAACTTGAACAAAAGTGGTCCTCACAATGTCTCCACTAAAAAGGGCTACTGTGGCTTCTAGGGATGCCCAAAATACCATCAACTTATCTTAATAAGTCATCCAGTAACTTCAACATGCTATATACTCCTAATACACAGGCTATAGGTAACAACAAACAAAATCAATTATCCCCAAATGAGATAGGTCTCACTAGCTTACTCATGATGATCTTTATGCCAACCTTGGACCTCCCAATTACTAGGAATCAGGTACATGTTGCTGTGCCCAATTCCATTTATTTACTTGTAATTAATAAGAGTAAATAATATCTTCTTCCTTGTCTAAAGTGCCACTTAGCATGTAATTTCAATTCCTGAGTTTAAGTCCTTTGGCTAATTTTAACCAAATCAGATAAGCATAATGTGAATTTTGTTCACAAATCTATTAGGAATTAAGTAGACTAAGCCCAACTGAAAGACATTACTGAGAAATCTGAAACAAATAAGCTTTCTTTCTATAGAGCATGAATCACAAATATAAAAAGTGTCCCACGTTATGTTAGTTCCACAAAGTCCTCACACTGTACTGTGGGACACTATTGTTACTCCCAGTGTGTGGATAAGAAAGCCGAGGACCAGATGCACCGAGCAACTTGACAAGTGCAAGTGGCCCCGGAAACTTACCTGAGCCAGTATCTTTAAGGGAGCTTTTCCAGCATCCTTAGGATCCACAATGAACTCGGCTGTGTTATTGATAATGCAACCAGATTTCTCTAAACCAGGCCCATATGCTTGGACCTGAGGCAAAAAACAAACGTTTTCCCCCGTGTCAAAGAATGGGATGGAGGGGAGGGTGCACAAAATGCCTGGTGCATAGTTAAGGATTACTATAGGAAGTAAAATGCCAAAGTAGGCTGTAACTTAAAAATAAATACCACTAGTAGCTGTTCATGAAGGAGAAAATAAAACAAAATCCAAACTAACCCACACTCTCTGCCTTGCTCTGAATGGATAGAAAAAAACTTTTGTTTCTGGGGCAGATCTTTAGCTGTGGCTGGCTTCATGGTTCCCACTTTGAGGAAGCTCTGAAGGCTGCAGCCACAACAGAGCAAAGAGTGCCACAAGTTAGCTCACTGATGGTATCTATGGATAGGTGACCAACAGCTATAAGTGGCAAGAGGAGCCTCTTCCACTTGACAGGCATATCCTTGAATTATTCCAAAAGCTCTGGGAGTAGACACTTTCGTTCCTAGTTTATAGAGGAAAGTGTCAAGAGCATAGAGGTCCATTACTTTCCCAACATCGTGCAAGTTCTAGACGGCCACTTTTGCCCTAAGATCTAACCCATTCCTCTCTGCCATAGGGGAGAAGGGATAAAAGAAGGGTGAGGGTGTTTACTAGATCTGGGTTGTAGTCTCCGGTAGCAGGGTGGATGAAAGCCATGTATGGGCTGTCCTTGATGTCTTCATCATCACACATGATGTGAACAGCATATTCACCAGGCTCCTTAGGCCAATATTTTACATCACATGATCCATCATTCTGATCATCATATTCTATCTTTGCTTGGGAAGGGCCTTCAATTGCAAACCCTGGGGGATGGAATAAAAAGGCTTTCCTGGTTACACATGGTGAGAATTATCTTTTCTATATGCTACTACTATCTCCTTCTCTCTGCCTCCTAGAAAGCAAGTAATGAGCAGAAAATTGAAATTAAGTATGTCCCTCTTCAACAAAACCAAGGTCACCGGGTCTTGACTAGAAGTGGAAGGGTTAGACTGGATATTTCAGATTTTCAGATAACATGAGGAAAAATAGGAAGGAGATGCACCTGGGACAGGGGTACATATCAGAAAAACCCTTTTATTGAATATCTAGTAACATATGCCAAAAGTCTTAAACCAATATTCGTTTGTCTAAACCCATTTCTGAGCTTTTACATGAATGAATGAAGTGAGGTTATACACTCAGCATAGTTTTGATACAATAAGATCTTGGAAGTAACTTGAGAACCCAAGAACAGATTGAAATACAACAAAATCCCATAGAAGCCATGGGAAATGAAGGCATTACAACCATTCATCTGGGGCATAAAGATATAAAGATACATCTGTGTGCAGGAAAAAAGCCCAAGAAGAGATTAAAAGTTTAACTACTACCTTAGACGAGAAGTATATATCAAAATGATTAATCTTTCTACTGGTGGAAATTTAATGTAATTTCTTATTTTTCCTTCTTTTGCATATTGCTATAACTAAAACAGGGGCCAGTAAACCACAGCTCACTGCCTATTCTTATATAAAGTCTTACAAGAATGTAGGCATACTTACTCATATATGTATTTCTTAATGACTGCTTTAAAGCCACAATGGCAGAGTCACATAATTGTGACAGAGATCATGTAGCACATGAGGTAAAAATACTGGGTATGTGGTCCTTTCTAGAAAAAGTTTGTTGACTTCTAATCCATAATGGTCATGTATTTTGTCAGACATGCACTTAAAATATATTCAGCTATGCTCCAAATAATGTATTTAGTCTTTCAAATTTCAGCAAAATGTACCAAGTCATTTATTTAAGGGTCAGTCACCAATATCTGTCTACAATATTTTTTTTATGTACTGTTTAGCACATCACCTCTAATCCCCCTTAGAGAACTAGTGATTACAGCAATCACTATTATTACAGGCATTGGGCAACTGGAAACAAGAAGGAAAATAAGAATTAGAATTCTACAGTATCCAAAAGGCTTTGGGTAATCTGGAGGCCAGGAAGCCACATGAAGCTCTAACACCAGGTACTGTGTTATTCTTAGCCTTACAGAAGAGGCTGGGCAGTTGCCTCCACTTACCCAGAGTCCCAACCTCAGAGCCAATGGACTCCACCACAAAGTCTGCTGACCGACCAACAATGCCACCATAGAGACCAGGGCCCCATGCACGGACTTTCTGCATGCCTGCTTCAGGGCCAACTTGAACTTCAAAGGGGCTAGAAGGAAGGAAACAGAAGAAGCATTGAAGAAAAGCATAAAAGGGGATGACTTAACAAAATTTTTTCCACTTGTCTGATCTTTTGCATGTAGGCTAAAACTCTAGGCAAGCTCCTATCCTCCACACTGGTCACCCCCACAGCCATTATTATGTCAACAATATAATGTAATTTGGTTGCTTCAGGAGCTGGGGGATACTGGGCTGTCACTCAAGCAACACACTTGCTCTAGTTTGCTAATTAGTGAATGAGCACAGGTATGCAGAGCCCTCGAGAGTGTAAGCCTTAAAGATTAAGACTATCCACATTTCTCTATTCCTACCTATGCTAGAACAAAAAACTAGTTTGAATAGGCTTTATCTCATTCATATGTGATCAAATATGCTTTAATGTTGTCAAGGGAAGTTTACAGTAAGTGTGCTGTGCTCAGAAACTATAAATCCTATAGAAGAGTTCCCCTTATCATTGGTTTTATTTTCTTAAGTTTCAAATGTGGTCTGCAATATGTATCATTTTGAGATTAATAGTGGCCCAGTGTTTTGCCATGATGCCTACATTATTTTTTTTACTTTATCTAATCATATAGGCATTATATCTAACAACAGAAGAAGGGTAAATCCAATACAATATGGTTTTTTTTAATTTTTATTTATTTAATTTTGATTTTTTTTTGAGACAGGGTTTCTTTGTGTAGCCCTGGCTGTCCTGGAACTTGCTCTGTAGAAGAGATTGGCCCCAAACTCACAGAGATCCACCTGCCTCTGCCTCCTGAGTGCTGGGATTAGAGGTGTGTGCCACCACTGCCTGGCAATGGTGTATTTTCATTAAAACCATATTCATGTACCTTTCATTTTGTTGCTTCATCATTGTTTCAGTCTCATTACATCTATTTCATAAATTGAACTTTTTCATGGGTGTGCATGTCTAGAGGCAAAAGTCAAACAAACAAACAAACAAAAAACACCAGCACATGACACTGTCTGGGGTTGGTTTCAGTCATATACTTACGGTTTTAGAAGGTAACTTCTGTGGACAAAAGAGGACTACTACACTGTTCAATTATTTCTCAAGACAAAATGTATTCAAAGTTTAAATTGCCCTCAGGAGAGCAGCAAAGCACACAGGTATAGAAAGGAAATGGCTATAGCCCCAGGCAAAGCTGGGGGTGGGGTGGGCTTTGTCTCTGATGGCATTCATGTAGATGGTTTTAATGTAAACCATAGCATACTGTGCCCCTGTGGCACTCATGAACAGAGGCATTCATTGAAAATGAGAGCCTTGGTTTATACAAGGCTGTATAGACACAGTCCATTTGCTCTCTATTACAGCTCTTTCTGGTTTCCCTGCCTCCCACCAGGCACAAGCCACCAGCATTTGATTTAAAGCAGGGCAGCTGAAACCACAGTGACTTTGTGCTGCTTTTGAGAATAAGCCAAGTGTCTATGCTGCTAGGAAAAGGGGAGAGGCGGGGGCGGGGGCAGGGGGAGGGGAGTGGAAAGCTTTTAACAAAGCAGATCTCTCTTCCCTCTGGCAGCCTGGGAAGCAGCATGCTCCTGTGAGCTTGTCACAGGTCGAACATACCTCTAAACAAGGCACATCTCCAATCCAGACTCACCTCTTTGGAATGTGGTGTCCCCCCCAAGTAACTGCAATGCTGTATTTCCCTGGTGTGCTGGGGTAGTACTCAAATGAGTAGACCCCATCCAGAAAGCCCTTCTGCTTTACAAGCTCCTCCAGGCCCTCTGTGGAAAGAAAGCACACAGCCTTTGCAGTAGAACCACAGGCTTACAAGGAGACTATTCACAAAACATAGGTGACCTACAGAAATTCAACTCTGAATGTGAGATTCCCCCTAAAACCTGGGAGAGGTTTCCAAAACTAAAAGCAGAGCCATCTCAGCTTCCAAGAGGGAGAAATGGATGACTTCCCAGCTTCAAAAGCTCTCAGCAGAGGCTGAGCTCCTAGACCAGCTGGGTTTTTTGCTATATCTCAGAATTTTCCAACAGCCCTAGCTGTCTTCCAGCCACCACTCCACCCCATCACCCCACAAACACTGGAAATGGAGGTCATCTTTATGATTACTTGTCTTGGACTAAGCACCTATGTATCTTTTCCTGTTAAAGCAGGCCAACAAAGGAAGTCCTTACAGGAGATCTATGAGAAGATGGGTTTTAGGTTCTATACAGAATTTCAGATCTAGCCATCAGGTAGAAATTTGTTTTATGTTGAGGTTTGGCCAGAAAAGCCATTGAGTCAAGAAAGTCTCCAAGGTCAGAAAAGAATACCTCTTTGGTTCCTGTTGCAACAACCTGAGTGGGTGTGGGGGGCTGGGAATGGGTGGACGGACAGCCCCAGAGCTACTTGGCTCTAGGTCTGGGCAGTCTAGAACCCTAGCTGCCCTTGGGGCATATCCTTCCCCAATGCTTTGTGTGGAGACCACACATGAACTTTTTGGACTCAGGACTAATGCTGATACAGAGGACAAGAGGAACCACGATGCAGGAATCGCCGGACTCTACAAGCCTTAGAACTAAAACCACAAAGTGCTGCTTCGCCTGCAACTATGACTTCTGAGAAGACGTGGGACAGAGGAGTGCTGACTCCATGCCTGCTGTCTCTGTCACTAAGAAGAAAGAAAGAACAGGGTACTGGGAAAACACACCCTCTGCCAATGACTTTTACCTACAAAGAAAACTATCCTAGGGCATTTTATTCTCCTATAAGCACTGATCATACCTTCCACTTTACACCTAGGTCTCTTCAATTAGAAAGAAAGAGAGAGAAGAGAGGGAAGGAGGAAGGGAGAGGGAGAGGGAGAGGGAGAGGGAGAGGGAGAGGGAGAGGGAGAGGGAGAGGGAGAGGGAGAGGGAGACAGAGAGAGAAAGAGAGAGAGAAGAGCTGTTGTCCCCAAAACAAATATTTCTCCAATTTCCTTACAGCATTGTTACTCCAGAGGTCTTAAAATGTAAGGCTATCAAACCACCCACTGGTTGCATCTGCCCATATCTAGGACAGATGTCAATCAATCACTGCTCTCTTCTCCAAAGAGTACAGATAGGACTCAAATCTTTGTTATAGCTCTCTGGAAGATATCGATCGGACTGGCCACAGATGTAATCAATACATCATGGCTGAAAATTAGCTAAGATTTTATCTGAGATGGGGAAAGAAAAGAGTACTTACTAGGGCCCTTCACAGTTACACCAAGCTCCCCGCTTCCAGCAGCTTTGGTGTCCACCTTAAAGTCTGCAGTCTCCCGGATCCGGACACCTTTGGGCTGCAGGCCTCGGCCACTGGCCCGGCAAGCATTTGGATTGCAGGCTGTAAGCATAGTTTAAACATCAGTTCAAACCTTTTAATATTTGATAAAAGACAAGAAAGTTAAGGTTACTTGGGACCACCTGCCAAGAAAATGTTTCCTTTGCACAAAGAGCATCAGGCAGTTGCTCAAAACCAGGGGTCTCACTCAGGAAGCATACCAGCTAGCAGAGAAGGACACAGTATGACTTTGTCCAGCTTCACCACACAGGGCTGGGCAAAAGTTATTTTGGCAACATCAACAGGAGAGCAGGGTGAACCCACACTGTGCTCCTGGTACTGGCTTTTAGCCTTTTATGATCAGGGAGGCTTTAAGACTGAGTGCTGAATGTTATCCAGACCTCACTGCCATACTCAAGGGCCCAGTAACAGGGAAGACTAAACTTTTTCAATTCTATTTGGAAAATGCAGTGATTGCCTGGGTCAGCCATCTCTGAAGATCTGGATATGGCTGTTGTCTTGCATGTGGACAGTCAGGCAAAAGTTGAAACTGTGCTCTCAGTCAAAGATGGCTGTGACAAAACTGGCAAGCCTCAGCAGAAATGCCATTCCTGACTTGATTTCTGGTCTCCTTTAAAAACCACACCTTTTAGGACTAAACTTGAGGACTATGGTGATGGCTAACATTCTTCACTTGAGAGAGCCATGAAACTACTCTTCCATGTGGAATCAGGGAGGAGGTTTATAAAGACATATATACTTCCTAGGAATCCTTTGCCCAGCATAGGCAATTTCCTCTTTAAGTGGAAATGGGAAGTTGATGGGCACAATGTCCTACTGTCCATGAATTGGCTTTTCCTCTCTAAATTTCACACTACACATTTGACAGCCCTTTATACACACTCCTAAAGTGGAAGGAAGGTAGTTGTCCACTAGATACATCCTTCCTCTTGGTTATATGGCAAACCATTGCTTGACAGAGAGGCACACAGACATCCTTGTAGTTAGAGATCATGTAAACAACGAGGGAAAACAAAAACAAAAATAAAAAACTTACTATGCCAGAAATGAATGAAGCAGTCTTACTGTGCCAGAAATGAATGAGGCAGTCCATGAATGACAGATTAGGAAACATAATGAGGAAAGCTGTCTGAAATCATCTCTTTCCTGATGTCAAAGGAATTTTGATTATAAATATCCAGGGAGAGGGTTGATTTTTCTTTGTCAAAGGGTGAAAAGTTGGTCACATGAGGAATAAGTCACAAGATGACAGGAATTTTGGGGGTGGGGGGAGTAGTTAAATGTGTTTTCATCCCCCCCCCTGAAATATTGACCATGTACAACAGGGTGAACATCAAAATGCTAACAGCTCAGTTCCTATAAACACTCAGTGGACTCAACTGTAGAGTTTGAGGGACATACTAGATCTACTGTCACCCTTAGCACCTTGTTCAGGCTGGGATCTGGCTATACAAGCTGTAATCACTAACACCTGCACAGGGACTTCCTGAAGGTATATACAATATAGACTCCCCTCAGATGTGCAAGCAGCATGAAGAACTGGTAAAAATACCCCACTCAACCAGCCCTTACCAAAGCAAGAGCCTCTGGCCCAGAGCTTGCAAATAGGAAGCCAGCAGCTTCAGGGTCCAGGTTGGCCCAGAGGCAGGATTCAGAAGAAGCAGCCCAGGTCTGCAGGTGCAGAGGTGGAGGACAGAATAGGGAGAAGCAAGTACTGGTTAGAAAAGGTAGCATAGTTGGAAAACAATAGTAACAACAAAAAAGAGCAACCAAGTTAAAGAAACAGAGGGAGAGAGACTCTAATATTAGGGGGCAACATACGCTGCTGGTTGTAGAGGAACTTAGCAGAGTGATTACAGGCTTGGTCAAAGGATATTATGGTTCTACTGATGCTTTATAGTACTAAGATCTACACTGTCAAAGCCTCAGTCACTCCACCTACAAACTGGAGGTGGGAATCACACCTGAAATACACAGATGTGTGGGTTAATGGAGTTGAGCTGAGTGCCCAACAGCCAGAAAAGTGCCTGGACTACAGGGGACCTGCTGTTGTCGAGCTTAACCCTGGATACCAAAAATCCAGCACACTTAGTTCTCTGTACACAGATTCCATATCCCTTATCCAAAATGATTGGGACAAAAAGATTTTGCTATAAGGTTTTAAAGGTGGTGTGTGTGTGTGTGTGTGTGTGTGTGTGTGTGTGTGTGTGTGTGTTTTAAAGTGTCTATGTGAGTGTCTGCCATATATGTTCAGGTGTCCATGGAGGCCAGAAGAGTGCACCAGAACCCCTAGAGCTGGAGTTATAGATGGTTAAGAGTTGACTGGTGTGGGTGCTGGGAATTGAATGCAAATCCTCTAGAAGAACAGGAAGAGCTCTTCACCACTAAGTCTTATCTCCAGCACCTGTTTTAGATATACTTTTAAAAAATATATGCATGGGCCAGGTGGTGGCACATGCCTTTAATCCCTATACTTGGGAGGCAGAGGTAGCTGAGTGAGGCCAGCCTAGTCTACAGAGTGAGTTCCAGGACAGCCAGGGCTACACAGAGAAACCCCATTTTGAAAAAACAAACAAACAAACAAACAATTGCACAGACTTTTTAAATTGAGTTTTCCTTATCCGAAAACCTAGAATCTTAAATGTTCTAGCTAAAATCTAAAAGTATTTGAAAATCATGTCAGTGCACAAAAAAAATTGGATCTTGAAGCAATCCAGTTTTCAGATTAGGGTACTCAATCTGTGGTGCAGACTAGATTTAAAATGCTCCCTCATGGCACAAGTGTTGAAAAGGTGAGACCTAGTGGAAGGAAGTTCGACCACTGGAAACTTACTCTGTAAAGCAGTGGTTCTCAACCAGTAGGTTGAGACCCCTTGGGGGTTTGCATATCAGATATTTACATTACGATTTATTAACAGTAGTAAAATTACAATTTTAAAGTAGCAATCAAATAATTTTATGGTTGAGGGTCACAACATGAGGAAGGGTTGTAGTATTAGGAAGTTTGAGAACCATTGCTGTAAGAGATTGGTGAGGTTCTAGCCCCTTCCTATTTCTTTCTTGTCTTCCTGGCTACCATGTGGTAAGCAGCTCCTTTGCCACATGTGTCCATCATAAATATAGAGCATCACCACAGAAGAGAAACTGGGCCAAGTGATCATGGCCATAAACCAAATAATTTTATCATATATTAACATGATCATTTTAGATGTTTTGACACAGGGAGGAAAGCTGAGGAACACAACTTGTATTAGCCCTAATATCTTGAAGTATCACTTCCTGTTGAAGAGATTCTGGCAGGAAGAGGATGGAATGAGCCCAGGTTTATCAGTCTCTATGCCAGGTATAGTTGGCCAATACTTACCTTCCCCAACCTGCACACCAAAGGGACTCTTGGGAATGGCATCTCCAGCAAAGGAGACCTTGACCACATGGGGGCCAGGTTGTATTGGCTTGTAAACACATCTATACACCTGATTTCCTCTGTCTTCCACCAGCAGCTCCACAGTGTTCTTGCCCTGAGGATCCTCCACCTCAACACCAATGTCACCTACACCAGCTCCTGTGAAAGAACCGCCATTCCATGAGCACATCTTCCCCTTTTAAAAGCTTGCTGCCAACCAGTGCAAAGGGCAAGGCTGTACCAACTATCTCTTTTTCACATTTTCTATTTCCCTTTTTTAACTGAAAGAAAGCTTCCAAGTGATGGTGGCATATACCTTTAATCCCAGTACTCAGGAGGCAGAGGCAGGTGGATCTTTTTGAGTTCAAGGCCAGCCTGGTCTACAGAGTAAGTTCTGGGACAGACAGGGCTACACAGAGAAATTCTGTCTAGAAAAACTAAAAGAAAAGAAAGCTAACAAATTAATAACCACTTTACTCATTTGTGCTGCCTAATTCCCCTAGTCTTTTACAAAACTTGGTCTAGTGCACGAATGGTAAAATTTAGTGCAGACTAAAAATTGTACAGAAATTGAGAAGTAATTAATCAGGGTCAAGAGTGAAGATACGTAAAAATATAACTAATATAACTCATGAGAAAAAGTTGTTTGTTCAATTTGAAAGACCAAAGTCTGGGTGCCCCATGCTCTCCTGAGAATTCTGTTTTAGATCAAGAAGATGCAAAGGTCAAAGCACATTACCAGCTGTGTAGATGTCAAAATAGGTGGGTTTATTAGCAATGTTCCCTGTAGCTTCCAGCCCTGGGCCTTTTGCAGTGACCTTGCTTGCGTCTCCTTGGGCTTTGTCAACGTTCACTTCAAATGGGCTCTTAGAGATGTGCTGTCCTGCAAAGAGGACTATGACCTACAAGTAACAAGAGAGATATAACAGCTTCTTCTGGTCTAGCAAGAGCACCATCCAACCTCATGCTTCCATCCAATTTTCTTTCACCTTTCTCAGGATTGTATACCCCAAAGATGGCTGGAAGCAGGAGCCCTAAAATCAGGGATTTTACCTCCTAGCCCTATCAGGCAAATGGTTATGCCCATGATATCAGATACACTTGGTCTTTTATTTTATTTTTTTCTGGTTGTGTTTGGTTCTATCCTGGGTCTCTGGACTGTCCAGCCTCTGGTTCCTGGCCATCCAGGCAGTGTCAGGCATGGATTCTTTCTCCTGGTGTGGGCCTCAAGTTAGACCAGTTATTGGTTGGCCATTCCCACAAGTTCTGTACTACTGCTACCTCAGCACATCTCACAGGGCACTCAGCCTTTCTAACAGGAAATGAATAACCACTTATACTTTGATATCTAGGCATGAGTTTCCTTTAGCAGTACAGACAGAGGTATTGCACTCTCAGAATAAAGTGCATCATCCCAAGATTTCAAATATAGTCAGGTTTTTCATGGGCTAAGATCATTCTCAGATAAATGTGTTTGAGGCAAAATATAATGACTTCTGTCTAAAACCTTAGCAAAAATGTCTCATCCTGGAATATTTCAAGGGAACTGGACTGCGTTTCCTATAAACCTATACTTGGTTGGAATGAATTAGATCATAAATGTCCCATCTTGAGATTTAGTTTTCCTAGATTCATGCTGTTCTGAAGTAAGAAGAGTCCTGGTGAATTCACAAAAGCTCAAGGCAGAAAGTAGAGCCCGTTTTAAAGTCTGAGCATGATATAGGAGCTGGCTTTGTGTGCTGAGGGCTTTCTTCCAGTAAAGACACATTCCTAGGTTACCCACTTGCTGTAGCCCAGGCTCTTTTAGCTCTTGCCCTATGGAACCATCCCAGAGTTGGTCTCAAACATAGCTTGACATGGTGCTGAAGTGAAGGGTCTGAGAGCTGGATCCCTGGCATTCCTCAGAAGCTGAGTGTATTCTTTGCTGCTGCTGCTGCTGAGCTGAGCTTGTGTGTCCTCATGGCTTAAGTTCAGTATACTCTCTAGCCAATCTCAAAGAGGGATGAGTAAGGAAGTTTAGTCACTAAGGTATCTATATTCCAGACAGGCAGCTTCAATTTTTAGCTATCGATATTGGAATTAGGAAGGAAAAATGAGGATATTACAAATAACTTGATCGGGGAATTTAAAAAAGAGATATACTAGCTAATACCAAGTCTGATTCATAGGGATTCTACCTTTGTTCCCAAATGAACATGAATAATCTAATAACTAGAAGCTAATCTAAGTCATTCTTACAGCTATTGCCTAGCATGTGAGAGATCCTACATTCTGTACCCAGTGTTGTAAAAACAGCTGCCAATAAGGCCATTCCTCTTCCTAAGATCTCTTTCTTTAACATACAACAATTCAAGCCTAAAGACCAGACCATGCTATGGCCATGATGCCTTATCTTACTTTGTGCAGCCCGGTGACCTTGGGCAGATACTCTACAGAGTATGTCTTGTTCTTGTCACTGTCAGGGGTCACATGTGCCTAGAAAAGATGATTATCAGTTAGAGAAGGTGCAAGGTACAAGTAACTCATGTGTTGTGGGGCTATTTCTGTCCCACAAGAGGTATCAGCAATGAGGCAGCAACAGAAGGGGTATGGGAGGAAACTACCTAGCATAAAGCTAGGACTCTCTCTAGGGACTGTCGAGAAAACACAAAACAGATTCCCTTGATCACTTATTAGTTTGGTGATTATTACAAGCGTAGGAGATGCCAGACCCAGTCGTATGAATCAAAAGTAAAACAGTGAGTAAGTTGGGCAGAGACCCTGCCCCGGAGGGGAAGCCAGACAGTATATTGGTGTATTTAGAAGTTCAGATTGTGCTGTGATAGGAGTAAGACCTAGACCTAGGAAAATAATAATATGCTCAGGCCCTGGGCGAAGACTCAAAGTAGAGGAAAATCAGGACACCTCAATAAACAAGTCCTGTGTCTCATCCAAAGTATCATTTACTTTACTAAACACTGTGTTCTTGTGAATCAATGTATATTGCACTCAAGGCACAGCTCTCAGGCAAGCCTCAGGATCTTTTTGGTGACATTTTGGTTGATAGCTATGAGGACATGAAAATGCAGTCTCTGGTCCTGATATGGTCCAATATGGAGGGAGGTAGTATCCTCCAGCATACCTCTTCTTTGTTTCCTTCTGGGTCCTCAACAAATACCATCACATCTCCTTGCCCAGCACTGATGGTATCTACAGTGAACTTGGCTGGCTGCTTCACCATGTTTCCAGTGGGTTCGATTCCTGTCAGGAGTTTAGACAGTAAATATTAAGTTGGGCCATGCCCTCACACAAACCATTCCCCACTATGTCTTTTTTTCTCTTTTTTCAATGAGTTGAGAGATGGGACCCAACCCTATAGATCTTTGCGGGAGACAGGGCCATGGCAAGAGTAATCAAATAGGTTCAAACTCTTAATTTTCTTACCAATATCCAATTCTAAAATACTCACGAGTTTCAAATAGCGGCACATGCAACACTGAAAACATACATAGTTGGTAGTTAGCAGCAGGGCCTGCCTTTGAGAGGCCATGCAGGAGAAGGAAGGTATATATTTCTTTGAACAACACAGTATATACTTGTAAAAAATTGTACTCAGCTATTATTTGTAATTAGACTTTCACTTTTAAGATAGTTAAGCAAAACTAGATAGACTCAAAGACAAATATCCCATATTTTCTGTCATATGTGGAATCCAGGCTTAGATATAGATGATATGAAAGTAGAAATAAGACTTTGTAGGAAAAGGAGTTTTCAGAAAGAAACAAAAGGGTAATGGAGGTAAAGAAAGACAGACATTGCATGTTTTCTTTAATATGCAGAATCTAGTTGTTAAAAAGTTACTTGAGGGCCCGGGGAAATGGCTCAGCTGTTAAGAGTACTTGTGACTGTTGAGACTGTTCCATTCCCAGCACCCACAAGGTGGTTAACAACCACTTATAGCTCCAGTTTCAAGGGATCTGAAAACCTCTTCTGACTTTCTCAGACACTAAGATTTTGGGGAAGAGGATCAGTGGGGAGAGGGGAGAAAGGGAAGTGCAATGCAGGGGAGAATATGAGCAAAGAACCGTGATTTACATGACGTTTGGTTGGTAGACTGCTTGCACAAAGCCCTGGGCTTGAACCTCAGTACTACCATGCTATGCAGCAAGTCAAATACCAACCTGGGCTACAAAAGACCCTCTCTGAAAGAAAGAATGAATGAAGGAATGAAGGAAGCTATTACTCTGTATACTTGCTGAAGAAAATAATTATTAAAATAGATAATTGAGCAAATTAGAGATAGGCTCCCATATAGGTATAAGAAATGATACTGGAGGAAGCCTCCCACTTCCAGAGGCCAGGCCAGAATTCTGAACCCCAGGTAATACTGTCCCCCACCCTGCACATGTTTGCCCAGCACAACTCCAGCTGCCCCTCTTCTCCTCCAGTCCACATCTCTGATGGAAGCCTTCTACTCCATCTGAGGTCATGCCAATTTCCTGAAAACCAGGTAAGCCATCCTCCCCATCACCCCACCCATTGTCCCACCCATGCCCGCCCAATATAACCCCAACTGCCCCTCCTCTCACTGTCACCACATCCTGGCCCACACCTCTGACAGGTGCCTTTTCTTCCACCAGAGACCAGGCCAGCATCCTGAACCCCAGGTAATAATACTCCCCAACCCCACCTGTACTAGCTCAGCATAACTCCATCTGCCCCTCCTCTCCTTATCACCATTTCCTAGCCCACACCTTTGGGGAAAGCTTTCAACCCCATCAGGGGCCAGGCCAGAATCCTGATCCTCTGAAGCCAAACCAGCATCCTGAACCCCAGAGACCAGGCCAACTCCCTCAAAACCAGGCAGAAGTCTCCTACCCTACTAGAAGCCAGGCCAATATCTGAACCCCAGAGGACCCCCAGCCAGATCAGAGGCCATGCAAATACATAGCCAGAACTTCAGCCCAGAACTTGGGCAGCAACCCCCTGCTCTACCAGGGGGCATTCAGCCCCCAACTCAGGCAGAGACCCTCTACTCAGACACAGGTCATGGGCTTCAAAAGACCAGAGAGGAAACAGAAAACACCCATCCAACAAAGACAAATCCAGAATTGGCACCTATACCTGCAATCAATCCAAATCCAGATGCCTAAACATAAGTGTAAGAACACAAACAACAACACCCAAGGCAATATCAGAGCCCAGCCATCTCTCTGCAGCAAGCCCTGAATACTCCAACATAGTAGAAATACAAGGAAATGATATTAAAACCAACTTTATGATGATGATAGAGGTCCTTAAAGAGGAGATGAAGAACTCCCTTAAAGAAATAGAGGAAAAGATAACCAAAAAAATTGGAGGAAATCAACAAATCCTTTAAAGAATATCATGAAAGCCAAGACAAAACAAAGAAGCAGGTAAAGGAAACTATTCAAGACATGAAAATGAAGGCACAAATTGAAGGAATTCAAGAAATGGAAAATCTGGGTTAGTGAACAGGAGCTACGAATGTAAACATCACCAACAGACTTCAAGAGATGGAAGAGAGAATCTTAGTTGTTGAAGACACACTAGAAGAAAGTCAAAGAAAATACTAGAGCTAAAAATTTCATACCACAAAACATCCAGAAAATCTGGGATACCATGAAAAGACCATACTTAAGAATAATAGGAATAGAAGGAGAAGAATCTAAGCTCAAAATCCAGAAAATACATTTAAAAAAATCACAGAAGAAAATTTCCCTAACCCAAAGAAGGGCATTTCTAAAAAGGTACAAGAAGCTTACAGAACACCAAACAGATAGATCAGAAAACAAAGTGCTCATGTCATATAATCAAAACACTAAATACACAAAACAAAGATTATTAAAAGCTGCAAGGGAAAAAGGCCAAGTAACATAAAGACAGACCTGTAAGAATTACATTTGACTTCTCAATGGAGACTCTTAAAGCCAGAAGAGCCTGGATAGATGCCTTGCAGACTCTAAGAGACCACAGATGCCAGCCCAGACAAATATATCCAGCAAAACTTTCAGTCACCATAGATGGAGAAAACAAAATATTTCATGACAAAGTCAAATTTAAACAATATCTATCCACAAATCCAGCCCTATAGAAGGTACTAAAAGGAAAATTCCAACCCCAAAATGTTAACTATACCCATGTAGGGGCTGGAAAGATGGCTCAGCAGTTAAGAGCACTGGCTGCTTTTCTGAAGGACCTGGGTTCAATTCCCAACACCCACATGACAGCTCACAACTGTCTGTAACTCAAGTTCCAGGGGATCCAACACCCTCACACAGAGATCCCTGTTGATGTCTGTGAGTTCAAAGCCACCCTGGACTATACAAGATTAATCCAGTCTAAAAGAGAAACAGAGCCAGGCAGTGGTGGCACACACCTTTAATCTTAGTACTTGGGAGTCACACATTCCCAAGCATTAGTAAGGTTGAGACAGGAAGTGAAAGGCTAGGCAGAAAAAGGAATTTAAGGAGTCAGGAGTTTGGTGCCCTTTCAGCTGAGGACTCAGGTACATTAAGTCTGAGGATTCTTGGAGACAGGAACTTCCCCTTTCGGCTGAGCAGTTAGTGACGTGAGAAGTGGCTGTGGCTTGTTTCCTCTGTTCTTTCAGCATTTACCCCAATATCTGGCTCTGGGTTTTTATTATAAGACCAATTAGGATTTGTGCTACAACCATGGATTAAAGTTGTATTTCAACAACAGAAACAACAGAAAACCTACAAACTTATGAAAACTGAACAACTCTCTACTGAATTACCACTGGGTCAAAGAAGAAATAAAGACTTCCTAGAATTCAACAAAAATGAATGCGTAACATATCCAAACTTATGGGACACAATGAAAGGTTCACAGCACTAAGTGTCTGCATAAAGAAATTAGAGAATTTTCATACCAGAGACTTAACAGCACCCCTGAAAAGATCTAGAACAAAAAGAAGCAGACACACACCCATGAGGAATAGTCAGCAGGAAATAATGATACTGAAGACTGAAATAAGTGAAACAGAAACAACAAGAACAATACAAAGAATCAATGAAACAAAGAGTTGGTTCTTTGAGAAAATCAACAAGATAGACACACCCTTCTAAAGGCAGAGAGAGAATATATGAATTAACAAAATCAGAAATGTAAAGGGGGATATAACAACAGACACCAAAGAAATCCAAAGAATCATTAGGTTATACTTCAAAAACCTGTATTCCACAAAATTGGAAAATCTAAAAGAAATGGACAATTTTCTCAATAGTTATCACTTACTGAAGTTAAATCAAGACCAGATAAACAATTTAAATAGACCTATATCCTCCAAGACAATAGAAGCAGTCATTAAAAATTTCCCAACCAAAAAAAGTCCAGGGCCAGAAGGTTTTAAGTGTAGAATTCTACCAGACCTTCAAAGAAGAGCTAATATCAACACTCCTCAAATTATTCTACAAAATAGAAACAGAATAAACACCGTCAAATTCATTTTATGAGGCTACTGTCACCCTGATACCAAAACCACACAAAGACTCAACAACAACAACAAAAAAGAGAATTACAGACCAATCTCCCTCATGAACATAGATGCAAAAATACTCAATAAAACACTCACAAACCAAATCTAAGAACACATTAAAAGGATCATCTACTATGATCAAGACCCCTTCATTCCAGAGAGGCAGGGATGGTTCAACATGAAAATGAAACTGAAAAGAAAAAAAAAAAAAAAACAACACATGATCATCTCATTAGATCCTGAAAAAAATCTTTGAGAAAATTCAACACCCCTTCATGATAAAAGTCTTGGAGAGATCATGAATACAAGGGATATACCTAAACAAAAGCAATATACAGCAAGCCTATAGCCAACATCAAATTAAATGGAGAGAAACTCAAAGCAATTCTACTAAAATCAGCAACAAAACAAGGTTGTCTGCTCTTTCAACATCTATTCACTATAGTACTTGAAGACCTGGATAGAGCAATAAGACAACTAAAGGAGATCAAGGGGATACAAATTGGAAAAGAAAAAAGGTACAGTGCCCCTTTCTTCAAAGGCAACTGAACAGACAATGGACCAATGGCTTTTGGTGTGTAGCTGAAATAGTTATTCTTGAAAGAGTTAGGCTGACAGAGTCTAAACTCTCAATGGTAGACTGGCATTTAATAAAAGAGATGAAGCCACCCACAAGCCAAGAAGAATGGACAGCCGAATTCCAAAAACATCAGCAATTTCTAGAATTTAAAATCATGAATCATGACAGAACATTGGTGGAATTCAGGTTTATCTGATACATGGACTACTCTCACTGAATGTGAGGTCAAACTGTAGGCTTTGTGTACATCCTACTTCACAAATGAGTCTGTCAGATACACTAAGCCTATAGGCTGAAGATGATGCCCCAACGTTGCGGAGAAACCTCGGGTGACTGTCCAGGCAGCTGGCTGTTTCTGTCAACTCACATTTTTAAATTTTTTTTTGGAAGTCGCTTATTTGCACTTCCTATTTTACTAGGTAATATTATTTCCTTCTTGGGTCTCTGAGGGAGTTGAAGATTAGATAGTTATAGTTAGTTGAAGTTGATAGTTATAGTTAGTTGAAGATTAGATAGTTATGGTTATCGTTTTCCTTGTTAAGAATTTCAGAAAAGAAACTCACTAAAGAGGTGCAAAGTGTATAAATTTGAAAGACATTATAAGATAGTTTTTTGTTGGTTATACAAGTTAGGATAAAAAGTGAATCAGGTACATTTTGGACTTACCAAATAATGTAGATAATGGAATATTTTCTCTGAGTTTGTCAAATGCAAATGGACTAGACATTGTTGAGGTATTTATTGCTTGTATTTATTTATTGTATATAGTTATTGTACTTATTGTATATAGTTTTTCTTATATAAGTTATAATTTTTTTCTTTTTTCTCTTTATTAGAATAAAAGGGGGAAATGTGCTGAAATGTGATATTTTATTTGTATGTTAATAAATAAAGTTTGCCTGGAGATTAGAGGTCATAGCCATAAACAGAAGTCAGGTGGTGGTAGCACACACCCTTAATCTGATCACATGGCAGGCAGAGTCTCTGGGTGGTCAAGGACGCAGCCAAGCATGGTGACACACGCATTTAACTCCAGTACCAACCATAGAGACCTGGAGGTCTGTATAGACAGGCAGTGATGAGGAAGTGATGTGGCTGGGCTTAGAGTCAATGAGAAGGCAGAACAGGAAGGCAATAAAAGCACAGGTTAGACAGGAAAAAGCTCTCTTGGGAAGCTACGGCATGGTGGTAAGCTAAGGTTAGTCAGTGGCTCTTCGCTATTTTTCTGATCTCTTCGGCTATTACCTCTGTATTTGGCTCTGTGTTTCTTATTTAATAAGACTGTTTAGAAATTCGTCTACAGAAGAAGTCAAAGGATCATTATTTATATATGATATGATAGTGTGTATATATATATATATATATATATATATATATATATATATATATATATATCCCAAATTCTACCAAGGAACTCCTACAGCTGATAAGTAACTTTAGTGAAGTGGTTGGATACAAGATTAACTTAAAAAAAAAAAAAATCAGTAGTCCTATACACAAACAATAAACAAGCTGAGAAAGAAATCAGGGAAACAACACCCTTCACAATAGCCATAATCATATAAAATATCTTAGTGTAACTCTAACCAAGCAAGTGAAAGACCTATTTGACAAGAACTTCAAATCTTTAAAGAAAGAAATTAGAGAAGATATCAGAAGATGGAAAGATCTTCCCATGCTCATGGATCAGTAGGATTAACATAGTAATAACATCCATCCTACCAAAAGCAATCTACAGATTCAATGCAATCCCCAGCAAATTTCCAACACAATTCTTTACAGATCTTGAAAGAACAATACTCAACTTCATATGGACAAACAAACAAACAAACAACCCAGGATAGCTAAAACAATCGCGTATAATAAAAGAACTTCTGAATGTATTACCATTCCAGACTTTAAGCTCTATTACGATCTATAGTAATAAAAACCTCAAGGTATTGGCATAAAAACAGACAGGTGGCTCAAAAAGGAATCAAATTGAAGTCCCAGATGTAAATCTACATACCTATGGATACCAGATTTTTTACAAAGAAGCCAATATTATACTATGGAAAAAAGAAAGCATCTTCAACAAATGGTGTTGGTATAAGTGGATGTAGGCATGTTAAGCAAATAGATTCTATCACTTATCACCCTGCACAAAACTGAAGTCTAAGTGGATCAAAGACCTCAACATAAATCCAGATATACTGAACCTGATATAAGAGAAAGTTGGGAATAGCCTTAAATTAATTGGCACAGGAAGACAACTTCCTGAATAGAACACCAATGGCGCAGACAATATTGACAATTAATAAATATGGTCTCATAAAATTGAAAAGCTTCTGTAAGGCAAAGGACATATCAATAGGACAAAACGACAGCCTACAGAATGGGAAAAGATTTTCACCATCCCCACATTTGATAGAGGGCTGATTTCCAAAATATATAAAGAACTCAAGAAACTAGACATAAAAAAAAAACCTAAACAAATAATCCAGTTAAAAAAATGGGGTACAGATCTAAACAGAAAATTCTCAAAACACTTAAATATTCAGCATCCTTAGCCATTAGGGGAATGCAAATCAAAATGACTCAGATTCCCATATTACACTTATCAGAATGGCTAAGATCAAAAACACAAGTGACAGCTCATGATGGAGAGGATGCAAAGCAAAGGGCATACTCCTCCACTGCTGGTGGGAATGCAAACTTGTACAGCCACTTTGGAAATCAATATGGCTACTTCTCAGAAAAATGGGAATCTATCTATCTCAAGACCCAGCTATACCACTTTTGGACATATACCCAAAGGATGCTCAATCATGCCACAAGGACACTTGCTCAACTATGTTCATAGCAGCTTTATTAATAATAGCCAGAACCTGTAAATGACCTCTACTGAAGAATAGATAAAGAAAATGTAGTAGATTTACACAATCGAGTATTACTCAGCTGTTAAAAACAACAACATTATGAAATTCAAAGGCAGATAGAATGAACTAGAAAAAAAAATCATTCTGAGTGAGGTAACCCCGATCTAGGAAGACAAACATGGTATGTTACTTATAAATGGATATTAGCTGTCAAGTAAAGGATAATCATGCTACTAATCCACAGACCCAGAGAGGCTAGATAATCAGGAGGGCTCAAAGGGGACACTCAGATCTCCCTGGATAGGAGGAATAGAAGAAATTTTATAGGTGGACTGGGGGTGGTGGGGATGGGAACATGAGGGACCAGGTGTGTGTGTGTGTGTGTGTGTGTGTGTGTGTGTGTGTGTGTGTGTGTGTGTGTAGGGGAGTACTGAAAGAGCCCACTGGAAAGAAACGTGGTGTAAGAGAAACTCCCAGGAATCTACAAGGATGACCCCAGCTAAGATTCTTAGCAAAAGGTATCATGTAGCTTGAACTGGCCACCTCCTGTGACCAGGAATGACTACCAGTAGAGGGATTGGGACACCAACCTAGCCACATAACCTTTGATCTACAGTCTGCCAGGTCTACAGGTTGTGCTGGGTAAGTGTGATGCACAAAGTGTGGGAGTGGCCAACCCATGTCTGGTCTGGCCTGAGATGTATGCCATGAGAGTGAGCTCTCCCACCCCTACCCTGACACTGCCTGGGGCACCAGGATCCAGAGGCTGGATGGCCCAGAGACCAAAAATAGAACCAAACACAACTGGAGGGAAAAAAATGCCAATGTAATGATGGGAATGTCATTCTATATGCTGTGAATGTGTGTTGCTTGGATTTGGTTGATAAATAAAACAGTGACTGGCCAGTAGCCAGACAGAAAGTAGAGTATAGGCAGAATGAACAGAAAGGAAAATTCTGGGAACAGGAATGCTGAATCAAGAGTCGCCAGCCAGACACACGCAAAAAAAAATCAAAATGTAAAAACAAAACTAAACAAAGGTACCAAGCCACATGGCTAAACATAAATAAAAATTATGGGTTAATTTAAATGTAAGAGCCAGTCAATAGTTAGCCTGAGCTAATAGCCAAACAGTTTTAATTAATATAAGCCTCTGTGTGTTTACTTGGGTCCAAGTGGCCGCAGGGCCACAGAAGCCAGACAGGACCAAAAAAACTTCAACTACAATGTAATGGTGCCTAGATATTCTGCTACATGCATAGATTGGTGCCTAGTCCAACAGTCATCAGAGAGACTTCATCCATCAACTGGTGAAAACAGATGTAGAGACCCACAGTCAAACATTAGGCCCATCTTGGGGAATCCTGCTGAAAAGAAGGAGGAAGGAGCCAGAGGAGGTTAAGGACATCATAAAAAACACTGAGTCAACTAACCTGGGCTCATAGGAGCTCAAAGAGACTGAACAGACAACCAGGGAGCCTGCATGGAACTGACTCTCTGTATATATGTTACAGTTGTGTAGCTTGGTCTTCTTGTGGGACTCTTAACAGTGGGAGCAAGAGCTGTCTCTCACTCTTTTGTTAACTTTTGGGTCCCTAATCCTCATATGGGGTTGCCCTGTCAAGCCTTAATACAAGGCAAGGTGCTTAGTCTTAATACAACTTGATATGCTATATTTTGTTGATATCCATGAGGTTGCCTCTTTTCTGAAAAGAAATGGAGGAGTGGATGAAGGCGAGGGAGTAAAAGGCAGGTGGGGTAGGAGTGGCTAGGATTGAGGGGAAGGAGGGGAAACTGTCTGGGAAACAAATGAGTAAATAAATAAATAAATAAATAAATAAATAATAAAAATAAACAAGTCTTTCATCAGTATGCCTTAGAAACAGCTGCTTTCCCATGTTAATTCTGACATTATTCATAATAGATAAGATATGTGGATTCTGCCTAGGTGCCCATCTGTGACAGAAACATAAAATGTGGTGTATAGATACAATGGAGTAATGTTCAGTTATAAAGAAAAATGAACCCCCCACCATTTGGGGTAAAAAGAATATATGTGGAGAACATTATGTAAAGCAAAATAAAAATATAAGTACTATATGTTCTTTTTCAAATGTGGAAGTTAGAAAGTACTTATTGATATTAGGAAGGAGCAGTTGGCTGGATAGAAAGAGCTGGGTTGGGTTTGATCAATGCACAATACATACATACATATAATATTACTCTAAACCTACTAATACACATAATCAATGTTAATAAAAATGAAACAATTTGCTAGAGAGATGGCTCCATGGAGAACTTTCTGCTCTTCTAGAGGATCTGATTTCAGTTTCCCAGCACCCATATCAGATGGTTCACAACCACGTGTAGCTCCAAAGGATCTAATGTCCTCTTCTGGTCTCTGTGGGCACCTGAACTCATGTGCACACACCCACAGAAGCACATGATAAAATAAATAAAAGAAATCAACAATTACACTTACAAAGCATACACATTTTTACCCAGTTCCCTCAGTGGTAACAGTGGTACAAAGTGATGATATGATGATTTCACAACCAGAGTACTGAAAATGATAAGGTCAAGATACAAAGCATGCCATAACCACAAGGATCCTTCATGCTACCCTTTTAGGAGTCCCACCCAATTCCCTTTCACTCCACCCTCTTCTTATCCTCGACAACCACTAATCTGCTCTCCATCTCTGTAATTCTACCATTTCAAAAATGTTACATAAACAGAATCATATATTATGCAACCTTACAGCATTGGTCCTTCTCACTGAGAATCCTGTCTATTCATTCAGGCTGCTGCTGCTGCTGCTTTTCACCGATGAGTAATGTTCTATGCTATGCAACTATTTACTCATTCTCCCACTGAGGGTTGTCTGGGTTATCTCCTGTTGTCTGTTATTTTCAAAGCTGTTATAAACATTTAAAGGTAAGTTTTGTGAGAATGTAAGTGTAAAGCAAATATGAAGTTTTATATCAATCTGGACCTGTATCTTCCTCCAAACCTGGCTCCTCACACAGAGTCCAACAACTCCCTATAATGTCCAAGTGATCTCAGAATGGGAATAGCCAGTTCTTGACACAGGGCTCCTAAGCTCCCTGGAATTTCCAGGGTTGATAGTTTTTGGTGGGAATCTCAGTTAGGATTTGTTACCAGAACAAAGCTGGGCTTGAGAATCCAGAAGCATCTGGGTTGGAGGAAACCCATCCCAACTCTCAGGATCCTGTGAACCTCCTGATATAGACCTCTTTTCATTCTCGAATGTATCAGGGCACATGGGTATTCCCTGAGCTCTGTGTGACTGGCTAGGCTAAGCAGGTCACCAGAACCTCTGATTTGGAGCCAAGTAAGACAGAAAAATTGTAAACAACTCCAGGACCCACTACCTTGTAACCAGTGTCTAAAGCTGATTAGAGACTGAGGCTTCAACCTGCAGCTCCTCTGCCAATGCCAGGCGCTGATTTGAGCTGTTCAGCTGCTATTCACAGAACTGGGAAAGCAGTCAGTAGGAAAATCCAGTCAATTTGCTGGGCAGAAACTAAGTATGGGGAGTAGAAGCAAAAGAGCTATTTGTGACTGAGATAGACATGTGCCAATGGGTCCAGGCTTTGTATGTTTGGTGGTAGGTTTTCTTCTTGTTGTTTTCAATTGAGAACATAGGCTCCTTGCTCACTATGGCAGCACTTACATTAAAATTACATAGACTCCCTGGACCAGTTTACACTTACAACAGCAATGTGAGGGTCCAGGCAAGGATTCTCTGTATCCTTACTGGAGTGAGAAATTAGCAGTTTTTACTTTGGCCACTCTGATATTTTATCTCCCAAACCATACACAGATTTTGAGACATAGATTTAAGACTTGAAAGTTTTTTAATTTTGATGAAGTTATTTTTTTTTCCTTTTGTGCTTTTGGTGTCAAATCTAAGAGTTTGTTCCCTAATCCTAGATCCCAATTTCTTTGCTGTTTTTTCCCCTCAAGTGTTTTAGTTATTTGTTGTATATTTAAGTGATTCAGTTTGAGCTAATTTTTGTGTTAAATGTGATTCTATTTTTTTAAATTATTGTTTTCTGTTTATGAGTGTTGGTCTGCATGTATTTCTGTGTACCACATGTGTGTCTCGTACCCATAGAGACCAGAAGAGGGCATTGGAACCTCTGGTACACTACAGACTGTGTGAGCCACCACGTGGGCACTGGGAGTTGAACCCTGATCCTCTGGGAGAGCAATCAATGTCTTAACCATGAGTCATCTCTAGCCCCTTAGTTGTGATGTTTTCTTTCTTTCTTTCTTTCTTTTCTTTTTTTTTTTTTTTTTTTTTTGAGACAGGGTCTAGTTAGCCCTGGAACTCACTTATATGTAAACCAGGCTGGACTTAAACAGATTCCCTTGTTCTCCCCCCTCCCGCCTCCCCTTCCCCCCAGCCCATCCCCCATTCCCACCTCCTCCAGGGCAAAGCCTCCCCCAAGGACTGAGATCAACCTGGTAGACTCAGTCCAGGCAGGTCCAGTCCCCTCCTCCCAGGCTGAGCCAAGTGTCCCTGCATAAAGCCCCAGGTTCCAAACAGCCAGCTTATGCACTGAGCACAGGACCTGGTCCCACTGCCTAGATGCCTCCCAAACAAAACAGATCAAGCCAATCAACTGTCTCACTCATTCAGAGGGCCTGATCCAGTTGGAGGCTCCTCAGCTATTGGTTCATAGTTCATGTGTTTCCATTTGTTGGCTATTTGTCTCTGTGCTTTATCCAACCTTGGTCTCAACAGTTCTCACTTATATACACTTAGAAGAATCTTGTTGTCTTTGTGTGTGTGTTTTGTTTTATGGTGCTAGGAATTGACCTCGCACATGCTAGGAAAGTCTCTGCTGCTGCTGAATTCATTGCTGAAATCTCAATAGAAATTGTGTCTTGTGTCAATACCATAATCTAGGAACAACCAATGTTTCGGTCTTTCCACTTACTCAGATCTTTTCATTATGATTTCTAGATAATAAATCCTATGTGCTTTATTATACTCACACCTATTTTCTTTTCTTTCTATGTGACTGTTAATGGTGTGCCGTTTTAAATTCCAGGACCCACATGTATATTCTACCATGTAACAACAGAACAAACTGTGGCATGTAACTTTGTGCCTTGTCATCTTGCTGAATTTAACTTAGTTAAGGAAAGTTTAATTCAAATTTAATTCTGCTTTGCCCCCCCCCCCCTTTTTTGATAGGGTCTAGTCTTGAAACCTCAGAAAATTGCATGCCTTTGCCTAGGATTAAAAGTGCATGTCACCACATTTGGTTTTTCTCTTTAATTTTTTGAGATGCTTGGTATAGACAACACATTGTCTAAAACAGGGCATTTTGTTTCTGACTGGGCTGTTGTCCATCTTTAACATCCACTTCCTACCTAACATTACCATTCAAACCCCCCTCTCCCTCCCCATATTATGTTGCAAAGAAATGGTAAGAGCAGCCACTCTCTCTGGTGTTCCAGATCTTAAAACACCCAGCCTTTCACCACTAACTAGATATCAGCCAAGAGTTTCTGTGGCAGTTACTGTACTTGAGGAACTTCCTTGAGGAAGTTTGTCTGTCCTTCCCCTTTGCTGAGTCTTATCATGGATGACTGTTGAATTTTGTCAGCTGCTTTTTTTTTATGAGTATGACCATGCATTTTTTATTCACAAACCTGTTGTTATAATATGGTTGATTGTGTTGACAAGTTTTCTAATAGCAGACCAGCTTTATACTGCTAAAAGAAATTCCACATAGTCACAATGTGTGATTCATTTTATATAATTACCCAAATTTATATGGTACTATTTTGTGATGGGTTTTTACATCTATATTCCATTGGTCTCTGTGTTTTTGTTTTGTTTTGGTAATGGCTTTGGTTTTATTATTAGTTTAATAAAGTGGGTCAACTCTGCTTGTTAGTTTTTGTGAATTTGACACAAGCTAGAGTCACTTGGGAAGAGAGAACCTCAACTAAAGAATTGCTTCCTTCGTACTGGCCTCTTTCTGGGCACATCTGTGGGATATGTTGATTAATGATTGATGTGGGATGACCCAACCTACTGTGGGTGGTGTCAACCCTGGGCAGGTGACCCGGGGTTCAATACGAAAGCAGGTTGAACAAGCCATGAAGAGCAAGCCAGTAAGCAATACCCCTCCATGGTCTGCTTCAGCTTCTGCCTCCAGGTTCCAGTTTGATTTTCAGGCTTCCCTCAAAACAGACTATAAAATATAAGCTGAAATAAATCCTTTCTTCCTTCAAGTTGCTTCTGGGTAAGTATTTTACCACAGCAGCAGGAAGCAAAATAGAACAGCAAGTGCTCTCATCCCCTATTTATTTTTAAGACCATAAAATCTGTTCTAATTCTTCTCTAAATGTTTGGTAGAATTCTCTAGTGAAATCATCCACAGCATCTAGGGGTTTGCAGGAGCCTTACAATCTAACAAATTAAATTTCCTGAATGTTTATTATAGACTCATCCAGGTTATTTGGTCGAATTGTGGTAGTCCACTGTAGTTAAGACAGAATTTTGCTTACATATTTCTTTTTCCTGTTATTTGAAGATTTCTTTTTTTTGCACGTTTCTTTTAAAAGGCCATCCTTTCAAGATAGAATTCTGGTGACAAATTCTTTTGCTTTTCCTTTGTCTGAAAGCATAGGGATTTCCCCTGGATAAAAAGGATTGTAGTTAACAACTTTTTTTAAAACAACAACAACAACAACAACAACAACAACAACAACAAAAAAAAACAAAAACCCACTTCCTTCTGACCTCCATGGTTTTGATGAAAAACCTGACATTCTGGTATTTCCTTTGAGCAAGCTTTCAATGTCTCATACCATGCATAAATTTCCATGGTCTTAGCAGGTGTAGTGGCAGACAAGGAATCGAAGCAGTTGGAGATGATGGCAAAAGGCAGTCCTGGATTTACCTAAGTCCCTGTCACAAAGCAAAACACCTTTCATGGT
This sequence comes from Peromyscus leucopus, assembly GCF_004664715.2. Classification (NCBI taxonomy): domain Eukaryota; kingdom Metazoa; phylum Chordata; class Mammalia; order Rodentia; family Cricetidae; genus Peromyscus; species Peromyscus leucopus. The sequence continues at coordinate 85,415,018 of NC_051070.1, read as the reverse complement.
CTTTAGTTTTCTGAAGTGTATCCTGATTGCCTTTTTCACCAAGAGTGCTTCTATTGTATACTCCTTCTGGTGGGTGTTTTCATCTTGTTCATTTATAGTCTTTATAGCCATATATTTCTTTAAGTAGTTTTTAGTCTGCCTTCTTTTTATCCCCTCTCATGTCTCCTTTCATGTGATCATTCACACTTTTGTTTTAGTTCCCACTGGTCCCAGGGACTCTGTTCATTTTTTCCTTTTCCTGTCTTTCATTTAGACTACTGGATCACTTCTCCTGTTCCATTTTCAGTTCACTGGTTCTTCTGTCTTTCTTCTCTGCTACTGAGTACATCCAAAAACTCATTTCAGTTATTATTCTTTGTTTCTTTGTGTGTCCCATTCCCCACCCCAGTTCTAAGATCTTCAGTTGGCTCTATGTCTTCTGGGTGTTTGGGCTTCTGTCTGGGCATTCTATTTCTTTGCTGAGACTGCTGTTTTTTTGTTTCCGTTTATTTCAAGAGTATTTGTAACTGTTGTTGAAGCCTTTTTAAAAATGGCCACTGTATTAGTTATTTTTCTTATTACTCTGCCAAACACCTGACAACAAGAAAGCATTAATTGGCTTACAGTTCAAAAGTTCATCATGGAAGGAAATGAATGTATGGCGGGAGGAGCTGGAGGCTGTGTAGTCAGTAGGTCATATTATATCCACACTTAACAGAGTGGGTACAGGTGTTCATCTCACTTTCTTGTTATTCAGTCTACCAGCAATCTGAGACCATGGAATAGTTTAGGATAGGTTTTCACACCTCAATTACCTAATCTAGAAAATCCTACATAGACTTGCTCAAAAGCTGGTCTGGTAGGTGTTTCCAGATCCCATCCAGTGGAAAGTATTAACTAGCATGGACACTTTAAAGTTGCTGGCAGATAATTTTTACATCTCTATCATCCCACTATTGGTATCAACTATCATTTTCATTTGATTTGAGATTTTGGCTCATGGTGTGACAAGTGATTTTTAATGGTGAAATGTTGCTGTGGGATGTTCTGTATGGCAAATGTGTTGCTCTGATTGGTCAATAAATAAAACACTGATTGGCCAGTGGCTAGGCAGGAAGTACAGGCGGGACTAACAGAGAGGAGAAAAGAAAGAACAGGAAGGCAGAAGGAGTCACTGCCAGCCACCGCCATGACCAGCAGCATGTGAAGATGCCAGTAAACCACGAGCAACGTGGCAAGGTATAGATTTATGGAAATGGATTAATTTAAGCTATAAGAACAGTTAGCAAGAAGCCTGCCATGGCCATACAGTTTGTAAGCAATATAAGTCTCTGTGTTTACTTGGTTGGGTCTGAGCAGCTGTGGGACTAGCAGGTGACAGAGATTTGCCCTGACTGTGTGCCAGGCAGGAAAACTCTAGCTACAAAATGTGGACAATTGGGTTTAATAGGACTCTGGGTCTTACTTAGGTCAACTTTCTGTTGGCTTGTTTTTTTTTAATGATACCACTCCAGCTGGGGAGGAAGTCCAAGATCCGCATTCAACTTCACTGTATTTGAGGTTTTCTCCATGTAGTTTTGGTGCCTGTGCTGGATCTCGCTCTGTAGCCCAGGCTGGTCTTGAACTCACAGAGATCTGTCTGGCTCTGCCTCCTGCCACGGCTGCCCAGGGTGGGGGATCCCCATTTCTAATGGGTTAGGATGTGAGTTTTAGCTCCTCCTCAAGCAGCAGAAGAGGAACAGCTTATAACACAGCTGTTGACATCATCACTACCTTAAAACTATAGTAAAAATTCTGGCTCCATGTTTACTTTCGCTGATAAATGAAGAGGGCAAAGTTTTTTCCTATGGTGTTTGGCTGAACACGGAGCACATACTATGTTGAGGGAGTGTTCTGCCTTGGGGTGGCAAGGATATGGCTCAATGATAGAATATTTGTCTTAGCTTTCATAAAGATACCTCAGTTACGGCACCTCTGTGCCCCCATCCCATTTAAAATAAATGCCTCTGACTTGGAAGGAAACAAAGGGATTAGAAATTGGAAAATGGACTTCCAGATTTTATTTTGTTTTTCCTTTGCTTATATAATGATCAGATCACTAACAACAAGATTTAAGCACACATACATACAACATATAAGCACTTACTCCATCTGACTCTGGCAGTCTGAGAAATAACTTATTTTGCATCTTGTCAATGACTCAGTTAAGTTAGTGTAATGTTCCCTAGCTAACCAGGGCTGGTTGGGAAGTTGAACCACATCCCATACTTTATAAAATTCCAGTAGAGCCATGCTTACCATGTGGAATTAGTCCCTCTAATTATTCAGATAGAGGGTTATACAAGTGCTTCATACAGAAGACAGATGTGTCCATCCATAACACTAACCTTGCAAGGGAGTCTTACACCAAGATCACAAGTCTTCTCTCACCACTCATACTAGGCAACCCAGAGCTCAACAGATAAATCTGCAATTGCTAACTGGCCTGAAAGCGAATCTATTCAACATCCACAAAGCAAAACAAACCCCTGAACCCTCTTAGTATATGGAGTCTTCTCTATTCCTAGTCTGAGTAGCAGAAACATAGTAATGCAGTGTAATTGGCATGACTTCCATCTCACCAAGGAAGAAAGATGTGTCTTACAGCCCCGTTGTGCTTTGACCCCATCACCCAAAATGACCATGTTGCCTTCCTATTCTAAAAACAGAAAAATTAAGCATGGAATCACAATATGGCCCAGCCATTTAATGCCTAGGTACCTCCATGTTCTCAGCAGCATTATTGACAATGGCTAAAAGAACAACACAAATGCCTACAAGTAAATGAGTAAATAAACCAAATACAGCACACCATGGAATATCACCACCCATAAAAAGGAAGGAAATTGTGATATATGCTCTAATGTAAAAACAATCCTGAAAATATGTTAAATGAGGCAAGCTGGACATAAAAGTCACATACTGCATCATTCCATTTCTATGAGATACCTACACAGATTCAAAAACAGAAAAAAAAAAATGGAGGGTGCCAGGAGGAAGGGGAAGAAGAGAATGGAGAGAGAGCTTGTTTAATGAGCATGGTGTTTTACTTTGGAAAGGTGAAAATGCTGTGCAGATGAACAGTGATGGTGATAGTCCTATGACTTGTGGGTGTGCTTAATGTCCCAGGACATTATATTTCTGTGGTGGTATTCTAATTGTACTGAAATGTGATTTTAATTGTATGTTAATAAATAAAGTTGCCGGTGTGTGTGTGTGTGTGTGTGTGTGTGTGTGTGTGTGTGTCAGAGCTATTAGAGCCATAGACAGAGCGTGGCGGTGGTGGCACACACCTTTAATCCCATAGATCTCTGTGTGTTCAGGGATACAGCTAGCATTGGAGACATATACCTTTAAGACCTAGAGGGCTGTACATACAGACGAGGCAGTCATGTATTTGGGTTTACAACCAATGAGAAGGCAGAACAAAAAGACTATGAAAAGACATACACACAGGAAGTAGCTCTCTTTTGGAGAGCTAGGACCACCGCAGGAGGAAGGGTGAGATTTTTAGCTCTGAGCTCTGACCTCTTGGCTTTCCCTTTTACATTGGTTCTGTGTTTCTTATTTAATAAGATGGTTGGTTACATCTAAATATTTCGAATAATGAATTTATCATGATGAAAAGAAAATGTAAAAATAAACCTACACACAAACAAATGAGATGAAAACAGCTTGTTTCTTCCCAGCATTCCCAACACTTAGAGAGAAGGAAATGGGCAATGACTAGCCACATTCCTGAAATAGTGAGCAGTCATTTTCTGGAAGACGGCACCATAAAAGGAAACAATCTCACACTAACAATGAGGAAACTAGACAGCTAGTGATAAGGTTATTACAAACAAGCATTTTATGCCTTGATTAAAGTCAATGCCCTTGTGGGCAGTATGTTGACATGAGAGTCACCTGTAGTTTTTTTTGCATTAAGGAAACATTATCTTTTATCTATAAGATTCTTCATAGCACCTATCACCTTGGGTTATGGTTCAGAGAAAACAATCTGGAGATGCTGATGGGCAATGGGAAAAGGGTCTCCAAAGTTGTCCAGCCCTTATTAATCCACAAGTGGGTATGCACCAAAATGTGCATATAAGCCTAAGTGTCACTTAACTTTAGTTACAAAAATTAACAAAATGCACTTCTTGTCATCTTTATTAAAAAGGGAGACAACTACACTAATTTTACTAGAAATCAAACTAACAGTCATGTAGTTGTTGTTTTATTATGTTTGTTTGTTTGTTTTCGTGGTTTTTTGAGACCGTTTCTCTGTATGTAGCCCTGGCTATCCTGGAACTCACTTTGTAGACCAGGCTGGCCTCCAACTCAGAGATCATCCTGCCTCTGCCTCCTGAGTGCTGGGATTAAAGGTGCTCATCACCACACCTGGCTTGTTTGTCATGCTATTATTCTGGTTAGCCTTAAATTCAATATTCTCCAGCTTAGCCTTCCAAAGCACTGAGATTTATAAGGCAATAGATACCACTACACCCAGCTATTAATTACCTTCCTTTAAAAACTAATATGCTTCAAATCAGCTACTGACCACAATTGACCAGATGCTTGAAATAGCTCTGACCAGCCACAAGGTGCTGGGCATCTTACAGTGAAAGTCACAAACAGGATGTCTCAGCAAGGAAGTGTCCACCAGAGATTAACAATAGCTCCCATCCCATCTGGAAACCTCAAGCAGATTTTGCCTGACAGGAGAAATGAATCAGCATCCAGAAGGCAGAGGCTCTTGCCCCACCCCCCATCCATAACCTGGGCAAAACCCATCCCAGCCACTGTGGACCAGGCTCTGGTCCTTAAATGAGAGCATCAGCCTTCCCTAGGCTACTGCATGAAACACACAAAGCAACAAATTCAGTATACTCTACTACAGGAAAGATTTAGATTCTCAAGACTGAGTAAGGTGATTAGAAATAAACAGAACTTTAGGCCTAAACACACACACTCACTCTCTCTCTCAACAAAGGCCCAGAGCATCTTTACAGTTAAGCCTTACATCCTTTTATCTTCAGACAGTCTTTCACAGAAACTGGATCTCCATGTTTGGCTAGATTGGAAGGCCAGAATGGCCCAGGAATCCTCTTGTCTCTGCCTACCTAGCCTTGGAAATACTGGAGTGTGCCACTATACCTGGCTTTTAGGTGGGGGCTGGGGATCCAAACTCAGGTCTTCACGCTTGCACAAGAAGCCCTTATTAACTGTACCGTCTCCTTAGTCTCCTGATCCTGAGAGCTTTCCTCCCAGAGCTAATGCCAGAGAACATGCCTCAGATCCAACAAGACCAGCACTTACCTCTCCCATAGGCCCGGGCTTTCTTTGGGTTGAGTTTGGGTTTAAGAGGAGCGCCTGGCTTGAGCTTGGCTTTGGGGAACTGAGACAGGTAGGTCATCACGGAGTGTTCATCCACATCCGGGTGAATAATCTCCTCAGGAGTGATGACCTAGAATGACAATGTGATGGGTGATTCCTCTGACATGTCACTTTGCAGCCACTGAAATCTCCCTTAAACCAAGTGCTACAAATAAGAAACTCAATTTCTCATTCTAGTGAAATCACATTAAAACCATAACAAGATCAGTGTTTGAATATACATGTGTTGCTGGTTCCTTTGTAAGCTGGGAGATATTCTCCTAAAATTCTGAATGTAATTTACAGAGATTCATGGCACACCTCTACCCCAAATCTCCTTCAAAAGACTTTCCTTCCACTCCCCTGGTCCAATATTCTAGAAAGGGGATAAGGTACAGGAGGGAAAGGAAACATATGCATAAGGTAATGGAAATGTTTTTAAAGCACATCAATAGACCTTATTCTCATCTATTGTGTACACATCTCTGTACTAGTAAGAATAAAGAAAACCAGTGAGAAAGGCAGCATTCAGGAGGCTGAAGAGGAAGATACCAAGTTTGAGATTAGCCTGAGATTTATAGTGAGGTTCTGGCTCAAAACACAAACAAGTAGCAGGGTGGTAGTGTTAATCCTAGCACTCAGGAGGCAGAGGCAGGTGGATCTCTATGAGTTCAAGAGCGAGTTCCAGGACAGCTAGAACTACATAGAGAAATCCTGTCTTGAAAAACAAAAATACAACAACAAAAAACCCAAGCAGAGCAATAGGGGACAACATATTAGGTACGTGGTCTTAATATATTAGGAGCCTTTAACAATGAGGAGGAAAACTAGAGAAACAGCTCAGTTAAAACAAACAAACAAAAAATTATTGGAGAGGACCTAATTTTGGTTCCCAGCAGCTTGCAACAGTCTGTAGCTCCAGCTCTAGGAATCCATGCCTCTCTCAAAAATTTACCCCTCTTTCTCTCTTTCTCTCTCTCTCTCTCTCTCTCTCTCTCTCTCTCTCTCTCTCTCTCTCTCTCACACACACACACACACACACACACACACACACACACACACACACTCACACACACACACTGGTTGTGGGGGGGCCAATATTAGATCCAGGTTGGACAGGGGACCTTCCAAGAGTTATCAGCATTCTTGGTTCACTACCTGACCAGCCTTAACTTGCAAGGTCTTCCCTGTCCCCAGTGAGGTTGCACAGTGGTGAGCCACACCTCCTCAGAGCAGCAGAAGGCTCTACCTCATGAACCCTATCAACCAGATGCAATGAAGAGATGAAAAAACGCACTGTGGTCAGTGGCTAAGAATAAAATAGCTACTGAGGTTTTGAACAGTTATCTACAAAACAGTCCATTAAAAAGCAAAATATGCATTGATTTGGTATCTGTCTCCAAAAACTCCAATAGTAATTTTATAGTACCCAACATTACAGAGTTCCACAAGTGGTATCAGATTGAAAGGGAGATAAGAAATGCAATACAGTACTTCCTGAGGGTGACAGATCTGAGAATCGTCATGTAGCAGAGACATGGCTCCAAAACCAAACCAAAGAAACAGACTAGTTTTCCTACCTCCTAGGGAATCCTATTATGGAATATATTGAACTCAACTCTGAATACCAACTCAGACTTTAGCATGGTCTACAATGAGGGATCTTCTGCCCCATAGGACTGTTTTTCTACAACTTCCCTTTCATCATGGCTTTGATCCTGGAACTGGTACTTTTGAGGGGGGTGGGGAGGATTTTACAAGGAAAACACTGGCTTCAAATAAGACATGTAGCTATTTAGATGTTATCTCTGACTTATCAAAAGCTTGAGTCCCCTTGTGATTATTCTGATAGATTATGGGCAATACAAATTCTGCTGCAATTTCCACTAATGGGGGTTATCTTGATTTATACTAAAAGAAAAAACGTTCTAAATACCTCATTAAAATTGTGTTTCTTTTATATAGGTTTAAAAACAGTCAAATACTGGTAGCTCCTTATGACTCATTCTAATAGTTAAGGACCATGCTTGCTGGATGGTTTTAAAGATAACCTTCAAAATATCTGGAACCAAAATAATAGAAAATTTGCAGTGATACACACCTGAAATCCCAGCACTCCAGAAGCTGAGACAAGAGATCAGGAGTTCAAAGCCAGCTTGAATTACATAATAAGACATCAGGTAGGAGGTGAGAGGAAGAAATGAGAAAAGTAGTTAAGAGAAAAGGTGGGGGGTGGGGAGAGGAATTGCCAGCTTGTGACATGAAGATTTCTGAATGATCTATAAGCTACTAAATTCATAAGAACATATCATTACTAATTAACTGAGATGGTAGGAGAGTGCCAGAGGCAAGGCTCTTTAAAGGCTGAATGCCAAGAAGGTCAGACTATGGTCTGACCCAGAAAAGTATCTAGACTACCAGCAACCAGTCAGTGGGTGGGAGATGTCTCCTGGGACATGGTATACATGTATATACCTGTGGGACGCCCAGCCAGTCGTCGGCCTGCTGCATGGCTTCTCGGGCATTATCCACTGGCTTTTGTGGGTCCCAGGATTCCCAGTCTGGGCACAGACCTGTTCACAACACATGAAAGTTGCTTTTAGCATTAGTTGACAAAGAGATTAAAAGAAGCCATGTGCTGATAACAAAACCACTTAGTCTTTTTATTCAGCAATTTCCACCAAGAGCTTAACTAACTGTACATCTGAGGGGCAAAAAGTATGAGAGCTAAGAGTATGGAAGCATGGAAATGATTCCACATTAGCAAAGACATGCTTTAGGACACTATGTTCTGGCTTTAAGTTGGGTTATCTATTGCTTCAAGATATACTAAAACAAAGAAGGTTTATAAAATTGCTTGGGCTTGATGCCTTTATACAGGAAAAGTATTTATTTATACTATGCCTAGATATATTTAACAAAGATTAAGCTAGCATTCTATGTGATTCAAAACTCTACTTGCTCAAAAGCACAATTCTAGAGTCATTTAAAAGGCCCTAATAAGTACAAGTAGTATAGAACTGAAGTAAAACTCTCTTTTAAACTCAAAAGAGGTAGCATAAATTGTGTCTTTAGGTAGAAGTAAGGAAGAGGGCACTAGGAAATAAGCTAATACTATACCTTTAAAGCTATATTTATTTATTTGTTATGTATGTGTGATGTATGGACACATGCACACACCATGGTGCCTAGAAGTAGGTTTTTTCCTTCCACCATGTGGGTACCAGGGATTGAACACAGGTCATTGATGGCAAGGGTTTTTATCCATTGAGCCAGCTTGATGGGCTAACACTATACTTTGAATTATTCCTGGAATATTCCAGTTTATAGACTTTCAAGGAGGAATGAAGCTTTGATGCAGTCTTTTGTACCTGACATGAGTGAGTTTTGCTTTGAGCACACTGAGATTCATTGCCCAGTTCATGTAAAATACTCAGTAAATGGAAAATATAATTATTAAAGTAAGGGTTTTTTTATAAAAATAATTTTGGGGTGGCATATAACCACTGGTTCTAGTTTTTCTACTGAGTGTGAGCCAGTAAACCCTACCCATCAATCTAAGGCCTCTAGTGAGGATAATTACATCTTGGTGTCCACTCAACCACTCAGAAAAGAGCATATCCAGCATGGAAAAGGCTCTAACTGGATCCACACCAAGTGGTATCTACAGCAATACAGAGAGAAAGGGGCAGAAAAAATGCCATATATAGTCAAGCTAGTAGTTAATAAAAACAGTCACTTTCCATTCAGCAGAGTGCTTTAGATTCCCATGCCAAGCCACTGACGAGAGCCACATGTTTTCTTTAAGCTGACAGGAAACAAGGCACCAATGTGGGAAGACACAGGACTGGAATCTGGATTAAACCCCAAAGCCTGCTCCAAGTTCAGGCACTGGGCATTCTTTGTTGATCTGAATAACTGACTAGATACACTAGCAAATGTGTATGGCTAGACCTAGAACATCTGCCTTTGGAAGGGCACACAGAACCATTTGTGGCTCATCGTGTCTTACAATGGACTAAAACCAGGAGACCCACACCAGCTACCACAACCTTTCTCACAGAAATCCAGGTTTGGGGCCAACATGCTCCACACTGGGGAGATGGTTTAGGCAATTATGGGCACTTACCTGGAGCACAGCTATCCACCAGGGCTCCTAGGGCTTTGCCATCTTGCCAGTTCTGATTAAAGTTGGTGATGGGCAAGTATGGGATCTTGTTCTGAATCCATCCCAGCAGCCTCTGCTTTGGTGTCTGCTTCTTGGCATCATCATCCCCTTCATCTTCCCATACAGGCATGGAGATGGAGTAGTGAAGGATCAAAGTCCATACCAGGCCCAAGATGAGCTTCAGGTTTCCATCTACAATGGCTTTACTGTCTGGGAAAACAAGAGAGGATATCAGCTTGGTCATTCTAAGTTACACAGTGTGGGTCAAACTCTTTGTAAAAAGTAAATGAAACCCTCATTCACAGGGAACTGTACTGAGATACTTCAATGTGAAAGGATGCAGTGCTGTGGGATATTTTTCTGTATGCTGTGAATATATGCTGTTTCCACTGGTTAATAAATAAGCCTCTTTGGTCTATGGTAAGGCAGCTTAGAGGCAGGTGGGAAATCCAAGCAGAGATACAGGAAAGGCAGGAATAGGCGATGCCAGCCTGCTGCCCAAGGAGCAACAAGATGCCAGCAGACAGGCAACACCATGACCACATGGCAACATACAGATTAACAGAAAGAGGTTAATTTAAGATGAAAAAGCTAGTTAGCAAGAAACCTGAGCCACAGGCCAGGTTTGGTAATTAATATAAGCCTCTGTGTGTTTACTTGGGACTGAGCAGCTGTGGGACCAGGGGGGAAATAGGAAAACTTCTGTCTACAATGCAGTGCTAGGATTTGCTTCAAAACATCTGGGAATGGAATGACTACAAAAATGATCCTGTGTGTTTGTTAATTATTGCCCATGATCATTGGGATGCATTATATTGTCTCTACTTTTCTGCATGCTTATAATTTTCCATACAAAGAAAAAGGTTTTTAAATTTTAAAGAAGTCAGTGTTTGAAACATGGTGGATTCCTTAGATCAGCAACAAACTACCAATGCCATAGATGAGGCCCTGGCTCAGCACAGATAAATTTATGTAAAGATGACAAGTGATCCAAAGTTTTGAGGCAGATTACATACTTAAGACTGACATTTAAATATGATGGGAGATGTAGAAGAAACTTTGACTACTAGAGAAACTGATGAAGAGAGATAAATTAACAAAATGGAATGCCCTAGAGCTCTTTGTCCAGGAAGTTGGTGATCTAATTGCCTCTCCACTGAAAGCTGGCTAAAACAAAGAATTGATCCTGTGCAAGAAACGCAAGATTTTTGTACAATTCCCTCTTCAAATGTACAAGACATTCAAAGAGAGGGCTGCATACATGTGGACACTAAGAAATGATCTGAGGGCTTAATGGGTAAAGGTGTTTGCTGCCAAGCTTGATCTCAATGATGAAAGGGGTTGACCTTTGTTCTCTAAGCACAAGAGCACGCACTAACATATGCATGTTCTCTCTAAGTAAATACAAAAATAAACATAATAATAGAAGAAGAAGAAAATGACCTGAGGAGTCTTCCACCTTGAATTCACAAGTAACTTACAACTTCCAAACCTCCAGTAAATATAATTACTATGGTGCTGTTTCTCACCAATTGATCTACCCCACTGTTTTATACCTAAGTTTCTGATGGTTTTTCTTTCAATTAAAGTTGATGTTTCCAAGGCTGGAGAAGTGCTTGGCAGTTAAGAGCACAGACTACTTTGTGACTGGCCTGATTGTGGTTCCTAGCACCCATGTGTGGCTCATAACTGCCTGCAGCTTCAGCTTCAGAAGATCTGATGCCTTAGCTGCAAGGGTGTCTGCACTCATGCATACACACGGGTACATAATTTTAAAACAATAAAAAATAAATCTTAACAATCAGACCACAACCCATAGAACCATAGAGGCTATATATATAGCATGGAGGTGCCTAGGATGACTGTGGCTTATAATAAATTTCAGTTTTACTCAATTATTGAAAAAAAAATAGTCAAATGAATGGAAACACATGAACTATGAACCAAAGGCTGAGGGGCCCCCAGCTGGATCCTCTGAATAGGTGAGACAGTTGATTGGCTTGATCAGTTTGGGAGGCAACTAGGCAGTGGGACCAAGTCCTGTGCTCATTGCATGAGTTGGCTGTTTGAAACCTGGAGCTTATGCAGGGACACTTGGCTCAGTCTGGGAGGAAGGGACTGGACCTGCCTGGACTGAGTCTACCAGGTTGATCGAAGTCCTCGGGGGAGGACTTGTCCTGGAGGAGGTGGGAATGGGGGGTAGGCTGGGGGTAAGGGAAGGGGGTAGGAGGGGGGAGAATAGGGGAACCCATGGCTGATATGTAGAACTGAATGGTATTGTAAAATAAAATATATATATAAATAATTTCAAAGGTGGGAGGAACCTTACAAGGTTTCCTCCACTCACACTGGTATGTCAAAAAAAAAAAAAATCTTAAATTGATGTTTCCTTTACTGTTTGAAATTTTTAAAAATAATTTCAGAAATATGGACAATAAAAGGTGTGTGTCCATGTCCCAGAAATAACAATGGTATGTAGTCTGTATTACTGTCTCTTGTTTGCTGTCCTGGTTTTATATTTTTCTGCACAAATTTTTAAATGTTTCTTTTTACTAGCAATTATGTCCTAGTCATCATTTCCCTATAAATACTTGTTTCCATTTACATTCTTATCTATAGGTTCAAGATGCTAGTTTCCCCTTTAATCTCATTAATGTTGAGCTATCAATCATGTTCATCTCCGCTGCTCAGACAAGTCACTCATTCAGAAAATAGTTAAACTAACTCAACCAGAAAAGTCTCTGTTGATGAGCCTAAGTCATCCTACCCCTGATTTGGAGAGCCTGTCAATACCCTGACCAGCTCTGTCCTCATTTTTATTTGTTTTTTGAGACAGACTCTTGTACTGTAGTCTAAGCTGGCCTCAAATCTGTGGTCCTCCTCCTCTGCCTCCCAGGTGCTGGCATTATGGGCATGTACCACCATGCCTGGCTCTCTGTTCTACCATCTTCCACCTGCACTTATCAAAATTCACACATTATCTTTAGAATTGCTCTTTACTCCTCCTTCCACAAACATCAAGAACGACTCCTTATCCTACTGAGACCCCAAGGTGAAAACATTATAACTATTTTGGGATCCCCTTCAAGCCTCTGGTACAGTTTCTACAGTGTGTCATCTCTTGGCAAATATTTGAACCTTCCCACAGACATGCAGTTTTCCCCTCATCTGGTATCTCTGAGAGCCATTATGGTGAACTTCTATCTACACAGCCTCAACACCATATTTCTAGTTGGGTACCTCTATTCTTCTCAACTAACTGATGGTCCCTGCTGTCCAATCAAACTCCTTAAGCACATAGAACCTAAACACACACCAGTTGGTTGGCCTGAGTCTTGTCACTTTCACCCAACCACATACTCCATACTCAGGTTCAAAGTAGGCCTGTTCCAAGATGACAACTTACTTCGTGTTACAGGACTGCTTCATATTATGAATTTCCCTGTCTGTAAGAACCTTCACCCTATCTTCCTGTGGAATACACTCTCACACACCCAGAGCCTAGTGGTGCTACACACACAATTGCATATGCGTCAGGATCCTTTCTTCAGAGCTGTCTACCAGACCCTCTGCCTTCCACTCCCACAGCAGGACCGTGGTGAGAAACAGAGCCTTCTTCACCTTGAGGCACCTGAACATTAAATACATACCAAACTGCACATAATGTGTATGTCTAGTAAGGTACTGGTAGCAACACAATACATTGGAGATATCAATATCTTGCACTGTGAGGGTTAAGAAGCCTCATTCCACTACAGGCATAAGTCTGTAAAACTAAAACTCCCCTGAACTATGTGTAAAATAAATGCTTTTTAAAAGCAGACTTGCATGCCTGCCTAACATGGGCAAGGCCCTCCTGTGTTCAATCATTAGCACAAGAAAAAAGGGCAAATTTGAGGTGGGAATGGTAGCACACATTTGTAGCACTAGGGAGGCCAAGGAAGGAGGATCCTCAGTTCAAAGCCAACGAGTTCATGCCCAGCCTAGGCTATACAGCAAGACACTGTCTCAAAACACATGCATGCCCAACTGCGTGAGTGTGTGTATCTCATAACTTGAAGTCAGATGGCTCTATTTTTTATCCAGGTTACATATGGTGCTTTAAAGGAGAAAGCAAAGTATTTTTCAAGCAGATTTTTAGGTAAGTCAAAGTCTGAGCCAAACTTATGAAACATACAATGTCCAGGACTTCTGTTTCCAATGAGTTCAAGGTGGGTGTCCTAAGAGAAAGTCCCCCTTTATGGCCTTCCTGGGACATGTGATACCTTCTTTCTGCTAGCCTGAGGAGCTAGAGGGAGGACAGGCTTCATTCCAAAAGTGATTTTTGACAGGTAAAGGTTCAAATTTTAACCCAGCTCTTAGAACAATAAAAAGATGGAGACTTGCCCAAAAGACCTCCCCAGTTCCCATCCACAGGAAACAGGAGACTTCCTAGGCCTTGAAAAGGAAATGCTCCAGGGCATCCCAGTGTGTGTGTCTGGCCATGGCTGTGGACCTGGTGTGCTGTGTAGTGCTAATTCTGACAAATAAGAGGAGGAAAAGACCAGAATGGACAGGACTGAAGCATCTCCACAGTAAGAGGCTGGAAGGCCTTTAGCTTCCATGAACGAAACAAGCTGACGCCCAGTATGCCTGCCCAACCTCCCAGGCTCTGCTTAGACTGGAACCTGGCCATGGGCTTCTCCTCCCCAAATCTGACCAATCATAGTTCCCACATAACTACCTTGGCAATTGACAACACAGCCCCCAAACCACACACACTTTCTCAAACTACCTACAATTACCCAGTTACTTTTAAATGACAGCAATGGCTCTTTTTTCTTTTTTTTTTAAATAGCTATAAAGTCAATTTAAACTCCTGTAAATTCTAAGGTGGAATATACATTATAGCACTTCTATAATCAGTTCTCTGGTCCTTTTTAAGAAGTATTTGTATATGGAATGGGGCCAATTATGAGGTGTGTACCAGATATTTTTAGCATTCTGCAGAAGCTACTTTGAAATGCCTCCTTGAAGGACCAGTTCTCCAAAAGTCAGTGATGTGGTAGTTTTTTACCTCTCTCAACTCTCATCAACAAGCGCCAGACCCACACAACTATGTCTCCTACATCTAGTACTACACTGGTACATCATGGGAGTTCTGGAGGTACATTCCTACCTGGCTGCTAATGATTAACCAAGGTAGCAGGGGGGAGTTAGTAAGACTAGAGAACAGATATGGGTGGAGAACATTTCACATTTTTACTCTTCTGAAGGAGAACAATAGGCCATCCTTTGGCCATAAAATGTTTGACTACAGGGCCATAAACAGACTACAAGTGACTCAAGGAATTAAGAAGTGAAGGGTGTCACCAGGGCAACATGAAAAGAATTCCATATTCTCTGCTCTCTGTCCACTAAGCAACTGTTACCTGCTAGGAGGCAGTGTGGAGTAGATCCTGAAGTCCACATGGCTAATATATGAAAGTATGCTCCACATGTTTAGCCACTAGGAAAATGCAATCAAAGTCCATCACTCCTGTCATAATGGCTAACATTAAAAACAAAACAAAACAAAAACAAAAAAACAAGAGTCTGAGAGATGGCTCAGTGGTTAAGGGGGTTAAGGCACTTGCTGCTCTTGCAGAGGACGGGGGCTTGGATATCAGTACCCACACGGCTTTTTCCAATTCTAGTTCCTGGGATCTGATGCCCTCTTCTGATCTCCAAGGGTACTGCATGAACAAGGTACACTTACATGGAGGCAAACACACATACATAACAACAATAACAAATGCTGGCAAGGTGAAGGAGGGGAGGAAAGCACCTTAGAAAATGTTGATTGGAAAGTACACTGCAGCAGCTACTATAGACAATAATACAAAGCTTCCTAAAAAGGCTAAAAGCCAGGCTGGCAGTGGTGGCCCATGACTTTGGTGGATCTCTGTGAGTTTAGGGACAACCTGGTCTACAGAGCTAGTTCCAGGACAGCCAAGGCTATTACACAGTGAAAACCTGTCCAGAAAAACTAAAAGCTAAAAGTCAACGTACTATATGATTAAGCTGTACCATTCATTCCTGGATACACAGCCAAAGGAAACCATGTTAGCATATCAGAGATACCAGCCCATGCATGTGTGCTGCTATATGACTAAGTTACAAAATCATCTTAGGTCTCCATTGATGGAAAAAGAAAGTTGGGTGTAATTCAGCCTATGGGCTCCCTACCAAATGGGATGCCCTTGCCCTCTCTGTTACCCAAAGAATGGCCTATTATAGTTATTGACTTAAATGACTGTTTCTTTATCATACATCTACAAGAATGGGCTATAGAAAAATCTGCCTTCACAATAGCTACTTATAATAATTCCCAGCCAGTCAAGAGATATCAATGGAAGGTTCTCCCACATTGGAGATAATTCATGTGAAGTTTCCATAATCCATAATTTATCATTATATGGATGATATCTTATTAACTGATCCAAAGTTAGGTGCATTAGAATGCATGTTTGAAAAAGTAAAAAAAAAAATTGCCTTGCTGGGGACTAAAAATTGCTCCTGAAAACATTACTTAGGCTATAAGATAAGAGCTACATAAAATTATACCCCAAAAGGTACAACTAAGGGAAGATTGATTGCAGACTCTTAATGGTTTTCAAAAATTATTAGGAAGTATTTCCAACTTACTGGGTATCATGGGAATACCTAAAGATGGACTACAAAATTTGGCTAATACTCTAAAAGGGGACAAAGAATTAAATAGTCCAAGAGAATTATCAGCTGAAGCTGAGAAGGAATTGGCTCTAGTAGAAAAGACAATGAGAAGCACATGTGGATCGTGTGAATCCAGAACTTAACTGCATTCTGGTCATACACCCCTCCAGACATTCCCCAACAGGTATTTTGATGCAGAGGGAAGATATTACATTGGAACGGATATTTGTACCACATAAACCAAGTAAGAAGTTAAAGACTTATATAAAAAAGATCTCTGATTTGATTCAAAAAGGAAAATTAAGACTTCGCCAGTTGACAGGAATGGACCCAGCAGAAATTGTAGTACCTTTAACTAATGAGGAAATTTCCTCACTATGGAAAGATAATGAATACTGGCAGGGAGCCTGCAGTGATTTTTTTTTGGGGGGGGGGATAAATTAACAAACATTATTCCAAATGCACGAGAACAGAATTCATAAAGATGACTGAATGGGTCCTTCCTCACATTGTATGACAAAAACCAATCTCTGGAGTCCTCACATTCTATACTGAAGCAAATAAATCAGGGAAAGCAGGATACAAATCAGGAGACTTAAGTAAAGTGGTTCAAAATCCATACAACTCTGTACAAAAAGCAGAACCGTATGCCATTTTTATGGTACTGATTGACTTCAAAGAACCCCTCAATATAGTCACTGATTCTCAATATGCAGAGAGAGAGTTGTTTTACATATTGAAACTGCTGAATTTATTCCTGATAATACAGAATTAACTTCATTATTCATACAATTGCAGGAAATCATCAGAAATAGGGAATATCATATATCTATATCTTTATCTGTATCTATAGATACATATAAATATAGATATAAATATCTATAGATACAGATAAAGATATATATATATCACGTATCAGATCCCATACAGGTCTGCCAGGACCTCTAGCCCAAGGTAATGATGATATTGATCAGTTACTAATAGGTAACACACTAGAAGCATCAGAATTTCATAAGAAACACCATGTATCTTAGCAAAGGTTTGAAGAAGGATTTCTCCATCCCTTGGCAACAAACCTAGAATATTGTTTTTTAAAAGTCCTATTTGTTCCTTCTATAACCAAACTCCATTACCTGCAGGGAGCAATCCAAAAGGTATACAAAGAAATGAAATTTGACAGAAGGATGTCGTTTCATTTAGCAGAATTTGGAAGATTAAAGTATGTACACCATTGTATATCACTGTATGTATACAAAGTATGTATACCATATGATACCTATTCAGGATTTCAGTGGGCAACTCCTATGAGTTCTGAAAAGGCTGATTCTGTGATTACACACCTATTAGAAGTTATGGCCATCATGGGAATACCTGTACAAATTAAGACAGACAATGCCCCAGCATATGTCTCCAATAAAATGAGACAGTTTTTTGCTTATTACAATATAAAGCATGTTACAGGTATACCACACAATCCCATAGCTAAGCAGTCACAGAAACATCCAATTGATCTAAATAAATAGCAATGGGTAACAATGACTCCTAGAAAAAGATTGCACAATGCTTTATTAACCTTGAATTTTCTCAATGCTGATGAAAAAGGAACAACAGCTGCGAAGAGACATTGGATGACAGACAAAACTTAAACCAACTGGTTTATTTCAAAGATGGGCTGACCTCACAATGAAAACCAGGATACGTCCTACATTGGGGAAGGGGTTTTGCTTTTGTTTCTAAAGGAGAAGAAAAGCTGTGGATACCAACAAAATTAATAAAAATTTGATTTGAACAGGAAGAAATCCCTTGATGAGAAGAAGTAAAATCTCATCCATCAATGTGACAATTCTACAAGTTGTAAGAAAAATTTAACAAACAAGCGTTGGGGCAGGGTTCTGTTTTTGTCTTTACAGGATAATAGAATTACCCACCTTCCAGAAATCATAAAGCCTTGGATATCCAGACGTCTATACAGCAGAAAGAAAGAATCTATTGGTACCAATTTACACAGCATTATATCTTACTGCCTAACATCTATATCTCTTTAACTCTAGAAAAGTTGTGGTTCCAATTCAATTATACATCAGGCTGGCTTTGGAGTTGGAATTTGGCTCCCTCCTTCTTTAACCCCAAAGGACAAAGTTCAGAAGCTCAAAGCAGAGGAATTTCTGGTGGGCTTAGCTGGTGAACCTGCAGCAGCACTTTCCTGTATAGGGCTGCTCCCAAATAATCCTGGACTGTACAGTTCTCCTGGGCTGAGGTGCCAGAGGTGGCAGGACCTGGTGCTCATTGGCATTGTGAGGCTGACTTATTTTGAAGCCCTACAAACCATGCCTGAGTTGTATGTAGTCTTCAGGTGTTCAAACAAGAAGACACCTGGAGTTCAAAGGAAGTACTGACCAATTGCTCTAGTTCCTTTAGAAGGATGAAGCCTATCTACACCAAGTCTTAGTTAAAGAAGGTCCACCTTGGCCAGTTACCCAACACCAGGGTCATATTTCTGATATACTATGCATGGCTCTTCTATTCACACTGCAGACGAACTGGGCCAAGAGGTCCCCAGGTAGGATTAAGAGGGTCAGGCAACTTCACTCCTCTCTGTACTCTGGCATCTTTCCTGGGCTTCAAACCAACAAAGCATTAGACAAGGCAGAGACTTAGAACCTTAGAATCATGGCTCTAATGCTGGAAAGTATCTGTGGCAAAGGGCATTAAAAATCCTTCTTCCTCTTCTCTGTCCTAGGCATGTGACTTCCAGAAAGATGGTTCTTCCACACTCTCTGGACTTCAATGGCCTAGCTGTTGCCAATGGACAGTGGGCAAAAGTAAAGTACACCATCACTCCATCCCTGAGGAATGGGTGGGTCTCTTCCTGACCCAACTTGGGTATGACTGAGGGAAGAAAACATAAGAACAGGCTCCCAGAATAAGGTGCCTTGCCCCCCTAAAGATTGAAAACAATAGAAAACTACATTTTCATTCTTTTCCAATGGTGCTCCTGATGTTGCTGTTCATCTGTCCATCTGTTCATCCCTACCACCACACATTCACCTAAGCCTTTTTTGTTACAGCAGTAAAAAATGAGGGTAAGGCGTGTCTATTTCAATACAGACCACAATAAAATAATGTTAGGGTAAGAAACTGGGGTCAGCTGGATTTCCAATTCTCTATTCTCTTTTCTGCTCACAAACTGCTCAGAGACTGCAAGGGACTTTTGAGTTGATTTTTTTTGTTTGTTTGTTTTCTTTTGTTTTTGAGACAGTGTTTCTCTGTGTAGCTTTGTGCCTTTCCTGGAATTCGCTTTGTAGACCAGGCTGGCCTCGAACTCACAGAGATCTTCCTGTCTCTGCCTCCCGAGTGCTGGAATTAAAGGCGTGTGCCACCACCGCCCGGCTTGAGTTGATTTTTATACCTACTGTGTTTTGGTTTATTCAAGAATACATTCATTCATTCAGACCCTGTTGCACTTAGGAGGCAGAGGCAGGTGATCTCTGTGAGTTCAAAGCCAGACTGGGTCTACAGAGTGAGCTCCAGGACAACCAGGGCTGTTATACAGAGAAACCCTGTCTTAAAAAACCAACAGAGTACATTCAGAAGCCCATTTATTAATCAAGCTTTCACAAACAATTTCCTTCTTTACTTTTCTCATTGCTTTCACAGAGTATCTGACAAAAGCAACTTAAGGAGGATCTGTCTTGGCTCAGAGTTAGAGGGGACAGTGTTGGGATAATCTTTTTGTACACTGTGTGAAGATTTGTCTGTTCTTCCTCACCAGCCTAAGGTACCTTCTGACAGGTTTAACAAAGAGCTGAACGGCCAATAGCTAGGCAGGAGAGGATAGGCAGGACTTATGGGCAGAGAAAGGAACTCTGGGAAAGAATCTGAGGCTGGGAGATTCACCAGCCAGCCACACAGGAAGTTGGATGTACAGTATTGAGGAGAGGTAATGAGCCATGTGGCAGGACATAGATTAATAGAAATGGGTTAATTTAAGTTTTAAGAGCTAGTTGGGAAAAAGCCTAAGCTAAGCCCAAGCTTTCATCTTAATAAGAAGTCTTTGTTCATTATTCAGGAGTTGACAGTACAAAAAAAAAAAAAAAAAAAGACCTGTTACAGTACAGTCCACCATATTGGGGGAGTTAGGGCAAGAGTGGTATAAGGCAGTTAGTCAGATTATATCTGCAGTCAGGAAACAGGGAGAGAAAAAGGCTGAGCTCAGCTCACATTCTCCTTCCACTCAGTCCAAGACCCTAGGCCATGGAATGGTGCCATCCACATTTAGGGTGGGTCTGTACACATCAACCTCCTATTCTAAACTCACTCATAGGCAAATCCAGAAAGGTCTGACTCCCATGGGAATTCTCAATCTTATCAACCTGGTAATCAAGATCAACCATCATGATGACACAACAAACCATGATAGTGAAGTAAATGCCTTTTTGCTGTATTGAAGACTCTGAGGCCACTTCTGATCTAAATAATTGAGATTCCAACATGGGAATCAATCAAGGCTGCCATGAACAAGGCCTGGGCATGGAAAGTGGAGGCTTGGAAAAGATTATGGTGGCAATCTGCACTGTCTGTGGGGGGGAGGGGTGGGCCTTCACTGGAACAGAATCAATGGAAACATTTTCAAATATTCGAGATTTCTACTGGTGTAGTGACACATGCATTTATTCCTAGTGCTTGAGAGGCAGAGGCAGGTGGCTCTCCGAGTTCAATGCTAGCCTGGTCTACATAGTGAGTTCCAGCTGGCAAAGACTGCATAGTGACACCTTGTCTCAAAACTACACACATACATCTCTCTGTCTCTCTGTCTCTGTCTCTGTCTCTGTCTCTGTCTCTCTCTCTCTCTCTCTCTCTCTCACACACACACACACACACACACACACACACACACACACGGAGAGAGAAGAGATTGCTACTGAAAGCCATAATACATTCCTCACACATTTCTACTTGGCAAACTATTCTTTCTGTCCCTTGCTCACTCACTGAACTTTTGCCTCAAATAGAAATACAGGCATGGTGGTGCATGCCTTTAATCCCAGCACTCGGTAGGCAGAGGCAGGTGTATCTCTGTGAGTTCCAGGCCAGTCTGGTCTACAGATTGAGTTCCAGGACAGCTAGGGCTGTTACACAGAGAAACCCCGTTTCGGAAACAAACAAACAAACAAACAAACAAACAAAAAAACATGGAGCAAATGATTACAGAAATACCTGGTTTTTATTTTGTGCTATATTTATATTGTATTTATTATGCTATAAGTTACATTTTCAAAGCTTGGTAGCTTTTCCCCCTCCCTAACAATATTTTTGAAAGTTTTTTAAACATTCTCTTCAGAATTAGTTTATATCCAACAATAAGGCTGATATTAGAGCAAATGATTAAATATTAAGCAGCATAGAAGAGGGTATGAATTGTCAGGTCTAACCCTGGTTCATATCAGCATACAAAGCACATGCTGGCCTCCATCAGTACCTGTGGCTCTTAGCTCTTTTCACCCCTCCACCTCACTTTTCCAACTCATGGGCTTCCCTTCTTTTAGCTTATCTTTCCTATATAACCTGGCCATTTTGGCCATTCTCCCTTTTAGTTCCCTCTCTTTTCTTCCTCTCCCTCCTTCTACTCTTCTTTTGGCCACATCCACTCTGCTGGCCATGTTCAATGTACTATTTTTCTCTCCCTGCTCTGGACTCAACCAGATGCCTCTAGCTGTTCTCTCCCTCATCACCATAATAAAACCCTCCTCCTCAACCAGTCACTTTATACATAAGGTACATTTTATTTTCTATTATTGGGAAGTCTTTAAGTTAGATTTAAGGGTCAGGTATAGCACTGGAGAAGGAGGCTGAGGCAGAAGGATCTTGCTGTGGGATGGCCTTTCTGTACGCTATGCATATGTGTTGCTACCACTGGTTAATAAAGAAGCTGTTTTGATCTAAAGCCAGACAGAATATAGCCAGGCAGGAAATCCAAGAGAGATACAGGGAGAAGAAAGGAGATGTCCGAGGAAACACCAGATTGCCACCCAAGGAACAACATGCCAGCAGCATTGGTAATGCCACAGCCATGTGGCAAAATATAGATTAATAAAAATGGGTTAATTTAAGATGTAAAAGCTAGTTAGCAAAACAGTTTGTAATTAATATTAAGCCTCTGAGGGATTATTTTATAAAAAAACGGCTGCTGCCCAGGTGGGATCAGGCGGGACCGAGAAATTTCAGTCTACAGGATTAAGAATGCCAAGCAGTCTGGGAAACACACTGAGTTCCATGCTAGGGGGCTATGTAGTAAAGTCATGTCTCAAAAATAAAGAAACTATCAGACATAAAGGTGACAATTATAACCTTGTTAGGAAGGTTAAAGAAAAAGAGGATAAAGACCAAAATGGTCTAAATGATGCTTTTATCTGAACTCCAAGCTATTTGTCCCTGCATAAGCTCACCCTGTTAACATCACACACTTTCAGGTAGAGTCTCCTAAGCATGCTCATGAGTCACAGAGCAGAACACAACAACTGGTAGCTTCAGGTTAAACTCCAGCATGAGCATATGAGGCTTTACCACAGCATGGTAGTCATCAGTTCCGGGGTCCAGCTACCATCACTCTGAGAATACATCCAGCTGAAATAAACAAATGCTGGCTGTGAATAGAGGTCCCTGAGACCTACTGATTCCATTTCAGCTTGTCATGTAGAGAGGCCACCTCCCCTGAAAGGTGCCTCACTTGCTGGGAGCTGGGCACAACCTGAGTTGTAGGTTGCCTAAATGTGCAGCCCACAGAGAAGCCCTAAGGAAAAGGAGGGCATGAGAAACAGGCCTGAGAAGACCCATATGCACCCTTCTGTGGTCAATAACAATAACAACAACATGACAGCAGTTCTTTTCCATCCAAAATCTTCCCAGGGCCAACCCCTGTCTAACTTGAAGCCTTCCCTTTAACAAAGTCCCTATGAAGGTGGCTTTGATGGTTAAGTCCCATTTTACAGATGAAATAATAGAGATAAAGCCATTACTCTATTTCTCTGAATCTATAGTATATCACAATAGGCAGATAAGTCATTACTCTCATTCTGTAAATGAGGGGACAGAGGGTCCTATGGTAAGTCTATGTGCTTAGGAACCAGGCTGCTGACCCATAGGCAGAGCATATAGACTTCTACTAGTTCCATTCATTTTTCACTGTCCAGATCTGCAAGGCTCTAGGAGAAAACACAGTGGACAGACGGCATTCAGAATGGCAATAGAAGACACCGGAGATGTAAATAGTGGGTCAGAGCTGTTTGTCAGACCCGTTTTCTCAGCAAAGACCTTATGGAGATGGGGAGTGTACTAATCAGGGACCTGTTTCTCTATCCAGGAAGTCCCTGCATATTGTTTTTTTGTTTGACAGAGAAATCATCTATAGCCAACTCCTTGGAAGCCATGGTTCTGCCCAAAGCAATCCAAACCTGTTTCCCTGCCTTTTTCTCTGGAAAATATAAATTAGGCTTACTTATATTTTTGAAAGCCCTGTTTGTCCTTTCTCTTCTGTTTTTTTTTTTTTTTTCTTAAATGTCCAACAAAAATTTCCTAACTACCTTCTAAGCATCAGGTCTTGTGTTGTATACAAATTACATTTTAAACAAGAAAGTAGATTAAGCTTGCTCTAAAATAGTCCATGAAGAGAGTAGAGTATATTGGATAATACATTGAAGAACCATCGAGGGGAAAAATGATAATTTTTGGCTTTTTATTCCCCATACAACACTATGGTTCTTGATATATACACATACATACATATCACATACATACATATGTGTACATAAATCAGAATAGAAGCTAGAAATAATAATGGTGAACAGGATGGGTATTCAATTAAAAACTTGTAAACATTGAACCTAGTTACAAAATCAGATCAAGGTGGCTTTCTTGGGTTACATTTCCCTCGAATAACTCAGCTCATGTTACAGGTCATACAAGTCTGTTAGAGATGGCAGGTCACCCAAAGATTGTGAAACAATAAAAGGATAAAACTTCCAATTCAAAGTGGTGAATAGGAAAAAATCTGAGGGAAATTTAAAATAATTTGTACCAGCTGGCTCCCAACATCACCAACAAGAAAGAGGATGAAGTTGAAGGAAAGAAATTCACAGAAGAGAGATGATAGTGTATTTTTCCTGCTTTCCAACATGGACACATTTGGGATGGCACTGGATTCCACAACATGATACAGCTTAATTGACAGAATGGTCTTCTTAGTTTAAGACTTCTCGATCCCTGGTGATACAAGAAGGACTGTGAACACATATCCCACCCAGAGAGACTGGCTGCCTCATTGTAGGTAGAATGCCCTGTCTCCAACATTTCTGGGTAAAAAGCACGGGAGGTGGTGTGTGTGTGTGTGTGTGTGTGTGTGTGTGTGTGTGTGTGTGTGTGTGTGTGTCTACTCAGTGAAAAAGGAATAAGTCATTTAATGAAATAACTGGTAGCCAAGGAACCTAGGGATGACAGGGATTGGGTTAGTTAGTGACTGGATAGCCAGAAGCTGACATGCCCTGCCTTGGATGTCAGGAAAGCCTGATTTATTCCTAAAGTGCAGTAACTTGTTAACTGTGGGGCTAAGAGTGGGCCACTTCCTTATACTTGGGCTCACCATATCAAGCCTGTGTGATACCATGCAATAAAGCAGGTAGCAAACTCTTAATGACAGTTTCATCACATCAACAGGGCTACAGTGAATACTATTATTACCACTGTAAAAATGTCAACACACACAAGTATAGGAACAGATAGTGTGCCATTAGCACCATGAGTAAGGCTTAGTGCATAAAGACTGCTCACCACTGATTGCCCCAGAACTCAGGCCTTCCACACAGAAGAGCAGTCCATCTGCTAACAACCACAAGAGTGGGTCCCATCAGAACCCTGGAGTAAGCTGATAGAATCAAGATGTTCTTTGCTCAGTGAGTTGCTGAATGAACTGCTAGTTTGCTAAATTCTGCAGGCCACCCCAACCCCACCAGCAGATTTCAGAATGGTCCCATGGCTGACAGAAAATTAAATTCAGGCTCCCTAAATTCAATTTGAAGCACGAAGTATTCAAGAAAGTTCCTGAACAAGAGTTTTGGGTTTTGCTTTTTTTCTTTTTTTGGTCTAATTTGAGATGGTTGAGTAGGTATTAAAAAGATCATTAACCATTAAATCAGCCTAATATATCAGTGCAACTTAAATCCCACACTCAACAAGCAGTTAAAGAAACCATACAAACAGGAGAGTAGCAGGCTGCTGTAAAAAGAATGAGGAAGATTTGCTTGTTCTTCCTATGGGGGCAAGCATTGGTCGTGTATTAAGGAAGGGAAAGGAAAAAGAGTCGGCACTTCACTGTCCTCTCTGATTTTAGCAAGAAGGCTAAAGAGGCGATGGCAAAGATGGGCTTTTATGTGCTGTTGCCAATATATGCTTCCACATTGCTTGTATTTTTATTTTAATTAATTTATTTAGTTATTTGCTGTAGCTAGAGTTTTCCTGTTTGTCACCCACCAGTCCCACAGCCGCTCAGACCCAACCAAGTAAACACAGAGACTTATATTGCATACAAACAGTATGGCCGTGACAGGCTTCTTGCTAACTAAATCTACCTTGCCATGTGGATTGTGGCTTACCGGAGTCTTCACATGCTGCTTGTCATGGCGGCGGCTGGCAGTGTCTCTCTGTCTCAGCCTTCTGCTTCCCAGAATTCTCCTCTCTCCCTGTCCCACCTACTTCCTGCCTGGCCACTGGCCAATCAGTGTTTTATTTATTGACCAATCAGAGCAATTTGACATACAGACCATCCCACAGCAATTTTTTATTTATTTATTTTGGTTTTGGGGGGGCAGGGTTTCTCTGTGTAGCCCTGGCTGTCCTGGAACTCACTCTGTAGATCAGGCTGGCCTTGAACTCAAGGTTCCATCTGCCTTTGTCTCTTAAGTGCTGGGGTTCAAGGTGTGTGCCACCTTGTATTTGTTTTTAATTTTTAAATTATAGTCATTCCTTTTAGAATAAATTTTGCACATACCACCCAAAACATAGAAACATAATAATGTACATAATTAAGAAACTTTTCACCAGGTGGTGATAGAGGCAGGTGGATCTATGTGAGTTCACGGCCAGCCTGATCTATAAAGTGAGTTCTAGGACAGCCAGAGCTGTAACAAAAAACCCTGTCTGAAAAAAAAACAAAGAAAAGAAAGAAAGTTTTCAATAAAATTTCTAGCTAGCAGGTTTCTGTAGGGTTCCAGGAACGTGGGGATATGAACAGGCAACAGGTCTTATCCAGTGATAAAAGCAATGGGTTTGGTAGGCTGGTATGTGAGTAAAAGAGGAGCTAGAGTGCACACACAACAGAGGTCATTTACTTACAGGCTCAGTCTTGAAGAGATGAGCTGCTTACCAACTAAGCAGTCTGGGTGGAAGAATAGGAAGGCAATAGGGAGGGATAGGAGGAGGCAGAGGCCTTTCACCATAGGTTTCTCCTATGACTTTCACTATTTCGGTATTGTTCAGCACAGAATATCAAAAAGAAAACTTTGCAGGTCTGCTTAATTGTTTTTCTGAGATGTTTCCTCACTCACCTTTCTCACAGTGAAGACCCAAATGCCTCACCATTACTCAGCAGACATTCATACCCCCTCCAGTACCTGCAGGCACCCAAGCCTCTGTCCTTTCCAAACAGCTTGAGGGAGCAGGTACAATGCCTTAGATTACACAGCAGGAAGACAGTCATCTAACTGCCTTTAGGTGTATTTTTTCAAGACAATAGCAACAAAAAATTAACTTTGTTGATCCTTTTCCTGATACCACAAGATTCACAAACCAACCTGACTTAGTGCAATTACCTCCTTGAATTCTCACAACTGCTGTGAGATACCACTGTTAGCTCCATTTAAAAATTAATAGGAGTAAATTCAGTCCAAAGTATAGCTCTCAGAGGTGAAGCAGAGGTTTGTACTTAGGTCAGGGACTCCAAAGTCCGCTGTCGACCATCATTCACTGGAGAACTAAACAGGCACACAAAGGAAGAGACCAATAATATGGACAAAGTTGTCACAAATGCTTCAAAAACTAAAAAGGATTTTAAAAAATGTTAAGGGTTACATCACCCTCTTAAAAGAGATTTGAGATTTATCATTGTGCCCTTGAATTCTATCCCCTGACAAATGATCTTGGCAGCAAGAGAACAAGCTGACCAAATACAGCAGGTCAAACTCGCTGCTAAGTGGGGGAACTAACTCCATCTAACATTCCTGAGGTGTGATGTCCAAAGTGCAGAGCAAGCGAGTGACACACAATTAATCTCCACAGCCCAACCATCAGTCTGCGCCAAATCTCGATGGCCTTGTTCTTCATCTACAGCCTGTGTGGATCAGAAGGTGCCTCTAGCCCGTCAAGGACACCAGCTCTGGGAGCTAAAGCTTGGAAATGTCCTGCCTACACTTGGCTGCAGGAGCATTGCCCAATGTTTCCAGACCACATTTAAACCTGGTCCCATCCTTCCACCACCTGGATCATCAACCAGCATTTTCTTTAATTCAACTCATCCCTGCCTCACAAACCTTACGTGATAATGCCCATGAAATGACAAGTTTAAAACACTTGTTATATTTTTTAAATACTCATAAAAATACTAGTTACAACTGTTAAAAAGTTAGTCGTGTGATCATATCACCTTGAGTGCCATGTCTTAGAAAATACCACTTCAGATATCCACCAGTTTTTCCAGACCAAAAAAAGGGGGCTGGGGTAGTGGTGGGGGTGAGACTGAGTATTTTTGCCTAAAGTAGCGCTGGTAACACACTAAACAACTTTCTCTTCTTTGTTTTTGGTTTTTTTCTTTGACAGATCCCCCCTTATGTCAGTGGTTTTCAACCTTCTTTGACCCTTTAATAGAGTTCATGTTGTAGTGACCTTCAACCATAAAATTATTATTTTCATTGCTACTTCATAACTAATTTTGCTACTGTTATGAATTATAATGTAAATACCTGATATGCAGATTATCTGATATATGACCCCTGTGGGGATCGTGAACCACAGGTTGAAAACAGCTGCACTATGTAGTTCAAGCTAGTTTTAAACTCATAACCATCCTGCCTTAGCTCCCCTAGTGCTAGAATTACAGGCATGCATAACCATATTAGGTTAATTTTTTGCTTTTTTGAGTTTGCACGTTTCTAAACTCAAACAAACCCCGAGGCTCATGTACTAAAATACCCATCTCTAAACAATTAAGCTACAGAGCTCCGCAGAACCTTCAACATACCAATTTATACTGACAATCTCCAAGAGATGGCTAGGATGTCATACTCATTTCTAGATGTTATTGGACTAGGGCGTATGTAGGATGTGTGTGTGTGTGTGTGTGTATGTGTGTGTTAGGTCCTAATACCCCAAACACAGTGCCACTGACTATGTCTCAAGATGACAGTCTGAGCTTAGCTATATAGAAGGACTAGATAGAAGGACTGCTGATAATTAACACTGAATTTGAAGCCAGTTAACATCTAACAGTTTGAGTGTGTAGTACATATGGAGGACATAAATGCTATGGGATGCATTTCTGTACACTGTGAATATGTGTTGCTCTGATTGGCTGATAAATAAAGCTGCATTGGCCTATGGCAGGGCACGATGGAGCCAGGTGGGAAAATCCAAGAGAGATAGTGAGAGGAGAAAGGAGAGGAAGGAGAGATGCCAGACTGCCATCCAAGGATCAACATGTAATGGGACACAAGTAAAGCCACAGAACACATGGTAATATGTAGATTAATAGTTATGGTTTGAGTTAAACTATTAGAGCTAGCTAGCAAGAGGCCTGCCATAGGCCATACAGTTGATAATTAATATTAAACCCCTGAGTGATTATTTTATAAGCGGCTGAGGGACGGCGGGGCCGGGCAGGACTTGAGAAAACTTACAGCTACACACAAGACATTGGATGTGTCTCCCTCATTTGTTTTCCAACTTATAATCTTATTTTTTTTTGAGATGGAGTCTATCACTGAATCTGGCATTCACTGATTTAACTAAACCAGCTGGTCCAGAAAGTCACCTGCTTCTGTCCACCCCAGACTCCCACCACCACCATCTGTATTCTGGAATTACAGATGTACTTTGCTGCACCCAGTTTTTAAAATGTGGATGCTGGGCTTTGAGCTCGGATCTTCATGATTATTCATCAAGTACTTTACCAACTGAGTCATTGCTAGACTGGGAACTTTATAAAAATTCTGTCTCAAAGGGGACTAATACTCCACATTTTGGGGAATTCTACTTGCTCTGCTTGTCCTCCAAACACTTCTTCCAAACACACTCAGAATCTGGGAAATGGACATTTAATAAACAGTTAAGCTGGGGGGAAGAGAGATAGGAAATAAACATTAGAGGAGGAACCCAGGCAACAAGGAACAGCAGCTTTCTCTAATCTATGATGTTTCTGTGTAATAATTAAGACATCATAACCCTGCCACTTGGAATCTAGAAGACTTATAAATAAAAGAGAAAAAACGGGCTCCCTGAGCCATTTTCCTAATTAAGTTTGCTAAAGGAAAACACATCCTCTGTACAGCCCTCACCAAGAAAAATACATCCTTTGTATACCCCTCACCAGTGTTTATAGGTTCTGGTGATTACCAACTCCTGAAGCAACCTAATGTTCAATGCAAGCCTCTTTCTTTCTTTCTTTCTTTCTTTCTTTCTTTCTTTCTTTCTTTCTTTCTTTCTTTCTTTCTTTCTTTCTTTCTTTCTTTCTTCCTTCCTTCCTTCCTTCCTTCCTTCCTTCCTTCCTTCCTTCCTTCCTTCCTTCCTTCCTTTCTTTCTTTCTATTTCTATCTCACTATGTCACTCTGGCTATTCTCCACTGCCTCTGTCTCCTGAGAGCTGTGATTAAAGGTATGTACCATGATGCTGAGCTGCAAACTGTCTTTTTTTTTTTTTTTTTTTTTTTTTGGTTTTTTGAGACAAGGTTTCTCTGTGTAGTTTTGGTGTCTGTCCTGGATCTTGCTCTGTAGACCAAGCTGACCTCAATCTCACAGAGATCTGCCTCGCTCTACCTCCCGAGTGCTGGGATTAAAGGTGTGCCACAGCTGCCCAGCAAACTGTCATTCTTTAGAAACAAGCAGTGATTGGAATTCAGGCCCAAACCAGCCTCCCACTTGCTGGATTTGCTTTAGAGGTTTTGATGTCAAAATAAGCAAGTTACATATTGGCACGAAGGAGGAAGCAAGGAGTGTCCCCATGGATCCAGGCCACTGCTGAAGTTAGTACAAAAAGGAATCCCTGAGATGGGGACTAGATCACCAAACCACCACGTGGAAAGGGAAAAGTTCAAAACCTCCACCTGGAACCTTTCAGGCAAGAAGGAAGACATTCTACAGGGGTTATGCTCCTCCCTTTGGCCATCAGTCTTTTGAAACAAAGGTCCCCAAGGAATTGGAATTTCTCCAGGAATCTCATGCTGGGAAAAGGAAAAGGTTGAAGACTGGTGTCAACCAGAAGAGAAACTTGTCTAACCACCTGAGAGCGGAGACTGGGGCTGAGGGGATGACAGGGAAATGCTAGAAGTGGGGGTTGGAGAGAGAACACCACACCCTGGTCAGAACCTCTATTTAAATGTATCCTGAGGTCACAGCCCTGAGGATGGAGTAGGGTGGAGGGTCACTGAGCTTGATTTTGTCCTCTTCCCAGTGTGACCACATAAATAACTCCCACATGGGTGGGGGGCTGAATAAGAATGTTTCCTACAGACTCAGATACTTGAACACTTGTTCCCCGACCTGGGGAGGTTGTAGAACATTTGAGAGGTGAAGTCTTAGTAGAGGAAAATGCCAAGGCAAGCTTTGAGTTGGGAATACATTGTGAATGAGAATTACTGAAAGAAGCCATATCTCCAAAGACTGGGTGAATGATCAAGCTGCAGTGATGTGGAGTGATTGGGATATTGCAGGTCCAGAGCCTAATTACCTTATTTTGGGCTAGCCTTAGTACCAAAATAGCCATTTCCTTGCCCACTTTTGTGTCTAAGATCCTGTTACTAGTAGATAAAAATCATTTGGAATCTATTACCCTCAGTAGACTGCTAGCCCCACAACTCAAAAGTTAACAATGTCCCCCATCTTGCTGTGACCACATTCCTGATATATTCACTAATACATTCTAAAGTTGCCGTATTTATGACTTTCTTCATCCTGTTACTATAAAACTGCTGTGGGATGGTCTGTATGTCAAATCTGTTGCTCTGATTGGTCAATAAATAAAACACTGATTGGCCAGTGGCCAGGCAGGAAGTAGGTGGGACAAGGAGAAAGGAGAGTTCTGGGAAGCAGAAGGCTGAGGCAGAGAGACACTGCCAGCTGCCGCCATGACCAGCAGCATGTGAAGATGCCGGTAAGCCACCAGCCATGTGGCAAGGTATAGATTTATGGAAATGGATTAATTTAAGCTGTAAGAACAGTTAGTAAGAAGCCTGCCACGGCCATACAGTTTGTATGCAATATAAGTCTCTGTGTTTACTTGGATGGGTCTGAGTGGCTGTGGGACTGGCGGGTGACAAAGATTTGTCCTGACTGTGGGCAAGGCAGGAAAACTCGAGCTACATAAAACTCTATCAAGAAGGTGCTTCCATGCAGGGGAATGTGAAACCTGGGGCAATCCCAAACCACAGTCACTCACAAATTGCCCTCTAACTTCCACATAATTCCCACAGCACAGACATCCACACTCAAACCCAAATAAAGAGTTAAAAACATTTTTTTAAAATGAAAACAAAAACCAAAAAACCCTGACTGGGTGGGGATGTACAGCATCAGTAGTTTTACTGAAAGGAGTCTTGGGGTACCCTGTGATACAATGTTGAGGTTCTTTGTTGTCTTGTACATAGAACTAAATGAGACACATGTTACTGAGGAATTCAGGTTCCTTTTCTCAGGAATAGAATCTTAAAACAGTCTCATAAGGATGCTTAAAGACCATGTTACTGAGTTTGAGAAGACAACCACAGGGTAGGCAAAGCTGTCAATCCCAGCAATTGCCTGAAGACGGGAGATGACAAGAAGAGAAAAGACCATGCCTTCTGAGCTAGAGTCAAACAACAGAGGACTGCAATAAGGGGTAGTGGGAGACTCAGAGAAAACAGTGAGGAGTCTCAAATGCTTAGGATTTGGGCCACTATTTCTATATGGAAGCAGCTTCCACAAGGTAAGTACATTGTCTCCAAGCGATAATTAGTTCTTCTATCTCCTTAGCAAGTCTTCAGGGTAGATCAGCTTCTTCAAGGAGCAATCACTTAGCTAGGTGATTGACAGGCTCAGTTGGATTAACTTTTAAGAGAGAGGACAACAGTATTTAATATTCAAATCTTTGAGGTAGATTAGAATGTCATGTCTTTTACCCAGGGCCTGAAGAACTCAGATCCTATTCTCTTGATCAACAGAAAGTAGTTTTCCCTTAATGGGCCAAGGGAGCCCAGTTAACTCTGCCTTTTCACAAGAAAATAGGATGTGCGTACAAATGTAATCATGAGTGGAAGTTGTTATAATTCCTAGCTACAATACTGCGTATGTGCTGTCCAGCAGTCAGGCAAAATGCTTAGTCACTCCAGGGCCTTACATCCTATGTAATCTGTGTGGTGCGTGGTCATGCACATGTATGGTGTAGCTATGTAACCCTATATGCACAGGTGCAAGGTGACCTATAAAAGCAGGCTCCACCCGCCCCCATCCTCCCCATCCTTTGCACACTATTTGTTTCTGGTAGGTCTATTCACGTTCTCCCTTTACCTCCCCTAATAAAACTCTTATAGTGGGTTCTGTTTTACCTTGTGTTCTCTCTTGCCTGGTAAATAGTGCCACAAATAAAAAATAGAGGGGCCTATCTCCAAGTCTGTCTAATGCCTCCCTAGCTGCCTAACATTATAGCCTAGCATATGCAAGAACTTCAGAACCAGACCAGACACACAGACACACACAGACACACACACAGACACACACACACACACACACACACACACACACACACACACAGAGAGAGAGAGAGAGAGAGAGAGAGAGAGAGAGAGAGAGAGAGAGAGAGAGAGCGCGCAAGAGCGCACTTACAGGGAAAGTGTACTCACATCAGCTGTGTAGAAATGTCTACAATTTCTTAAGTGAAACCTTCAAAAAGTCCAGAGGAAATTGAATTATACATTAGAGACCATGGTAAGAATTCCCTCTCACAACTTGTGATGGTTGATTTTGATTGTCAAGCAACATTCCATAGACTAAGGTCCTGGGCTGAAGAGAAAGAGAGGTGAGCATGAGCACTCATTGTTCTGGATTGCTTACTGTGCACTCAATGCGACCAACTGTCCTCTTCTGCCTCTGCTTACTTGCCATGATGGACTGTATTCTTGAAGCTGTAAGCCAAATACTCCCACCCCTTACCTGAGTTTCTGTCTTAGTTAAGGTTACTATTGCTGTGATGAAACACCATGACCAAAGCAACTAGGGAAGGAAAAGATTTATTCAGCTTGCAATTCTACATCAATCACAGTTCTTCAAAGGAAGTCACGACAGGAAATCAAGCAAGGCAAGGAACCAGAAGGAAGCAGCTGACGCAGAGGCCATGGAGGGGTTACTCTGTCCACAAGCATGGATATCTCAGCTGATCTTCAGTAGATGCTGGATTCCTGAAGTAGTAGGCTAAAATGCCTGTGAAGGAATAGACTTGCTAGCAAGGGAGAGCAAGCAGGCAAAGAGCAAAAGCTTCCTTCTTCCATGTCCTTATATGGGCTTCCAGCAGAAGGTGTGGGCCAGATTAAATGTGTGTCTTCCTGCCTCAAGACCTGGAATTAAAGATGTGTATCTTCCCAATTCAAGTTCCAGATTAGAAGTGGATCTTCCTACTTCAAATTAAGCAAAAATTCCCTCACTGATGTGTTCCCTATTCAGTTAATTTCAGTTAATTCCAGGTTTAGTAAAGTTGACAACCAAGAATAGCCACTACATTTTGTAATATTTTATGAGAAATTTCAAATAAAATTAATTGGCATTTAATAGTCAGCATTTGATTTCCATCAGATTCCCTCTCTTGCCAGTTCATCCCTGCACAGCAAATTTTCCTTTAAAAAGCAAGGAAGGAGGCCAAAAGAATGGGTCAGTAGGTAAATGTTGCACAAGCCTAGTGACTTGAGTTCAACCCCTGGAGGGAACTGACGTCACAAATCATTCTCTGGTCTGTGGGGTCTGTGGCTAACACACATGTCCACATATATCTGAATGCATGTGTGAGTGCACGCATACAGACACACAAAAACAAAACAAACAAACAAACAAACTAAAACCTCCCCAAAACAGAGGAAGAGGTAGGGTACCTCTGCAATCCCAGCACTCCAAAGGAGGACCACTGCAAGTGAAAGACTAACCTATATAGTGAGTTACTTACCAGCCAGAGTTATAAAGCACACACCTTTAATCCTACCATTTGGGAGGCAGAGGCAAGTGCATCTCTGAGTTTGATGCCAGCTTGGTCTACATAGCAAATTCCAACATAGCCAGTGCTACATAGAGACTCTGTCTCAAAACAAAAATAAAAGAAGAGAAAGGGTGCAATTTCCCATATGACTTGTTTTCCAAAGTAAAGTACTGAGACCAAATTCTAAGCTTCTTTGGGTAAGCAAGGCTTGTGAATG
Source organism: Peromyscus leucopus (assembly GCF_004664715.2). Taxonomy (NCBI): domain Eukaryota; kingdom Metazoa; phylum Chordata; class Mammalia; order Rodentia; family Cricetidae; genus Peromyscus; species Peromyscus leucopus. The sequence goes on along the minus strand of NC_051070.1, from coordinate 85,380,096 downwards.
AAATGAAGTGCCCAGTCACATTCTGCTTTAAAAGGTAAAATAGTTGAGTTAGAGGAAAAAGGGTGGGGCAGGGTAGGTGACTTAATGTTTGTTCTAGTTTGTCTACCTCCCAAGGTAAAGAGTGCTTATACAAATCTAAATCCAGAGGACTCACTCTTGCCCCACACAAGGAGTCCTCCCACAGAAAAGAGCTGAATATAATGGCAAGGACCCAGGAATTCTCTACATCTACCTTAAAACAGCCTTCCTGCCTTCCTAGCTTAAGGGCCCCACTTAGAGCTGCAAAAACAGTTCTGACACTATTTGTAGCTCCTGGAGTGTTCACAGAATGAGCCAGTATTTCCAGGGACTCAGTCCAATGATGTAGAAGCTTCTGGTTGTTCATCAGAATCTAGAAACCTGTCTGGGGCTGCATGCAAGCAGAAGTCTCTGTTAGGTTTCATATCCTAATAAATTCCTCCACATCCTACCTGTGAAACTCCATGCCTATTTATTACCAACACTGGAGTCCTAGCTTCAGGGCTTCTCCTGAGGCCTGAAGCTGTCTGCTTCAGCTGATGACGCCACTGACAAACTCCTAACAATGGCTCCCTACAGCTTAAACCTTTCCTAATACCTAGCAAGAGCACATTCCTCCAGAGTGAGGTCATGTTAGCTAATTGCTAATCTGGCCCCCACCCCAGAGCCTAAAGCCACTGCTAGGAGATGCCTATACAGTCAGCCCTGCCCAAAGACCTTCTGAAGCTGCAAACACTGACCCCTAAGCAGAGAAAACAGAGGCATCTCTGAGCCTGCAATGGGACCCAGGGTTGCCAGAGTTTGACAAAACAACACACACACACACACACACACACACACACACACACACACACACACTGTAAAGTTAAACATGAATTTAAGAGAACAAGTCATTCTTTAGTAAGTATGCCCAATGCAACAGCTTCTGACATGTAACAACTGCCTGCCACATGTGGGGCATACTTACATTAGAAAGATCTGCACTGTTTATCTGAAATCCAAATGTAACTGTTTTCTCTTGTAACACATGTGAGTTTTTATCCCTTTGTTTGGCTTTTGTGATTTCCTAAACTGCCAGTTACACATTACAACAAAGACTCTGGGGTGGGAGGAGAGAGGATGCCAGAGGGTTCAGGCTGGCGTTCAGCTGGTAGTGTGGGTGAGATGAACCTCCAGCACTATGTAATCAGGTAGAAGCAGCACAGATATGTAATCCTTGCATTTGGGATGTGGAGGTAGGAACCAAGAAGGAAAAGGAAGGAGGAAGATCAAGGAAGATGGTGGCAAGAGGGGCTGAGGGAGGGCAGAAGCTGGAGAAGTAGAGTACGTGCTAAGTGTGTATGAGGTCTTGAATCTGATTTCTAATACATCAAACACACACACACACACACACACACACACACACACACACACACACACACAGAGACACACACACACACACACACACACACAATTGCCTTTAGAAAGCAATTAGGGGCCAAGCATGGTGGCTACATCTATAATTTCATTACTTGGGAGGCAGAGGTGTGATTGTGGCCAGCGGTAGACCAGCAGAGCCTCACACAGAGACCTTGTTTAGAAGCAGAGAGAGTTCGGCACAAAAGTCCAGGATTCTGCACTCCTCTCGTCTTCCACAGTGTCCTTACTCCACTCTGACTTGTAAAACAAAAAGCTACGATGTTGCCAAGAAACCAGTATGATTTTGTAAAGAAAACCTCACAACCTCCCAGCCAATGCACTGGTGGTCAGAGAAAACATCTTGGCCCAACATGGAAATCCACCAGGAATATAAATCCTGTACAGCAAAGATGCCCACTCCAGAATGGAATGGTTAGGGCACAGAATAGAAGCTGAGTTGACATTTGGGGAATGAATCTTGACAATTACATTTATTTCCAGAATAATACTGTTGCTGAAAGTGGTTAATGTTAATTTTTTAAATTTACCACCCCTTGGCTAAAGGATATCAAGGACATAATCATTTGCATGTAAAGGATTTGAAACTGAATTCTTAATTTAGCTCAATAAGCCAAAGCTTAATATGCAGAATCAATGATGATATGAGCAAGCATTGACTTGGTGAATAAACAGTGATAAATCAGGAGCATGAGTGGTTGAGGAAAACTGGCAAATGATATACTTTATAATGACAGGTTTTTAAGTCAGAATAGGTTCAAAATCCATCTAAAAATTAGAAATGGGAGTTGAGTATAGTGGGACATACCTCTAACCCAGCCCTAGAGGTAGAACAGGGAGATCAAGATTTCAAGGCTAGACACAGCTACACAGGGAATTTCCAGGCCAGCCTGGGTTACATGAGATGCATACATACATACATACAACACACACACACACACACACACCCCAAATCTTTAAAAAGACAATTATGTAGCCTCAGGTTAGTAATTGCCATGGGGCTTCTCTCTGCAATAAACTAAACAAACTTGTGTCCTTTCTACTATGGTCTAAAAGGTGAATTTTTGGGTTTGGAGATGTGGTTAAGAGCTCACACCGCTCTTGCAGAGGACCAAAATTTGGTTCCTAGCACCTACTTTAGGCAGCTCACAACTGCCCATAACTCAAGCTCCAGAGGACCAGATATTTTCTTCTGGTCTCCATGAGCATTGTACTCAAATGCACAAACTTACCCACCCATATGTAACTTAAAATGATTTAAAAATAATATCTAAAAAAAATCAATTTCGAGAGCAACAGAGGAAGACCTCTGGTTTCCATATGCATGTGCACACACATATGTGCACCCATAACTCACACACGTATGGACAAACATAAGACACAAATGCACTTTGAAGCATTTAAAGAAATGTTTGTAAAAATACTATTACTGGGCTGGTAAAATGGCTCTGTAGGTAAAAGCATTTGCTGCCGAGCCTGACACCCTGAGTTCAATCCTGGGACCTGCATGGTACTGAAAAGAGAAGAACAGACTCCTGAAATTTGCCTTCTGGAACACGAACACACACACACACACACACACACACACACACACACACACACACACACACACTTTCCCTCTCTCTCTCTCTAAATAAATGTAATAATAATAATAATAATAATAGTAATAATAATAATAATAATAACAAACAACCATTACTGTATTACAGTTAACTTCCTGGGTATGGAGGGACATTGTGATTCTGATGAAATCTTCTTGAATGCCAGCTGAAATAGCAATGGATGCATGTTTGGTACTTCCAAGTAGTTCACTGAAGTAAGTATGTAAGAGTGCTGGGAATGTACCATATGTCAGGCTTTTGGGTATGATTCCTAACACCATCATAACAAAAAATTAGGGGGACATGAGACAGTGACCAAGCAAGCAAGTATGGAAGTATATCAATGACTGAGGGTCACAGAAAAGTTTTTCTAGGAAAAATAAAAAACAAAACAAAACAACAACAACAACAAAAAAAAACCCTTTCAAAATAAGTCAAGTATGTGGAAAATAAATACAAGGAAAATGACCACAACTGACTGTTGAACATTTGTGTTAACTAACATGTATTAATTTTCTTGGCATTACAAGGAAGAATCATTTTTTTTTCTCTCAGGTATCAAAACACTTAAGAAAAGCAACAATTACTTAGGAACAAGGAAGCTATCCCTATTTCATCTCCACACAAAGGTACTTAGCATTCCAAGAAAATATTCACTAGACAGAGGAAAAATAAATCCCAAATCTCTATAGACTTGTTTTTGCAGTGCCAATGAATGCAGCCAGGTTTCCTGCATGTTAGGTAAATATGCTGTTTATGCCATTACTGAGTGACATCCTCTGCACTGCAGCTTTATTTCAAATTAAAATCCTATGCATTCCACCACTTGGTCATAAAAAAGGAATGAAATACAGATATAAGTCTTGAAAACATTCTGCTAAGGGAAAGAAAGACACCAGCCACTCTGTGTGGCTCTCCCATAAGTACGCCAGAGCAGGCCAATTCCCAGAAACTAAAGTATATTAGGGGCTGCCAGGGCATGAATCCAGGGAGGAATGAAGAATGGATGCTGATGGCAGGGTGGACATGAGCTAAAAATGTTAAAAAATTATACAGTGGTGGCAGTTTCATAGTTCTGTGAATATACTGTAATCACATATCTGAAGAATATATAATATATGAATTGGATTTCATTAAAATTGTTGTTTGAAAGTTCTATGTATTCCTCTGCTTCCTAGTCTAGATCTTCATCACACAGAACAGAGTTGTCCCACTGAGCAAACCTGTAAAGTTGAGGCAGCATCAGAACGCATCTTAAGGTTCTCAAAGACATTCTATTAAAACCAAGTCTAATTCTTTTACTTCTATTTTAAACAGCACAGTTTAACTTCTGTGAACTTAAAGGAATAATAAACCTTCATTAGGTTTACTGAAGCTCATGCTTCAAGTCCACAGCACAGAATTTTTTCCCTTTGGTCTTGGGACTTAATAGCAGTGTCTCCACTTCCACTCAGCCATGCGGATCAGTTCAAAGAATGTCACAGAAAGGTCACTTTCAAGACTAATTGTGGTGATTTTTAGGGACATTTTTCCCTAACACGTTTTATGCTCTCATGACTCCATTCCAAATGTGAACACTGGAAGTGAAAGGCAGGCCAGTCAAACCTATGAGTTTGTTAGGCATAGGCTGTCAGCCTAGCAGAAGCCAGGATGGTCAAGGGACATAACCATTTTCCTGGGGTCATCCACACAAACCTTTTCCTATCTTCTGCAGCAGATGAAGCCAGACACTGGAGCCACAATGGACAAAACCAGAAGCCAAAGGCAACACATTGGAAGTAATCAACACTGATTAGCATTTGGGGGGATCCTTGGCTTTGAGCGCATGCGTTGGTTCAGTTTTTCCAGCAGAAGCCATCCTGTCTTTCAGATGGTGATGCAGACTGTGAAGGAAGGAGGGGCCCCACACTGGAGCAGAGGCCAGTGCCAAGAGTTTCCAAGGTGCTGATCTGGGCATTGCTTCAAGGCAGGAAGGAGCAAGCCTCATAGGTGAGTTGGAACTTCTGGTGACATGTTCCTAGCTTGGAGACTGGCTCTGGACATACCCTCCTCCCCGAGACAGAGACAGAGTTTCTTTGTGTAATAGCCCTGGCTGTCCTGGAACTCACTCTGTAGACCAGACTGGTCTTGAACTCAGAGATCCACCTGCCTCTGTCTTCGAATGCTGGGATTAAAGGTATGCGCCATCACCGCCTGGCTTGGACAAGGCTTATCTTTAGCATCTTGAACTGAAGAAGTACTTAATGCCCTCAACCAGACAAAAAGAAGTACCTACCTATCCCTCTGGGGGTATCTGCCTCCATCACAATTTCTTTAAGATTAGATTTTACCAACCCAAATTTGTTTAATTGTGGTGCCAGTCTCTCTCTGTCCACAGCTGACTGGACTGGAGTGGATTCCCTCATATAAGCTGAATTGGATTTTCCCTCGAGGTTTCTGCATAGTCTAGAGCAAGATGTAAACAGCAAGAGTGGTGGGTCAAGAAAGTTGGTACAATACTAGAGAGACTCAACCCTGACAGAAGAGACACAAGGAGACCAGGAGCCAGAGGCAGTCTCAGTGGTTTTTAATCTTGGATTTTAACTGCCCCAGTCCAGGATTTTGAATCCCTGTCCGTATAGGAATCTGATACCCAGTAGAGGTGGATACCTGTGACGGGACTCCCACAAAATGACTGGTTTAGAGAAAAATGTGTAATTCAGGTATCTACACAGCAAATCTTATGTGCTCCCTGCTGGGGTTGGGGGAGACTTAGTTTAGGAGGCAGTAATTTAGGAAAGAGGAGTAATTTCAGAACTTTTTTTTCATTTTCTCTATTGTGTTCAAAACAACAGTGAGTAATAAATTTCCAAAGTTACTACTTATTTATTACATTAAGGCTCTGTTTTCTTTCTTGTTTTGGAAATGGGGTCTCTCACTATGTAGCCCTGGCTGGCTGGAACTCAAGAGTACTGGTGAGATTAAAATCATGTGCCACCACATCCAGCAAAGCTTTGTTTTCTTTTTTCTTTCTTTCTTCTTTTGGTTTTTTGAGACAGGGTTTCTCTGTGTAACAGTCCTGGCTGCCCTGGAACTCACTTTGCAGACCAGGCTGGCCTTAAATTCACTGAGATACACTTGCTTCTGCCTCCCAAGTGCTGGAATTAAAGGCATGTGCCACCACCACCTAGGCTTTGTTTTCTTAAAATTATCCAACAACGCATTAAGAAGTCCATGAAATCCTTCAACTGCTTCCCAGTCTATCAGAAGAGCTGTAATCTAGAAAGGTGAATGACTACTGTCAACCAAGTCATCCCTGGTTAATTCCCTCCCAGCTACTTGCTCACTGTCATGCTTCCCAGAATAAAAAATCATTAACAGGGCAGAGCCAGGCCTGTTGGTACAGGCCTGAGGCAAAAGGGTTATACACTCAAGGCTTGCCTGAGCTACAGAGCAATAAATTAGTTCAAAGTCAGCGGAGACAACTCTGAGACCTTATCTCAAAATAAAAAGTAAGATGAAGCTGGGCATGGTGACACATGGTGACATTTGCAAGGCAGAGGCAGGTGGATCTCAAGTCAGTCACACACACACACACACACACACACACACACACACAGAGAGAGAGAGAGAGAGAGAGAGAGAGAGAGAGAGAGAGAGAGAGAGAGAGAGTCAGTCAATAATATGGTTAAGAATCTATAAACACTGAGGCCCCTAAAAGTAAATAAGTAACAATATCCACTAATAAGAACCTGTAATTAACCAGAGCTGATGCTGATCTCAAGAATGAAGGCCAAATCCATGGAAGTGTTTCTCAGGCAGTTTGGGAAACCAGGCTGGGATGCACTAGGTGTATTCAGGTTTCTAGAAGACTTTTTCAGCCTAGAGCACAGAAAATAAGTCCACGTACACTAAGCACAGACAGTGTAGCTGAGTGAGACAGCAAAATGGCAGTCATCTAAGGCAGTTCTGTGAGGAGCATGGGGCAGAGTACGGTCACCAGAGAAATTGAAGAAATGAAATGGTTTATCAAATCATCCACAGAAAGAATCTCAAGAATGCCACAATCTCCCTACCCAGAACTTTAAAAAAGAAAAGATGGAAGCATTCCAGTAAGTCAGCTGGTCGCCCACCTTTACAGGGCTATTTGACATGGTGTGCTGGACCACCCCGCTGGGACAGTGCAGACAGGAGAATGCTTCTGAGAGAAGTCCACAAAGAAGGATCCTGGGGAAGACACATGAAGCAGGTCTGAGGAATTTCAGAAGCATAGCCAGTATAACCAAGCAATCTATGTACCTGCTTTAGCCTGCTTACTGCTGATCCCAGAACAATTTGGCTCAAGGCAAGTATGTGAACTGTCTCTGCCCTGATAAGTGCCCAAGATTATTATTTGGAAACTGATTTTAGAATGAAAAACTGGGTTTAGACCTCATTGCTGGTAGTGGCTGAGAAGTCAGATCTTTCAGGAAAATCAAGGCCTTCAAGAAAGCAAAGAGCCACCTGGGTCCAGCTACTATGCCAGAAGACCTGCAGGGGTCAGACAGCCCAGGGGCCCTGTCTTAATAGCCTTTGGCACACCAGATGCTTGGCAGCTGCCATAGATGCATACACCTGGTGACTGCTACAAATCCCAGTTCACATGTCTTCTCTTACAGATGAGAACATGGAGCTGACTAGAATCACATAAAATGATGCCGAAAGCAAAAAGAATTGAAGTCTGCTTCTGTTCATCAAGACAGTGAAGTTCTGGGTCTGGGACTCGGGCATCTACCCACTTCTGCTGCCACACCAGGCTCAGCCACATGTTTACCAGTCATGTACACTGAGGACTCTGTTTCCTCATTTGTAAAGCTAGCATTAGTGCCATTCATCAGATTGGTTTTGCTTCAGTCTTCTAAGGAGTGGGGTTACAGGTGTGCCCCCAGACACAAAAGTAGAACATATTTTGTAAAGAACTTATCTAGTCCCTATCAACTGGGTACCTATAAGGTACTGGCTCCTGTTAGAACTCACAGGAATAGTCTAGAAGTCTCCCACTTAATAAGAAGGCCCAGAGTTTCTACAAGAGGAAAATGTAAACAACTCCCCTTTGCCAGGCAATGGTGGGCTCCACCGGAGGGAAAAGTAACTATTTATGCATACGCTTCCCCCCTGCAGTACCAGTTTCTGCTTTTCCTCCTCGAACCAGTGTGCACTATGTTTCACAAAATGCTAACCTTACAAAAGAGCCCAGAACCACAGAGTTGCCGGTGAGGGGCACAGCTGCCACCACAGCACTGCAAGGCTCTGACTTGCTTCTGTGCCCCTCTTCATGGTTTGAGAATACAGCTCCTCACTGGAAGCAGATACTAGTCTTTAACAACTGAGAAGAAAACTTGTAACTTCCCACCCACCAATAAATCATGGTACCATCCTTGGCAAATAAAAAGAAAAATAGGCAAGAAAGCAACAGGTGTCCTTTCCAGAGCACTTCTGGATTCATTAGGAAGAAAAGAACCAGCATTCACTGCATTTTTAGTTCCCCAGAAGCCTAAATTCTGTTCTATCTAGTCACTGTTCCTGTTTGTTACTCAGTAAGCTGAAATATAGTAGAGTGAAATCTGGTAGGCAAGACACCAGCTGAGAATCAGGTGAAGAGTGAATGAGAGCCTCGGTTCAACTCAGATAACAAGATTTTATTTAGTACTTGCTGAGCACATACATACTTAAAAGACCAAGGCGGGAAGATTTCAAATTCAAGGACTTGCCAAGCTCAGGCCTGGGTAATCTATCAAGTTCAAAATTTGTTTGGGCAAATTATTGTGACCCTGTCTCAAAACAAAAATGAAAATGGACAGGGCGTGTAGCTCAGGATAGACTTCTTGCCTAGTGTGTGCAAACCCTGGGTTCAATCTCAAGTAGCAAACAAAACAAAATAAAATTCTTTTCTTTTTTTTTTGGTTTTTCGAGACAGGGTTTCTCTGCGTAGCTTTGCGCCTTTCCTGGAGCTCACTTGGTAGCCCAGGCTGGCCTCGAACTCACAGAGATCCGCCTGGCTCTGCCTCCCGAGTGCTGGGATTAAAGGCGTGCACCACCACCGCCCGGCTAAAATTCTTTTCTTTATTCCAGTGTCACTGTATTGGGTATGGTAGTGCACACCTGTAATCGTAGCACTTCAGAAGTAGAGGCAAGAGGATCAAGATTCTGTTCAAGGTCAGCCTTGAGACAGTGAGTTCAAGACTAACCCAGGCTACATGAAACACTGTCTCAAACAAACTGAGAATGGAATTGCTGTTCTATGATTTTTTTTCACCTATCAAATCTTAATCTAGAAAAGCAAGATTTGAGGATCAGAGAGAGACAACTAACTGAAGCTACCTACACCTCTAATCTTCTACTCAACCACTTTGATGATTCTCAACAATTTGTTTTCGAGACAAGGTCTGATTATGTAGCCCAGACTGGCCTTAAACTTACCATCCTCTTGCCTCAGCCTCATAAGTGCCTAAATGACAAGACTGCACTATCCCATGTGACTCCCTTGTACAATTCTTACTTCTGACAGGGAACAAAAGCACTCTAAGTTGGTATGCAGTACCAAACTGTTAGCCATCTACAAAAGCCTCTCTATTCCAGGTGCTGAGCTACTATGACCTTTCTCAACAAAACGCAGGCAGACAAAGCAAATAACTATAGGAGAGAAAAGACAGAACTTAAAAACCTATCCATTCATCAAGAATAATGTTCTACTGTAGATGTAACCAACCGTCTTATTAAATAAGAAACACAGAAACAATGTAAAAGAGAAAGTCGAGAGGTCAGAGCTCAGAGCTAAATCTCACCCTTCCTTCTGCTGTCCCAGCTTCGCGAAAAGAGACCTACTTCCTGTCGGTTTGTTTTTTTATAGTATGTCGTTCTGCCTTCTCATTGGTTGTAAACCCAAACACATGACTGCCTCGTCACTGTCTGAATGTACAGCCCCCTAGGTCTTAAAGGTATATGTCTCCAATGCTGACTGTATCCCTGAACACACAGAGATCTTATGGGATTAAAGGCGTGTGCCACCACCGCCACACTCTTGCTATGGCTCTAATAGCTCTGACCCTGAACACACAGAGATCTTATGGGATTAAAGGCGTGTGCCACCACCGCCACACTTTTGCTATGGCTCTAATAGCTCTGACCCCCAGACAACTTTATTTATTAACATACAATCAAAATAATATTTCAGTACAATTAGATTACCACCACATTTCCCCTTTTCTATTTTAATAAAAAGAAAAAAAGCAAAAGGTTATAACTAACAAAAGAAAAACTATATACAAAAGTACAATAACTATATACAATATATACAAGTAATAAATACCTAAACAGGTATTTGACAAATCAGAGAAAATAATTCCATTATCTATCCTATTTTGGTAAATCCAAGATGTATCTAATGCACTTTCTATCCTAATTAATTTTCAACTATATTATCAAATATTATCAAAATAATATTTCAGTACAATTAGATTACCACCACATTCTACAGTTGGACTTACAGGCAAGTAGACTCAATCTCCAGCACTAGAGGACAAAACAAATCATTCTGCCAAGTAAGCCAATCTTAATTTGGTGCTAACAGTGGCAGACAAGTGAGGTGGCTCCATGGGTAAAAGAAGCACATGGCACCAAGCCTGATGATTTGAGTTTCATCCCTGGAACCCACATATTAGGAATAATGGACTGGGGGCTGGAGAGATGGCTCAGCAGTAAGAGCACTGACTGCTCTTCCAGAGGTCCTAAGTTCAATTCCCAGCAACCATATGGTGGCTCACAACCATCTGTAATGAGATCTGGTGCTCTCTTCTGGCCTGCAGGCAGAACGATGTATACATAATAAATAAATACATCTTAAAAAAATAGAATGACTCCTCCCCAAGTTGTCCTCTGACCTCCACATGTATGTTCTGACCTGCTCCTACATGTCCTTTGCCCAATAAAATGTATTAAAATAAAAATTAAAAGATTAGTGGCTCACATGTTCATCTTTCTTCATAACAGTAAGAGCAAGCTTCAGGCTCAGGGTCTTCAACAAACTTTTTTATTGGAGGGAGGAAGTGCTGAGACAGGGTCTCCCAAGGTAGGCTCTATTCATAGCAGGCTGAATAAACTCAGTTACACCTTAGCCTCTGGAGTGCTAAGAATTTCACTGTTTTCTCTCACTGATATTTAGGTGGCTCACAACTGCCTGTAACTCCAATTCCAGGTGGATCTGATAACTCTAGCTTCCTCAGGCACTCCCCCCTCCCCACACCCTTAGAAATAATAAAAACAATCTTAAAAAAACTATTCAAAAGCAATACAAGTACCCTGAGAGACTACAGTGTTAGTATAAAAAAGCCAGAATTGGGCCCAGTTTATGATTAATTTGAATTTACATTACTGTGGGAACATGAGGGAAGAAATGATTAACTCTACATGGGGGCTGGGAGAAGCATCCACAAGAAGGGGAAACATCTGCATTCGTTCTTGAACTACAAGAAGATTCAGTGCTTCAAGAGAGGCAAGAATAACAAATATGGATGTGAAGGGGAGCTATAACACTCACCAAAAACAAGGGCACTTTTACTGATACTCAGACCACAGCCAGTGATGGCGGCCATGGATCGCAACTTGTCTTGTAGGTATTTCATGAGGGACAATTCAACCATAGATTAGAGCTGGGGACACAGTTCAGTGGTAAACACTTACTCTGGGTTTGATCTCAGTACAGCAAAGGCAAACGCATCAGCAGTTACTAAAAACCAAAACTGCTTGAGCTTCAGCTCCCATGTAGATGGCAGAAGATTTCACTTTGAGGATCAAACCACTTCGAAAAGCAACAGACTAAAGAGGACTTCGAAGAGCTAGGAATGTGGTTCAGTTAGTAGAGTGCTTTCCTTGAATACATGAAGCCCTGCGTTCAATTCCCAACCCTGCAGAAACCAGGCACAGTGGTGTGCACAGCTACATAGTGGAAAGGACTTTAATGCCAAGCCTGGGCTTAGTAAGAACATCATGCTTGGTCAGCAATGCCTGTCTGATGTGGATGAAGTACCATGTGGGTGCTAGTGCCTTGCCGGCCAGATTCTGGTCTAGTTCTCCAAGTTTACAAACGAGGAAACAGAACTGAGGAAACAGTCAGTTGAGGACCAAAGATTCTGGCTCCCTGTCCATATTCTGTTCTCCAGCTATTTCTTTCATCCAAGTCAGAAGCATTTAAGACCGTGGATTTATTTATAAAGAAAAGTAAATCTGTGCTATTAATTAAGAAGTTTTTACATGCATGGGTCTGAAACAATTCAGCTTTGTGGATTCTGGCCCTGATGAGCTCATCAATGAGAGCAGGATGATTTCATGTGAAGCTGCCTCTCTGCAGAAACTTTGTTCTAATAAAAATCATGCACAATTGCTACCCCAGATGCGTATGCAGCCACTTCTCCTGTCTAATCAACAAGGGGGCATCCTTTAGCTTGGATGTGTATGCGTGTGTCATGAAAAGCCATAGTAATGGTTCAAAGCTCCCGCTCTCATCCTAATAGACTTCCAATTTGGAATTGCATTCAAAATGATAGGCTGCTGGTTTGAGCTATGTTTTTTGCTTCCTTTAACAAATTCTGACATCAATCAACTCTCCTATTCCTCACACATTGATTTGTTCTTTGAACTCTTCCACCTCAAGGAAGTGGGGGTGAGTGCCTGATGCTTTTCACCAACCCTAAATTTGGTACCCTCTACAGCAACCCAATCATGCACATACCATGGAGAAATCAGCCAGGGCTCTCTGGTGGACCTGTAAACTTCTAGGTCAAACTGCCATACTTTACGTTTCAGGTGCTATAGTCAACAAGCTACCTTTTTGGATGATCCATGATTGTTCAAATATCTGTTCTTCTTTTTTCTTTTTTCAAGACAGGGTTTCTCTATGTAACTGTCCTAGAACTCTCTCTGTAGATCAGGCTGACCTTGAACTCAGAGATACATATGCCACCACTGCCCGGCTGTTTGAATTTCTTATAACGTGGAACCGTATACACCTACCACATTACATTCAAAGTCTGCATCTCTTGATTCTTGCCTGTGTGGCAAGTCACTAAAGCCACTTGGTGTCTCAGTTTCCCTACCTGTAAAATGGAGATGAATAAGTGAGATATGTAACTGTTTTGGTACTAACATGGCACACAGTGGGTATAGCTTACAGGCTAGTCCTTGAGTAATGGCTGAAATAGGTTGTATTTTGTTTTTTCATTAAGAATCTGTAGCTGGAAGTTTCTCCAGGCCTGCCATGCCCCACAGTGGGGACGAACCTCTCCCACCCATGTCCTGCAGCCACTTGGTCCCAAGTAAACACACAGTGGCTTATATTATTTACAAACTGTATGGTCTATGGGTCAGGCTTCTTGTTGTTAGCTCTTATAACTTAACTCAACCCATTTCTATTAATCTATATGTTGCCATGTGGCCGTAGGGTTATCAGTCTGCTGGCATCTTGTTGTTCCTCTGGCGGCGGGCTGGAGTCTCTCCCCTTCTGACCTTCTTCCCTCTGTCTCTCTGCTTAGATTTCCCACCTGGCTGTAAACTTTCTTACCATAGGCCAAAACAGCTTTACTTATCAACCAATCAGAGCAACACATATTTATAGCATACAGAAAGATATCCCACAGCAAGTATTTACTGTTAAAACCTATCCACATGAATCTATTTAATGGGTAATTGGGATTTATTAACATATAAATTGAGAAAATACATTCATGAATATAGAACCGAGTAAACAGCTGAAATCATCCTCTGTTCTGTCCAGGAGCAAATGCACCTGGCCATCTGATGTCCAGTCACACCAAGAAGAAAAACATGACTCCTCTCCCTTTCCTTTTAAGAGGTCACATACGAAGGCAAGAAACACCACTTCTTTCTGGTGTTTCAAGGTCATGGGCGGAGTAAATACCACTACAATACATCATGCCATGTAGTGAGACTATGGGAACTTTTGCCTATAATTAGTTATAAGAACAATTTACAATGAAAATTTAAAACTTTTGTGATGGAAGACAGATAAAGTTAACTAAAGTGACAGCCAATGTCACCAACCATCTTTAAAAACAAAACAAGAACCAAACTAGGCATGATGGCACACATCTGTAATCCCAGCCCTTGGAAGTCTGAGATAGGAAGATGTCAAGATCCAGATCAAAGTTCAAAGGAACTTTGAAGGCTATTGCACAGGTACACAGGTATGTTCCATCTTCATAATGCTAATGGTACTCTTTTATGTAAAGGTATGTGTTTCTGAGGGTATATGCCTGCAAAGTACCCTTTACTATATCTAAATTATACTCAATAACATTGGGTTTTTTGTTTTAACTTTTTAATTTAGAAAGACCAATACACAGTCCCATAGCTAGGAACCAATAAAATGAGTTTGGCTAGTGCAAATGTGACCCCAGAGTGCAACTCTCCTTAACATTCATTTCACTGTCAAATCATCCCCTACTCCAGAATTCTACCTACTTTCAGAGACAGTGCAAAAATTTCAGCATCCCCTTGAAGCTACCTTGAGAAATATCTTCTCTCAGACAAAAGAGCTATTGACTTGAAGCTCCTGGAGGGAAACTTCTGGAGCTCTGTGTCTTTGGGAACCTCAAGCTTATCATGTTCACAAGCAACAGGAGGGCCTTATACTCTAAAGTAATTAGCTCAGGTCTTTCAACACATCTGTGAGGAGGGATCTTACTAAGCATGAATGTCTTTTGTTTTAATATCATATCTGAACATCTTGAGGATGATCTATTATTTTTATTACAAGCTGAGCTCAAACTTGTATGCAAGACAACCAAACAGAATAATAAGCACAAGATATTTTTCTCCTTTCCATGGTCAAATAGAGAAATGCATTGTACCAATTCTTTTTTTTTTTTTTTCTTTTTTAAGAGTCTTGTTAAGTTGCCTATGCTGGATCAAATTCCTTCAGGCTCAAGTGTTTCTCCTAACCTCAGAGCTAGAACTGCAGCTTTATGCTTTTATTTTTCCAGTGTTGGAGATCAAATACAGGACTCTATACATGCTAGGCTACTATTCTACCACTGAACTACAGTCCCAGCCTTTTTAAAAGAGAGATAATCCAGACAAACACATGGACCCACAGAACAGGGAAGGAACAAACGACACAATTATCACTCAACACTGAAGAATATATGAAGAATCAAGAGCCTCTGCATCACTCCCCCCCCCCTTTTTTTTTTTGAGAAAGGATCTCACTGCCTAGGCTCCCCTGGCTGGCCTAGAACTAGCTCTGTAGACTAGGTTGCCCTCAAACTCGTAGAGATCCACCAGCCTCTGTCTCCCCAGTGCTGGGATTTAACACATGCACCACCACATCCAGCTGCATACCACTGGCAACCATAAGTTTTGGTGGTGGTCATTCCCATGAACATATATGCATTGTATTACACATGTGTGGTAGTTTAAATGTAATTGACCCCATAATCTGATAGGGAGTGGCACTATTAGGAGGTGTGGCTTTTTTGAAGTGGGTATGGCCTTGTTGAAGGAAGTGTGTCACTGCAGGGGCAGGCTTTGAGGTTTCCTATGCTCAGGATACCACCCAGTGTCTGAGTTGACTTCCTGTTGCTTTCAAGATGTAGGACTCTCAGCTACTTCTCCAGCACCATGTCTGCTTGCATGTTGCCATGCTCCCTGGCATGATGATAATGAACTGAACCTCTGGAATTATAAGTGAGCCACCTCAATTAAACATTTTCATTTATAAGAGTTGTTATGGTCATGGTGTCTTTCCATAGCAATAAAAACCCAAACTATGACAGAAGTTGGTACCAGGAGTGGGGTTTTGCTATGATGGGCCTGACCATATTTCTGTTTAGAGTAATATGGATTTTGTGTTAGGAAAGCAGTGGAATGCTTTAAGTACTGCTTAAGAGGCCACACTAGTAGGAACACAGAAAACTGTATGTTTGAAAGTGATTTGATGAACTGTAGAGGACTTGTTCAAAAGGTCACTGAGAAGAATTTTAGAATGTTGCCTAGAAAGCGATCTTGTGATATCCTTGATGAAGAAAGTGGCTGCTTTTTGCCCTTGTCTAAAAAGTTGGCCTGAAGCTAAAGTGAAGAATTTTGGATTAATTCTGCTGGCAGAGGAAATCTCAAAACGCCTAGTATAAACTGTCCTGTGGTTCCTAGTGTTAACTCTAATAAAGATATATAATGAAAAGGAACAAGCTGAGCAAGGGATATTTGAGGAGAAAAAGAGCACCAGAAAGTAAAATGGTGATCTCAGGGCAAGATCCCACCCAGCTAAGTTCCCAACTTGTGAAAAGGAATTAAAGAAAAATTTAGAGCAGGGTATGGTGGCACAGCATTCAGAAGGCAGAAGCTGGTGGATCTCTGAGTTTGTGGCCAGGTCCACAGATCCAGTTTCAGGACAGCCAAGCTTAAGCAGTTATGGACAAAAAGCTGGTGAAGATATAACCGAATGAAGGGGCCATGTTCCAGCCCCATTAAGTAGTAGAACTTGGCAGCTTTGACCATGTGGTTCTGGCTTTAGAGTTAAGGATAGAAGAAATGGGTTATGGAATTTGCCTGTGTCTAAAGACAGCTGCTGAGGTCAGGCATGTGTCAGGGTGAATCTGAATGGAAGACTAGTGGAGAGGCCATTGTGTGAAGCTGTGAAGTTGAAGCCTGGATTGCCTTGGAGAACCCAAGACATTAGAGATGCCAGAGTCATGAGATACCTGCCAAGGAGAGCTGCTAACAGGGAGTGCAATCAGCCCCAGAGAAAAAAGCATGCTGCAGTCAACAAAGCTGAAAGGAGCTGGAGATCTGAAGAGCATTTTGACATCAGATATGAAGATGCAGAGTTTGGCATTTGCTCAGCTAGTTTTCAGTCTTGCTTTGGTCCAGTATTTCCTCACTATGCTCCCTTCCCTATGCTTTGGAAAGGTAATGTATATCTTGTGCCATTATATGTTGGAAGTATGTGATCTTTTTTTGATTTTGATTTTACAGGGGATTACAGTTAAGAGATTGCATGAATCTCAGAAAAGACTTTGTTTGAATGAACTTTGGATTTTTAAACATTGTTGAGACTGTGATAGACTCTGGGACTTTTGAAGTTGGACTAAATGCATTTTGCATTATGATACTGTTATAAGCTTATGGGGTCCAGGGAGTGGAATGTGATAGTTTGAGTGTAATTGGCCCCCATAAGCTCATAAGGAGTGGCACTATTAGGAGGTGTGGCTTTGTTGGAGTGGGTATGGCCTTGCTGGAGGAAGTATGTCACTGTAGGTTTTGAGTGTTCCTATACTCAAGACACCACCCAGTGTCTCAGTCAATTTCCTGTTGCTTGCAAGATGTAGGACTCTCAGCTATTTCTCCAGCACCATGTCTGCATGTGTGCCACCATGTCCCATCATGATGATAATGGCCTGAACCTCTGAAACGGTAAGTGAGTCACCTCAATTAAACATTTATCTTTAGTCGGGCGGTGGTGGCACACGCCTTTAATCCCAGCACCCGGGAGGCAGAGGCAGGCAGATCTCTGTGAGTTCAAGGCCAGCCTGGTCTCCAAAGCGAGTTCCAGGAAAGGCACAAAGCTACACAGCTTTTTGTCTCAAAAAACCAAAAAACAAAACAAAACAAAACCAAAAACATTTATCTTTATATGAGTTGCCATGGTCATGGTGTCTCTTCACAGCAATAAAAACCCAAACTAATACAACATGTAAGTAAAAGGTAACAAACAGTATCACAGTAAATATATCTTGCTTCTTGGATCTACATCATGTTTGTAAAACTGACTTAGGGTTAACATATGGGACACAGACCCTCCAAACAATTGAATGGGTCTATACAGGGAGGATGAAGTGGGATGGTGGGAGAATCCATCGCTATACTCAGAACAGGGTATAATTTAAAACTTATTTATTGTTTGTTTCTGGGGGTCACAAACCACAGACAAGGGGGAAACCACTGCACATTACTCATCAGAGCTGGGTGACTCCCAGTCACTATGCATCAGTGATATGGTTCTCCCCCTAGTTACTGCCCTCGATCAGGCTCAGCACGTAAGGAGAAAGGCTTAGCATTAGTGTGCTGCTGGTTACTTTCCACACTGCTCATTTCCCATTTCTACTATAAGCAGGGAGGCCTCATGCTGAGCCCAGACGAGCTGTTGGCAGGGACTTTATAGCACTGTTTTGGATTTATTTATGGTTACCTTCCATTTACTTAGTGATGCTGCTTTTCCATTATGATAGTGAGACAAAGTCTCCTTTTCAATTACAACTGTTGTAAAAGTGAGTCAAGTGCAAGGGGAAATAAAATTAAATGAAATATGAAATGGAGACAGCCATAGGATGTAAAACTAGGAGAGACGGCTGCTTTACCAACCACTGAAGTTCAGGACATACAGGCCTCATTTGGTTCTTCCATTTTTACAGATGGAGAAGGGGTCCTAATGATGATGTGATAGACCTGGGAATAAGAGCTAGCCTGAATCTGGGCTAAACATCTGCAGATACTACTGATAACACTGAACTGCTGGATTGGGAGAAACAAGAGCCATTGTGCAAGTGTTTGAACTTCTGCCCCATCATATGGAAAAAGCACCTGGGCTGACTCATTCCTCCCTGTGGTTGAATTGGAATTCTGCCTTCATCACTCAAGAACCTTCAACAACTCTACCTCTGGGGGAAAAATGACAGTTATTAATACTGTCCTATCAGACAGAAGTCTAAATTAACCATGGGATCAGCAGGCAAATGGAGGAAGCAGGTAGGCTGTGAAAGACCCACACACACACCCCTTCAGCCTGGTAGTGGGAAGGCTGGTGAGCTGCAGAGAACTAAGGACTCTGCTATCATTTACCAAACCCACTCTTATATTAGAAACTACAGAATTCACTACTGGCAGTCTCCTACACCCATCCTGGCCCAGCAACTTTGATGTCCAGTGTGGTTTCCAAGCATTACTGTAAAAAATCCTAACACAAGGTTGGATCAGGCTAGGATTAAGGCCATACCCAGGACATTGAAAGTGTTGCAGGCAGCCTTACAATGTTGCAGATGTCAAGGGCCTGGATTAGAGGGGAGAGAAAGTGATACCTAGGGCCAAGAAGGGACAGCTGGTCTCCCAGGGATGGATGGGAATATCCAGCATGCTTTGCTATTTTGCTCCCGGTGAAAGCATGCAAGGTAGTCAGCATCAGCATGAATTATATTGGAAACACCTTATCTTTCCAGCTGTCTACTCTTCATCATTTCTATTAAATCCTGAAAAGGTAAGCAGGAGCTATACCTGTGACATAAAGACTTATTTTCCTAGGGTTAAGTGGGGCCAGTGCTAAGGACACAACAGCATCAGCTGTCATTTCCTAAGCACTTGCTAGGAGCCAGACACATCAACAAGACTGTGATGGAGAATATTTGGAGGTTTTGTTGTCCCCTACCCACTTTGTAGCCCAGGCTGGCTGTGAATTCATCTGCTTCAGACTGTCAAATGCAACCTTTTTTCTCCCCTCCTCCCCCTTTTGGGTAGAGTCTCTCTATTTTGCCCAGGCTGCTTTCAAACTTCTGTGCTCAAACAATCCTGAACCTCAGCAGCATCTGGGAATACAAACCATCATGTCTGTCTGGAAAGCAGGAGAGAGACAGCTTCCTACAGTCAGTCAGAGCAAACAAAAAGTGTCAGGATATTACAATTCTTTCACAGGCCATCTCTTAAACAGAGAAGGCAAAACCAAAAGTGAAAGACATGAGCTGGGGAGATGGCTCAGTCAGTAAGTGCTTGCCACTCAGGTATGAGGATCAGAGTTCAATCCCCAGCACCGGTGAAAAAAGCTGCCTTACCCACCTCAACATCCATGCAAGTACATCCACACATAAACATATGCACACACAGAGAATACAAGTGAGTAAATAACCCCCCCCCCCAAAAAAAGAGCCAGGCATGGTGGTGCGTACCTTTATTCTCATACCAGCATTTGGGAGGCAGAGGCAGGCAGATCTCTGTAAGTTCAAGGCCAGCCTAGTCTGGGTTGAGTTATATAGAGAAACCCTATCTGAAAAAAACAAAAAACAAAAAAAAGGTGTGAGATGGTTTAGCATGTGAAGGTACTTGCCCATGCAAACCTGGCAACCCAAATTAAATCCCTAGGACTTACACTGCAGAATGAGGGAGACAATACTCACAAGTTGTCCTCTGACATCTACACGTGTGATATGGCAATGAATACCCCATCATGCACCCATACACACAATAACAAAAAATACATCTTTAAAAAAACAAAAACAAATCAGAGGGCTGGCAAGATGTCTTGGCAACCAAAGATACCTACTGCCAAGCCTGATGATGACCCAAGTTTCATCTTTGAAACTCACATGGTGGAAAGAAGAAAACCACTCCTCAGAGTAATCTCTGACCTGTACACATGAGACACATGAGGTCTCTCTCTCTCTCTCTCTCTCTCTCTCTCTCTCACACACACACACACGCACACACACACACACACACACACACACACACAGATGCACACTAAAAAATGTTGTAAATAAAAAAATGGGAGGGAATAACATTGCAATAGACAAAAAGAATGAATTAATGGAAGAAAGAAGCCAGTAGGGAAAATAAATTTAAAAAAGAAAATGATAAACTGTGGTGGTTTGAATGAGAATGGCCCACATAGGCTCATACATTTCAATATTTGGTCCCCAGTTGGTGGAACTGTTTGGGAAGAGGCCTGGAGGTGGGCTTTGAGTTTTTAAAAGCTAAACCATTCTCAGTCACGTCTCTCTACCTCCTACTTATGGATAAGATGTAAGCTCTCATCTACTGCTCCAGCACATGCCTGCTTGCCTGCTGCCTGTTCCCCACCATAATGGCCACTGATTCTAATTTTCTATAATCAATGAAAAAGTAACTAAGATACAAGCTGACAATAAAAGTAAAAGAGCCATCAAGAACACTTGGTGTTCCAGGAGTGGTGGCTCCTTTCTGTCATCCCACCCTTTAGGAGGCTAAGGCAGGAGAATTCCCCAAGTTTTGAGTCTGCCTAGGCTACAGTATAAGATTCAGTCTTTAAAAATAAAAAATACCATCATTATTTCTATCCTTAAAACAAGGTTGTCTAGAAGGCCAGAAAATGCTATTAGCCCAAATGGTACCTACCCAATGGCTAATCAAAAACTCAGTGACCTCTTCTCTTACAAACAGTCTCACAGTCTTAGATCTGACTGATCCTGGCCATGGTAGGGCCACCTCTACCCTCCCTTGAGATAATGAGATCACTTCTTCCTCTAGCCTGGGGTGACTCTCACTAGTGGGGGAGGGGTACAAGAAGACAAGGGATGGGTGTGATTTACATGACATTTATGATCCACCAGGACCAGAGTACTGTGACAGGTCAAAGTACCTCCTATCAGAACATTCCAGAAACCTACCCCCAAGACTCCCAAGGAAGTAGCTCGGTCTTTCTGACCCATAGTCCCAAGGAAAGTGTCTGTATCAGAAATGGCT
Organism: Peromyscus leucopus; assembly: GCF_004664715.2. Classification (NCBI taxonomy): domain Eukaryota; kingdom Metazoa; phylum Chordata; class Mammalia; order Rodentia; family Cricetidae; genus Peromyscus; species Peromyscus leucopus. Next base: position 85,358,548 of record NC_051070.1, on the reverse strand, counting down.
TTCATTCCATCTCCTTTTCCTCACAGGAAACGGAAATGAGATATTCTGTTAGTCTGATGTCCTTTCTATGTACTGGGAAAACAGATCTTCCCTAAGAACATGAAGCCTCAGGATGACATGTGATTTTCAGACCTCTCTATAAGTCCCTAAGAAGGCAAGGAGGAACCAGGCTATCCAACTCCATTCTGCCAGGGGACTTCTGAAACACATTTTAAACTATAGATGTAGCTGAGCAACTAAAAATTAAACTGAGTTTCTCTACTGGGCATGAGACAAAAATCACAACAGTTACCAAACATAATAACTGTTATTAACAGACCCTGGCACTCCCCATAAAAGTTGGTCCTAAAAGCTTTTAAGACACAGGAAGTGGCTGGAACACCCCTGCTCCATGATTGACCAAAACATATTCCTGAACCAAGGGAGACTTCCAAAGTATAATGAGAGGCAAATAAGATTCAATTTTAATGCTGCTCCAAGCACAGTTAGAACCCAAAGGTGAATCTTGGATGAACACCAGTGAGACCAAATGACTGCACAAGAAAGTTCCTGTCCACAGTCTTCCTTCCTGAGAAATGCATCTCTTTTCCCTACTACAACTAAAAGGAGACTGTAAGCCAAACTCCCTGACAGGAAACAAAAACTTCACCGAAGTTCTTTAAAGGTAAGAGTCATGCTTTTCTATGTTTTTTTTTTTTTTTTTACAAAGTAAATAATTAGAAATATAAATTTAAAAACTATATTTATGTATCTGTTTGTGTGCATGCATACATGTGTGCATATGTACCATGCACCAGATATATGGAAGAAATCAGAGGGCAATTTTCAGGTATTCTCTCTCCTTCCAGCATGTGGGTCCCAAGAACTGAACTTAAGTCTTCATGTATGGTGGCAAATATCTCACCAGCCTACAACTATGACTTCTTATATAAGCAGGAATAAATGCTTTAGAAGTAGATTTCAAAAACATAGCTTTACATGATTAAAATCTTGAGGCTGGAGAGATGGTTCAGTGGTTAACAGTATTGGCTACTCTTCCATAAGACCTAGGTTCAATTCCTAGCACCCACATAGCAGCTCTCAACTTTAACTCCAGTTCCAGGGGATCCAATACCCTCACAAAGACATACATGAAGGCAAAACACCAATGCACATAAAATAAAAATAATTATTAAAAAAAGATTAAAATTTTAAACAGCCAGCCACATCCTCACTAGACAAGCTGGGTGTGCCTCAGTTTCCTTTTCTATATGAGGACATTATAACAATAACTACTTCTCTCAAAAGTTGTAATTTAGTTTCCTTTAGCTATGGTTGAGAAGCCTTTATCATAAAGCCTGGTACTTAACAGATACTCAGTTTACTTCTCATGGATCTGATCCTCGGTGGGTTACTATTAATTCACTGTCTGAGCTTCACATGGCAACTAGGGAAACTTTGCTTTCTAGTAGCTGATGCCAACTGTCAGTGTTGAAAGGGTGAGTATGAGGGGCTGAATTAAGTTCTGCATCACAGATCCAAAAATGAGGTGTTTTGCTGGGACACTCACCATTCTCACTTTAAAAAGATGCAAAAAACAAATATCCTGAAATCTGCCAAAACCAAACACATCGCAAGCAAGTCAATGCATTGGGTTTATTATTCAATCCATTGTGCTAAAGACTCTTTTTATTCAGTAAGTTATCTCTTAAATTCCTACTAAGTGCCAAGCTCAGAAACACAGTCCCTGTCTTTGGAACAATTAAGATCCACAGCAGAGGAGACCAAGTTAAATTTGAGAGAGAGATGTGGGTCCTAAGGACAGGCCAAGGACCTCCAGCTGGAAGCGACTGCCCTTGGATATCAATAAAAGAAAAAACATAAAAGGGACATAGAAAGGGCTGTGACAAGAAAGGCACCTGCAGGAAATGGAAAGCTAACCTAGATCCTTCAGGTAACAGTCCTCTGCCCCAGGGCATGCCATCCAGACACCAGCTAGCCACCTTCCGCTGCGGAAGGGCATGACAAGCCACCCACTGGTGCTTCTGAGCAGGATCTACCTACCTCCTCTATTCAGGACACTTTCTGGGTTCTGCCTCCAGATGACCAGAAACATCCTGGTTCTTTCACTATGCTCCCCCTTTTTCTAAAGGAGTTTTGTGAACAGAACCCATAGCTCCACTCAGTTAAGGGAACTAGCAAGTCACAGAGACCTGCTAAGTCTAGGAATGCAGCCCAGTTGGCAGACTGCTTGCCCAGCAATCAAGAAGCCTTGGGTTTGCTGCCCAGCATGGAATAAACAAGGTATGATGGCACATCAGAAGTTCAAGGTCATCCTTGGTTACATGCCAAGTTCAAGGCCAGCCTGGGATACATGTAATCCTGTCTCAAAAAAGAAAAAAGTAACATCTGTCCCCATTTCTAGCAACCTTGTAACTAACAAGTCTGTCACTTATTCTGAGACTCTAGCAAGTGCTTGACAGACTGTGGAATACCAAATCATTCTTGTTTTCTTTGAATCTGTTAAGTCCCTTCAGGAACATGCAGGGAAGTTACAATGATGATTCACACAAGAACTGTGGTACCAACATGATAAAAAGCAAACTTTTTCCTGGAGGGATGGCTTGTAGGGGGCAGAAAAGAACCTGATTTTAGCCTCTAGAAATCTTTCCTACTCTTGCTTGCAAAGGAAGCCTGCCAGTCCCCCAGTCACAACACAAGACGGAAACAAATACCATTTCTTCTTTATAGAAGGAAAGTCAACTGCTTTTTTTTTATCTTAAAAATCTCAATTTGTCATAGTAAATTTACATACTCCCTGCTACAAATCCTCACCCGTTTTCCCTATATAGTGAGGATACCAACATTCCAAGCTAAGTTACAAATAATTGCAACCTCATTGGTTGTCTTTCTATTGGAAAGGAAATTCCAGAAAAGTTGTCTGGCATGGTGAAATCCTTATGAAAATACCCAGTAGAGTGACTGAGCCAGTTAGTCAAAAGAGCTTCAAATCTCCATGAGAAAAGGAATTCATGCCAGCATAAAGGGCCTCAGATACAGAGAACAGGAGTGCTGTGTTAAACACCCAGACCTTTTTCAACAAGCCGGCCCTGAATTTCTCAGGAGGCTGAGTCCTGAATGGGCCCTCAGACCAGCCTCTCTGAGGAGTGAAGGCCATGGGCAACACAAGCTCAGCTTCAAGCACACAGCTTCCTTCCTGCTGGTGGCCAGCCTGAGGCCAGCTGAAAAATGAACAGAAAACCACTGGGTGGAACTGCAGGCAAGATATGCCAGAGCCAAACAAAGGACCACTGCCAGACCTGAGCAGAAAGGAGCCCTGCACTCCTCAGAAAACAGCTTGGTTAATGTTTAAAGGTAGCAGAAGAAAGGGATGGAGAGGTCATTTCTGACAGAGCACAGCTGAGCCAATGTCCATTGTCACCAATGTTCTCATGACATGGCCGGCTCTCACATTTCCCCTTACCTCAGGCAGGCACTGTGAGTTCTTCAGAGGCAGGACAGAAGCTATGAGGAATTCCTAGGACATCCCCTTCCTCACCTCTGGCTTCCAGGTCTTATAGCACAAGGCCCTAACCAGGCACCTCAAAGCAAGCAAGTTTTTGCTGTTCCCCAGTGGGAACCAAAGGCAAAGAAATCATGGAAAAGTCTAAAGATAATGGGGAAAGCACCCTCCACATACCATCAATGCTCCTGATGCTGGAACAGGTAAGGCAAATGGTCCTAAGACTTTCTGTAGTGTGTGAGGAAATTTCTTTCTCTCCCTCCCTCCAATGGTAGTACTGAACACAGGGCCTCATAAATTCTAGATAATTATTCTATCACTGAACTACATCCTCATCGACACCACCCCTCCTTTTTTTTTTTTTTCCACCACTTTGATTTTGAGACAGGATCCCACTAAATTGACTCAATCTCCTGAGCAGGTGAGGCTTGTGTCATCAAGCCCAGCTTGTAGCAAGAAAGTTTAATATTGCAAATGAATAAACTGAAGTAAAACAAAACAAATAAGCCAAACATCACCACCACCCAATCAAGAAGAAAAGTCTCTCCTACAACCTCTTTCTACAATAGAACTATTTTACTTGACAAAGTGTACAGCCTGAGTGACAAGAGAATACTTCAGTCTCACATGTGAGTCCAACCTTCTGAGATTTCAACAGGATACAGTCATCCACATAGTCCAAGACCATAGAAGTGAGTTACATACATGCTCCATACCATAGAATTGAATTACATACATACTCCCGAGCCAAAAATAAATAATACAAATACAAAAGAAAAAGAAGATAATAATGTTTTAAGTAAGTTTACAGTTTTGCATTGGGCCACATTCATAGCTATGCTGAGGAACAAATGACCCTCCAGTTTCTGGTCAGACATAAATGACAGACAGGCACAGCTTGTATCATGCCTAACTTATAAAGGGATATGGATTTCAGCCTTAGTTTTCTCACCTATAAAATGCAAAGACAAAACACTGAGAAGGTGGAAGCAGGATGATCACAAATTTGAGAATAGTCTGTACCATAAAGTGAGACCATATCTCAGAAATAAAATAAAGCATTTCAGGGTTTGCAATGAGGATTAGAATCAATAAGAATTGGATAGACCAATGTGCAGCAGATAAAAGGTATGAAAACTTGTGATATTATAGAAGAGGTTGAGTGGTACACACCTCAAAATTGAGTACTCAGTCAGCAACATCAGAAGGCAAAGATGGTACCAAGAATAAACAAGGAAATGATACAATACTGATGTCCCTGACAATCTGAACTACTCAGAAAAATCAGGTTCTGATGGTAGGGGAGAAGCAGTCAGCAGCTATCAGTGCAGTTCTGTTTCATCACCAATATCGACTAGGTCAGAGTCAATCTATGTTTTTGCTTACAGTACAAAAGAATCCAGCCAAGGAAATTTTACAGTACCAGGACTGGCTGAAAGATGATGAATGGTGGTAACTGTTCTGTGATAAACTTTGCCATAAGACAATAGGTGAAGTAAAAATCCCATCCAATGACTTCATCCCAGCACTTGGTAGGCGGATCTCTGAGTTCAAGGCCAGACTGTCTATGGAAAGAGTTCCAGGAGAGACAGGACTACACAGAGAAACCAACCCTATCGCAAACAAACAAACAAACAAACAAACAAGGAAGTAAGATTTCTAGAACCCTTGGCCATGGCCTAAAAGCTTGGGTTCTGAACATCTTCTGCCCCAAAGTGCAAGGTAGCCACACTCAATCAATTAGCAGCCCACTTGTTGATACCTACTCACAGGGCAGAACCTGGACTTGTGGGCGGGAATGCCTAAAGACATACTTGGCTTCAAATAAAAGCCCTCCTTTCCACAGACTCTCCAAGAACCAAGAATGAAGGCTGGCTGGCATGCTGGCTCCACTATTGCTAGAGCTCAGCAAAGGCCCAGCCACCATCTGGAAATGATTTGGCCCAGAGATTCCTGAACTGGGTGGAAGTTGGAATGACAGGCGCCTGGAGCTCCTGTCCAGCTCAGAAACAAAGCAAGTGTGAATGGACCCTGGGGGCAGCCAGAACATAGCAGGGCCATCCCCTTCCAAGTAGCAGACAATCTCTAGGCAGCTTCTCACTATTTTAGCAAGTAGGATCAACTCTAGCCAACTGAGCTGGCCTCCCAGAGAGATGCTAACTTTGAGCTTCATTTCAGTGTGCAAACCCTTCCAGCCTGACTTGAGATTATCCAACAGTACCTTGTTTAGTTAACAAGCACTCACAGAGCACTTACTATACATCCTGAACTACTTCGGCCACTTAAATTTTTTTATTAATTATTTTATGTGTATGAGTGTTTTGCCTACATGAATATGTATGTTTAGTGCCTATGGAGTTGAGAAGAGGGCATAATATTCCCTGGAACTGGATTTACAGATGGTTAAGCACCTTCCTGTGGGTGCTGGTAATTGAACTCAGGTCGTCTGCAAAAGCATTAAGTGTTCTGACTACTGAGCCAACTCTGTAGGCCCTGTTTTGGCTACTTTTAAAAATACTAACTTGTTTAATCTTTGTAACAACATTTTAAGGTGGTATTATTTCTATTTCAGCATTAGACATATGAGTAGAAATACTTAACAGCTTCTTTGTGCAAGTGAGAATTGAACCAAGACTTCTTAACCTTAACTCTGTATTTCACAGTAATGTTGCAAATGGCCCTGAATGTCCACTCCAACAAAACATGAAGTTTCAATACACACGTATTCTCTGGGGGTCTTAGACTGAATGGTCTGGAAAAACACACTGGCTTATGCTAGCTAGTTCAGGAAGAACCACAAATGGGAACTATCTATAGAACATCAGATTAGTGATGGTAGGACAAAGGGGAGGGAGGAAAAGATCCAAGGTGGCATGGTGACCCACCACCCAGGGACTCAACATCTTGGGAACTCACTAACAATACCTAGGCTGATCCTGTGCAGGTAAGTTAAATAAGCATCAGGGTTGGCTGCATCTTGTAAAAAGGGGTAAAAAAAATTCCTTTTTTAAAGGACCAAACCACAATATATTACCCAAATTTCTAGCAGCCTCAATTGTCATTCTTGGGCTTTGAGACTTCTTTTCTTTCCAAAGTTAGCTGCCCAAAAGTCAGAAAGATTTATATGGAGAAAATATGTAAATAAAACTGCCAACATCTTACCCAAAAAACAAACAAACAAACAAAAACTGTAAGCATGCTGATCCTCCCTGTGAACTGCTCAGACCTAACAAGAAACTAAACAAAACTTTCAATTTTGGTATAGAGCCTAGGGCAGGACCAACTTCTGATGAACCATAAATGTGAGTAAATAGCCGAGGTTGTCTTTCAGAAGTTGCTGGCAGGTATGCCACTGTCCTCTGGCAGCTGTTGACCATCTTATGTCTCACAGCTGGGCCTACAGACATGATTCTAAAGGTTCCCACAATATAAATTGTTGGGAGTTAGCCAAAACATACAATGATGCCCTGAATTCGTCTAGTAATCTCCCCCTGGTTATGGAGTAAAACATGAGCCCCCAAAGAACAGGAAAACTCAACAAAATGCCACCAGTGGAGAAAATAGGTATTCCTCAACAGATTCAACCATAAGACAAAACACAAATTCACTCACCTCCTTAGAGTCACAACATTTAACTCCTGAGCTCTCATCACAGCCCAGAGGATTAATCCTATCACTCATCAAAGGCCCCAGGATCCCTATTGCATCTGAGGCTAAGGTTCAACCTTTGGGTATCCAGCTGTCAACCCAACACCCTGAAACTGCAAAGTGTAGGCTACATAGCCCTTTAATTCAGTGAGAGGGAATGGAGGCTGTATTTTTTTTCATCTCTGACACTAGAAATTAAAAGTTCAAATTCAACAGCTTGGTAAAGCTGCATTCTGGGCCGGGTGCACTGTTTCCCATCTTTAAGTAGGGACACTAACACTAACAACAATGACAGTAACAACAGCAACCATGTGGCAGCCTACAACAGACCCCAGCCCCTGGCCCTCCTGGGACTGCTTGCGAAGATCATTATCAGAAGGACATTAATTACTTTCAATTGGTTATCCTGGATAGTCAATGGGAGTAGTCATCAGAATACAACACATAGTGGGCGGCCCTAATAAAAAGTGCCATGGTGAGCATAAAACTACAGAAAGTATGCAGTGAATAAGCAAACTGAAGTCCAAGCTTGATGACTTTTTATGGTTGCGTCATTACCTACAATATCCCCAGGAGCAGCCTTTGGCTCCATCTCCACCCTCAGCAGCCTGGGCCCCTGGCAAGATGGGAAGGTATCTGGAGAAAATCTGTTTGCTAAGAGATCTTTCTGGAAAGCAACTAGAGAGGAGTTGTATGTGGTCACACCCTCTAACCTAGTAATACCACTTTTGGCAATATGATCCAATAAATATTTTAAAAGGACAAACAAGCAGTACAACCTGTGATGGCCCACCGAAATAAGCTGGACCCATATCAGATGAATGGAAGATAACTGTAGGATGTTAGACAATGGGAGACTCAGGTCTCAACAGGTTCATGAGTGGAAATCATGAAGACCACCAAACAAATCCAGAATGAGACCCACAAGCTTGAAGCACTCCTGTGAAAGCCATGCTGGAAGCAGCTGCCCATGAGTAAACAGCTGGTAAATTAGGCAGTCCTTGACTTTTCTGGTGCTATGGTTTCCTTTTTAAGCGATTCTATGTCATGTTTAACTTCTGGTTTAATTTAAATTTCTTTGTTGAGTTAATTAAATAAACACACATTTTAAAACAAAGAATGGATGCAAGTTGAGCTCAGCCAGGCAGGCCTTGAGAGTCATTCCTCATAGGAAAGAAAACTTCCTGTGGAATTCTGAGGTCCTTCCTCAATAGGGAGATGGGCCCCCAGAAGACAACGGACTCCTGGCAGGGCAGTTTCCTCCACTGAAAAGCCATGCCTGGGAGGGAGATCCGGCTAGGCGGCAGGCTGGTGGTGTAGCTTCCTGGACCTAGGAAGTAGGAAGCTGATCTACCTGCTGGCACAGGTGGGAGGAGGTTCAGTCTAGAAGGAACCCCTTTCCCTGGAGAAAGTCCCACAAGCCACACCCACCTTCCTTTCTGTCACTGGAGTCACTATAATGGCCCTGTTTCCTCCGGAAGAAAACCCAGTCTAAGTAATCCCCTCCATGCACACACAGTGTGAAGTGCCCACATCCTCTGCATCCGTAATACTCTGCACATCCACTGTGTACACAAAAATCTTTGCACACATACATGCTAAATGTGCACGCTCGAATGCCTAGGTCGGCAAAGAAGCGAGTCCGCACTTATACTACAATCCCCTTGTTCCTATGGCCACAAACTTCTTTAGAAACCTCCAACTAATTACTCCAGGCCTTAATTCTCTCACCGCAAGACAGTAGGAAAGAAGACAGACTTAAACGCCTTCTCAGAAAGACCTAGGGAAGTGGGGTGGGGCAGGGGAGAGAAAAACCTTAACTGTCACCTGCTTTAGTTCTTAGCTAGATCGTACTTGCGGTGACCTTGGGCAAGCCAACTAGCCCTCTAAACTTCCCCCTCTTCTGTAAAATGGGTCTAAGAACACCACTGCCCACGGGACATTAAGTATTGAGATAACTTAGAAAGCTGTGGCCACACAATCAGCACTAGTTAAGCCTTCTTCGACAGATATTAATTACTATCACCACTAAATTATCTCAACCTGAGGCAACCCGCCATGCAAAGCCAGAGCTGAGAAGTGAGGACATACCCTATGACGCCCCCTTCCACCCCTAGAGCCCACACCCATTCCGGCTTTGGAAGGGGAGGGGAAGGTCCTAGGTCCTGTCTCCACCGAGGCGGAGAGATCCCAAGCCAGAGAACAGGCGCTTCCTAGGTCTCCCAGACTCCAAGCCAACGCCCTTTCGACTAGGGCGGATCACACTAGGCGCACCTGGCTAGCCTGAAGTAGGAATTTGGTATTTGACTCCAGGGCTCTGCCATCAGGGTCAGCAGATGATTTCCCCAGCTACCCCAAGGGGTCCCGCAATCAAATCTGCAGCTGCGACGGGAAGTTCTTAGTGCTTAATCCACCCACAACACTGCAGCAGCACCGCCAGGCGCACCCTGGCGAGCAATCACGCCAGTTCCCAGCCCACAGATGGCACCGTGGAAAAGGCCTAGGTCCTAGATCTTCATCCCAGGGCTACCTCCCCCCCACCCCCTTCGTCTCGGCGCCTACACCCAGCCTGGGGAAGCGATGCACGGTGGGACGCGCTGCCGATACCCTGATTTCTGCAAACGCAGGGCTGGGCCACAACACTCACCGATGGACACGAGCTTGATGCTTTCGTGGTCCAGGAACTCCAGCGCCACCGACACGTTCTCCAGCTTCATCTGTCGGAAGGTGGGCCGCTGGTGGTACTTGTGGTGCATGCGCTTCTGGCTGAGCACCTCAAGCAGCGCGATAAGCCGTAACCCGTCGCTAAGGTCAGTCTGCAGGTTCCCGATGCGTTTGTTGACGCACTTAAGGTGCTCGTTGCACCAGCGCGTGAACGTGTTCTGCTGAATCTTTTTCCATGGCGCGTCCTCCGCCAGGTCCTTCTCTGTCACTGGCATCCTGGAGGCGGAAAGATTGCACTGAGGCAACGAGCTGCAGGGGCTGATCTAAGAAGCCCCAAGGACCCGGGGAGGGGGAACCGAGGTAAGTGGGAAGGCAGCTCAAACTCGCTGCTACCCAAGCCGCAATAGGAACCGCTCTGCCCTCCTCCACCCACGAGCGCGCAAGTAGCCTGGCCTGGCGCCTGCGCGCTAGGCTGTCCCGCCCCCGGGGTTCCGCCCCGTTCAGACCCTGAAGAAGCGAGCTCCTTAGTTGCGCTCGCCCTCTATGGCCCAAAACCTGCACTACGCCGGGTTGCTTCCTCACTTTCACCAACCCGATGTGATGGCCAGCTAAAAGAAAGAAACCCGGTTGCTGAGCTACTAACTGGCAAAAGTCCTGGGCAGCTCTCACAATATCCGCTTTTCCATCTTCTGGGGACAGCACCTTCACTTCTGAAGGGCAATTTAAAACTTGATCATCTCTGTCGTTACTATTTGCAAACTCTGGTGAGTATTTGGAACAATCTAGGCCCAAAAGTTCCTGCTGTTGTTTTAAAATTTCATCCATCAATCTGGAATTATTTCTCTTGAAAATACCTTGGTGGTCGTAGACGCTAATGTAGGAGATCCCCACGGCCATGCACCACACCATGAGGCTCGCGATGTCCGAGAAGCTGGGCTCCTGCTCCTCCTCGGTGACCACCAGGCCCATGTGCACCAGCAGCTTCTGCAGGGCCCGGCGTCCTGGGCTTTTCTTTGTCGAGTAAATCTCAGTGACAACCTTGCATATGATTAAGTAGGATGGAGGCCTGTATTACCAAAGTCTGGGGAGCATAATTTACTTGATCCTATGTTCTCTTGAATTCTAGAGAACAGCACTGGTTCTGAGAGAATTGAATTCTCGATAGATGTTTAATGTTTTTCCACTGATAATCTCTGGATGGAAAGCGTTCTTTATATTTGATGGACAGTTTTCAGAAAACTTCAATCAACAAGTGTATACAAGTCATGTACATCCAGAATAGAGCAATTTAAATACTAGGCCTCAGAAATCTGAAAACCAGCAAAGAATGTGGGTTTGGAAAGTATGGTCTGGGATTGCCTATCAGATTCTGAAGAATCCGTGTTTCAGCTTTGGATTACAAACCCCATTTATGATTTTTAAAATATACTTGAAATAAAATGATTAAAATGAAAAAAAAAAAGAAGAAGAAAGAAAGAAACCCGGGAAAGGCCGAGAATAAGGGCACTTGCAGAGGCTGGGGACTAGACGGAATGGTCACGTGGAGAGGGAATGTGCCTGTGCCACACATTTGTAGGTTCAATGAGAGTCAGGTGCTTTTTTTCCTGAGCCTGCACGGCAAACAGTAAATTAGACACATTGATTTCCTTATGTCAAGGAACTCAAGCCTTAAACTCTAATGCCACACACACCGTAGTAGCAGTGTTGAAAATGAACACTGTTTTCTATGGATATTAGTTGTCTTTTACTTGTGCAACAAATTACCCAAATCTGGCGTTAAAAATTCTACAATTTCTTATCTTGCATTTCTGTAAGTTAGATGTCCCGAATGAGCTTTAGTGAGGCAAAACTGAGGTCACTGGCCCAATCAATGTATTTCTTGCTGGAACTTGTGAGAAAAAATATGTTCTTTCACCTTTCCAGGTTCTAGAAGCTGTGTGCATGCTTTGGCTTATGATACCTTCCTTATCTTCAAAGCCTGTAAATTGAGACACAAAGTCTTTTTCATCCTTTCATCTTCCGTAGTTCTCCATAGTCACATCTTCCTAGAACTCTCTTAAAGACCCCTTTGATTGTATTGGGTGAGCTGATTAGTCCAGAATGATCTTGTTATGTTTCATTTTACAACTATGATGGCCACGAGGCTCCAAGAAAGGCACCGCCTAAGGAAAGGACTTAATAAATGGGTACTGGCATCCACTGACGTTTTTTCTCTTCCCTTCACTTAAGAATTCCTTTCTCTCCACACTCCAAGCCTAGCTTGGTTATCTCCTCTATAAAGTCACCCTGCTCTCTAGTGTGGGGGAGTATATGGAAATCTAAGGCCTTGAAGAAATTAAAGATACAAGTACTGGGTGGTTTTATGTGTCAACTTGACACAAGCTATAGAATCTTCAGAGGAAGGAACCTCAGCTGAGGAAATGCCTCCTTGAGATCAACCTGTGAGGCATTTTCTCATTTATTGATCAATGGGGGAGGGCCCAGCCCATGGTGGGTGGTGCTATCCCTGGGCTCTCTATAAGAAAGCAGACTGAGCAAGCCATGGGAAGCAAGCCAGTAATCAGCACCCTTCCATGGCCTCTGCATCAGCTCTTAATTCCAGGATCCCGCCCTGTTTGAGTTCTTGTCCTGACTTCCTTCAGTGATGAACAGCAATGCTGAAGTGTAGGCCAAATCAACCCTTTCCTCCCCAACTTGTCTTTTGGTCGTGGTGTTTCATTGCAGCAATAGAAACCCTAAGACAATACATTTCTCACATTGGATCAGTTACACATTGGGCTGCACACCTCACAAACAGCACCAGGTCCATCTCAGTCACTGCCATATCTGTATACCTGGTGTGGGGTTGGCATATGAGAAATGTAGGGAACAAATGAGTGGGTGGGTAGATGACTGGTTGGGTGGATGGATGAATGGATGAGCAGTTGCAGGCTGAGGTGGGCAGCCTTCATCCTTTATCACTGGGGTATGGGGCATCCACAGTGTGTGACCTGATGTTTCAGGCTTGAAGAATCTACATCCGGTCCCTGCCCTGGGTGGGGTGTTGACTCTACTCATTGCTACAAAGCAATTAACTGCAAACAAGTCAATCCAAGGAGATTGATATTAGAAGGCTAAACAGCCCTTCCCTACCTTACAAGGAAAAGAGTAACAAGCTCTTGCTTGTTACCTGTGCCGGCTTCAGGCTCCCAGTATATGCTCACAGTTTCAGCTTTTATTTTCCTTTGGTATGGAAGAAATAACGATACTCTCAGGAGAAAACCCTCCACTTTATCTTAGTGATTTCATTTCCTGTGAGCTCTTCTACACCCTGGAAGTCAACCTGTACCCTTAATTTCATTTTCATTTGCTATCTTACTTTTCTATAACACCAGGTCTAATTATTCCTCAATATTGAATTCCTGATAGTGGGTATGGCCGGGCCTTTGCTATACAGAACTTAATTCACTTAACCCCATTCCTCCTAGAGGTAAAATTTGGCTGTCTACAGGGTGTCACCAGACCAAGCAACCATACAGTTGGGTGTAGAACAATATGGCAAGGCTTCTAGTCCTATATAAAGAAAGACTGTATATGTGTGTATTTTACCTGTCAGTGTGTAAAATACCTCTGGCATGATTCATAAACAAATAGCAATATTGGAGACAAAGTAGGAAAGGCATTTTCTTTCTGCATTTTAAGCCATAGTAAACTCACTCATGTGTGCCCCTCTAATCTCTCCAACAGGATCTCATGTAGTTCAAGTTAGCCTCAAACTCTTCATGTAGCCAAAGATAGCCTTAAACTCTTGATCCTCCTGCCTCTACCTCCTAAAAGTGCTGAGATTATAAGAATGTACCACCACACTGGCCTTAGGATTTTTAAAAGGCAAGTAAATTAATATTTGTAAAATTAAGATTTCAGGTTGGAGGTTCAACTCAGTGACAGAACAGCTATGTAGCACAGTGTTGCTTGTCAGTGGAAAAAGCTGACAAGTCCCGCCCCGTCATGTGTTCCCCCTGCCCCCTCCGACTCTGTGGTCAAAGTAAGCCTCACCTGTGATTGGGGGGGGTGTGCTACTGACCTCCCCCTCCATAGGATATGATGAGAGGGACACTTCATCTCTGATTTTTTCCCCCTTTAAAACACATAGCTCTTGCTGGGTGGTGGTGATGCATGCCTTTAATCTCAGCGCTCGGGAGGCAGAGCCAGGCGGATCTCTATGAGTTCAAGGCCAGCCTGGGCTACCAAGTGAGTTCCAGGAAAGGTACAAAGCTACACAGAGAAATACTGTCTTGAAAAAACAAAACAAACAAACAAAAAAACCACATAGCTCTTAATAGAGGCCTTTGTCTGCCTATAGTCTCAAAGCAGGAAGAAGCAAGGGATTGAGAGTTTGAGACCCGCCTCCCTCTTGGCCACATAGTGAACTCCAGGCTAGCCTTAGCTATAAAGGAATATTGTCTTAAAAACAGTAACAACAACCAACACACACACACACACACACACACACACACACACACACACACACACACACCCCAAATTTGAGTGAGGAGTAAATCAAAGAAATCAAAGAAATAGCTATGATTTGGGGGAAGTGTTGTATTGGTGAAATTATTATGGCCACTCCAGGTAGCTAAAAGGGAGGTTTATTTTGTGGGGTAACTTACAAGTGAAGGGATAGGTTACAGGGTCTAAGAAAGGTGTAGCGCCGTCCGGCAATGTTCTCTGGAGAACTCTGCTCAGTCTGCCTCCAGAGTCCAGGGTCCAGGAACCAAGAGAGCCCCCGCATCCGGATCTCGGGTCTTCAGCATCCTCTCTCAGCCCTGCTTTGTAGGAGTGACCATTACTGAAGCCTCAATGGGGGTTGGAACTTCCAGGTCAAAGCTGGAATGGCTACCCACTACATCTCCCCCTTTTGCCTAAATAAGAAGGTTCTAACCTAATACAAGACTACATACAAAGGAATGGTTATCAAATATTGTTCAGGAGTCATGAGGGATAATGACCTAGATAAGATGGAACTACAATCAATGTGAACAATATCAAGCAAGAAACACATATTAAAATTCAGAGAAGTCTATAGCGTGGGTAAATGGCATGTTATAAAGATCATTCCAAAAGGTGTCCTATCCTAAAGAACCTGAATCTAATACTTAACATGTTCTATCTAAGATATTAAATATATATACTAAGTTGTAACTATAACTGCTAGTCTTCAATCCCATCAAAGACCTGAGAAGGAACATAATGGTACCTGAGAAATGGTAGATGGATGCAAGCAACTTTCAGGAATCTTGCAAGAGTAGACAGAGACAGCTGGCGGCCTGGACAGTCACCTAATGTTTCTCAGCATTGTTGGTGCATTCAAATTGGCTACAGGCCTAGAGTATCTAACAGACCATTTTCAGAAGCAGGAATTCTGAAAGACCATCTTACCCTGTCTTGGCAAAGTTCAGAAGTCACTTTTCTTTGCGTCCCACTTGTCCAGAAAAACAGCACTCATATTGTCAGCAGTTGAGGCAAGGGCAGCTCTTTGCCCAATAGGCCATTTTGTGCCAAGAAGACAAACTTCCAAATGGTCTTAGAACCAAGAGAGCCCCCGCATCTGTATCTCGGGTCTTCAGCGTCCTCTCTCAGCCCCACCTTGTAGGCATGACAGTTACCGAAGCCTCAATGGGGGTTGGAATTTCCAGGTCAAAGCTGGAATGGCTACCCACTACAGTGTTGTATGTTTTAAGTTTGTGTGTGTGTGTGTGTGTGTGTGTGTGTGTCTGTCTGTCTGTCTGTCTGTCTGCAGGTGCCACAGTGGGTGTGTAGACATTAGAGGACATCTTGTAGGAGTCAGTTTTCTTTCACCATCTGAGTTCTGGGGATCAAACTCAGATTGTCAAGCTTTGTGCCAAGTTTCTTCGACTGCTGAGCTATTCATAGGCCCTGTTTTTGTTTTCCTTTTGAGATAGGGTCTTATGCATTCCAGGCTGAACTATCTCTATAGCTGAAGATGAACTTTGATCCTTCTGCTCCTACCTCCCAAGTGCTAGGATTACAGTCACGTACCATCATGCACCATGTGATGCTGGGGATTGAATCCAGGGCTTCATATAGGCTACATCCTCTAGCTCTCTTTCAGTTTCTTTAAAACAGGGTCTTATGTAGACCATGCTGGTATTATCATGAGTTTCTGGTTCTCCTGCCTCAGCCTCTCAAGTTCTGAGCATATAGGCATGTACCACCATGCCACCCAGCTGGAGCCTTCTTGAATAGAAACTTTGGCTCCCTTTCTCTCCACTGGTCCATGGTTATGGTGGCAGTGGGTGTCACTTGCAAGGGACCTCTCTTGGCCTCTATATCTGTCTTTGTGCTGTCATATATTGGATACATAGGGGTTGATCAATTACTATCAGCAAGATTACATCCCAGTTACTAAGGCACAGGCTTGATATGTGGCTAAATATTTTATTTCATAGCAATGTGACCTCATTCAAGGAATAAGAAATTAGAGTTAAGCAGACTCCTTTTTATAGGCCCTTGATAAGCTTGTAAGCTGCCCACATGTCCCTTCAGAAGGCGTCATCAATATGTGTGGGCAGCCAGCAAAGTTCTGTCCTCCTTGATTTCTTCTGGCCTCCGACTAAATCCTTCTGGATGTGTTTTGGTTCACTACAAAGCACATTTTTTTTTCTAACCCTCCTCCAATATTGTTTTCTTTCTCTACTTGCCTCCTGTTAGACTGACAGGGCCAACTCATATTTATTTCTCATATTGAAACAGCTCCACCCAAACCCAGATGAAGGCCAGGCCAACATCAGACTGTGTCAGCAAAATTGCTGTGGAAATGTCCCTATCTGATGAGTCCTTCTCTGACTCATCAGACCCCAGGATAACCTTTCTGGTGCTCAGAGTCCCCTCACTGCAGATCTCTGCAAGATTCTTTCTCTGGGAGGGGGAAAGACTGCAGGGTCAGTAGGTCTGGAGACCAGAGCTTGGGTGCTGCATCTACTACTGGTCAGCAAGCTTCCAGTTCAGGCGCAGAGTTTCTGAATCTTGCTTAGTTTTCCCACTTGTAAAATAGGATAAGGTCTCTTTCATAAAGAACATTCAAAAGCAAGGGCTAGGGATGTAGACCAATTAGTAGAGTGTTTACTTAGCATGTATGACACCTGAGTTCAATCCCATGAACATCTTGAGCATCTTTGTTATACCACCCTGATTTAGGAGATGGTGGGGAGTCCAATCCAGGTCTTTTGGTATGCTAGATTGGCATTTTTGACTACTGAGCTTCACACCCCCAACATAACCTCAAACTTCTGATCCTCCAGCCTCCTGGATATCGAAACTGTGGCTTTATGCATACTACACTACAAACTAAGCCCTCTACAAACTAAGCCACAGCTCCTCATATGTTCTTTACTTTTTTTTTTTTTTTTTTTTTTTTTTTTTTTTTTTTTTTTTTTTTTTTTTGTGGATAGGGTTTCTCTGTGTTGCCCTAGCTGTTCTGGAACTTACTCTGAAGACCAGCTGGCCTTGAATTCGGAGATCTGCCTGCCTCTGCCTCCCAAGTGCTGGGATTAAAGGTATGCCCCGCTACCACCAAGCTTTGTTTCTTAAGGAAGGGTATTTGTAATACAAGGTCCAAAGCTGATTATGAAGGAGGAGTATATCCTTAAGTAACCACACCCGCAGCCTGCTAATGTCTGAGGAACTACAGAACTGGCAATCTCACCTTTCTCCTCCATTACTCATGCATTCTGCAATCTTCACCTCAGAATCTGTTTCTAGGACAGCCTAAACTACATCAAACAGGGGTAGCTTTGTCTCCAGAGACACTGTCACCATGAAAGAGATAAGATGTTCCTTCCAATTACTGGCCAAGGACGTTGCCAAACATACAATGGATGAAACAGTTCCCTCAGGACAAGAACTATCTAGCGCCTGCTGCTAATAGTGCTGAAGTTAAAAATCCAGGCTCTAAGTTAAGACACAAAGTGACTCCCTGCTGGTTATAAACCTGTTTCAATAGAATGTCCTAGCAAAGCCTAGCTGTGGAAAAGCAGCTTGGACCTGGGCTGGGTCCCAAGAGAGCAGGATTTCCTCTAGCTTTTCCTTACACCTTCCCCTTAGTACAAGTTTTTGGGCAGCTGTCTCTACCTCACAACAGATCCAGTACAAGGACTAGTACAAAGACTGGCTTGGCCAATTAGAAACATGAATTTGAGGAGGTGTTGGGGGACACTGGAGGAGCTGGAGGGAGGAGAGTAGCAGGGTAGTGATATAATACAATACTCATATATGAAATTCTAAAAAAGAAAAAGAAAAACAAACAAACAAAAAAAACAAAACAAAACAAAACAACAACAACAAAAAACAAAGCCTGAAACCAAAGGCCAGGCAGTGGTGGAGCCCACCTTTAATCTCAGAATTTGGGAGGCAGAGGCAGGCATATCTCTGAGTTTGAGGCCAGCCTGGTCTACAGAGTGCGTTCCAGGGTAGCCAGAACTGTTACACAGAGAAACTCTGTCTTGAAAAACAAACAAAAACAAACAAACAAACAAACAGACAGACAATAAAAAAGAACTCCCCCAGATGTGCTGGCTAGTTTTATGTCAATGTGACACAATTAGAGTCATCTGAAGGAGGGAACCTCAAATGAGGGAATGTTCCCATGAGATCTGGCTATAAGATATCTTCTTAATTAGTGATTGATGGGGGAGGACCCAGCTGATTGTATGTGGAACTATGCCTGGACTGGTGGTCCTGGTTTTTTTGTTTGTTTATTTGTTTTAAGACAGGGTCTCTCTATATAGCTCTTTCTGTCCTGGAACTCACTCTGTAGACCAGACTGGCCTTGAACTCATAGAGATCTGCCTGCCTCTGCCTCCGGAGTGCTAAGATTAAACTTGTTCTCCATGATTCCCTGCTAGGTCCTGGGTTCTGTAAGAAAGTAGACTGAGCAACCCATGAGGAGCAAGCGAGTAAGCAGCCTCTTTATCATATCCTGCCTTCAGGTTCCTTCACTGTTTTGAGTTCCTCTTCTGAAGTGCTATGGGCAATTAATGACTGTTGAAAGAGGGAGAATTCGTCTTCCCTAGGAATGAGACCCCTAATTAGCTATGCAATACCAAATGGTCAACTCTAAAAACATATACAGAAAAAGCAACACTAAATGGACTTAGCAGGTCATATTCTTATATTTGCTCATATGTATATATATTTACATACATAAACATTCATATATGTACACAATATATATGTAACAATAATGATAAAAAAGAGAAAGAATTTGGGGGAGGACAACACGGGGGGTTGTAGGGAGGAGACAGAAGGGGTGATGCAAATATAGTTATATATGAAATTAAAATTTTTTTCATTACTTTTTAAAAAAAGATGAAAAAAAGAAAACCCCTTCTGCAAACCATGGTGGTTGGTTTAGGATTGGAATGTGATTCAAGTCAATCAGAATATTTTTTGTTTGTTTTTTTCAGAGAATTCTCAGGCAGACTCCCCTTATACTAGGACCTGGGGCATCCTACAGACAGTTTGGCTGCCATATAGGGAATAGGGCAGAGTTCTGGTGACAATACTCAGTGGGATGAGTCAGAACTTTCCCTTTTTTGGAATTGTTTCTCAGTCTTGACTAATAGGGCCTGGTCTCTCACACAGGACTGGGAATTTCCTGGTCTTTTATCTCATCTTTAAGCACCACACCCTCTTCCCTTCCAGATCCTGGGTGAGGGCTGGCAGGCAGATGTAACTGCCCAGTTATGAACTTGTTACTCGTGGGTACCTGGCTGGCAGAGACCACCTTATTTAGTCTCCTCAGTCATCACTCAAATGAAAAACTGCTGCTGGGAGAGAGCTATCCCTATCTTGGAGGAATGCTTGGGATGGGACAATAGTTTTTCTCTGGAAGGCTCCAGAGCAATTAATTTACAGAACTCCAGTAGCCCAGTTCACTCTGTCCTGATGCTGGTCTAGTTTGGATATTCAAGAGAGCTGCCTATGCATTTTAAATTGAGCTTTAGGTCCTAAATCTACTGGGTGAACAGGAACCATTTCCTTTCTCTAGACCTTAGTTTCCTCATGAGCTATCTCTAGACAATAGATGACCAGACCCCCAAGGGAGGTCATCACTGAGATCACTAAAGGAAACAGCAAGCATGAAGAACTTGGAAAACAGCCAATACATTTAGGAAATAACAGTATTCTGAAAATATTTCCTTTTTAATTTTTAAAATTACAGGGTATGTGTGTTTAAGTGTGTGTGTGTGTGTGTGTGTGTGTGTGTGTGTGTGTGTGTGAGAGAGAGAGAGAGAGAGAGAGAGAGAGAGAGAGAGAGAGAGAGAGAGAGAGAGAGAGAGAGAGAGAGACAGAGAGAGGACTCTGGAGTCAGTTCTCTCTTTCTACCATGTGAGTTCCTGGAGTCCTGGAGTCTAACTCATCAGGATCAGCAAGTGCTTCTACTCACTAAGCCATCTTGCCAGGCCCCTTGAAAATATTTTCTGTTTGAATCTCCAGGTCCTCTCTCCCATCTAAACTAGGAGGTAGAATTCTGTGACCCACAGTCAGGCCGTGGGTGTGGAAATGGGCACACTCCCGGGGGCCTTCCTCCAATGGTCTGTTGGTGCTGGATGATCATCACTCCCCTCCCCCCACCCCCAGCCCCATCCCCCGCCCCAGCCCCTCATTCCTGTGAGTCAGCCTTATTCTTTAAAGTCAAGTAAAGGAAAGCCCACAGTTCACTTCCTGCATCTCCAAAGAAAGGCCTAGAATCTCTGGATCAGGATTGACTTCTTGTCACTGCCCAGGCCTGATAAGAAGAGTAGTAGGGTCTGAGTCAGCTGGGAGTCGCTGCTTAAGGATCCTCCTCTGTTCAGGGCCTGCTGCCAGCATGCTGGGGCCCAGACCTCACCCTTATAAGAAGTTATATTGGAGTCAAGGGCCATGATTCTCACCCCTTAGTTCTTCAGTGCCACCTAATGAAGAATCAGCTCAAACTCCTTGGGAGTTGCAGCAGGCCAGTGCTAGGTCTCAAACTTGGGACAAATGGCTGACGCTGACCTCCAGTTTCTCCCTGGATCCCTCAGTCCCTATCCATTTCAGGGTGTGGCTGGCATACTCCACTCCCTACCCTAAACTCAAGCCTAGGGGCTGGGCTACCTAGGGGCTTCCCCTAGCTGTCCTTCCCTATATAATCCAGTCATTTTGGTTACCTGGCCCTTTTGATCTACCCTTTACTCTCTTGACCAGTCTGGCTCTCCCTTCTCTCCTCCTCCTCCTCCTCCTCCTCCTCCTCCTCCTCCTCCTCCTCCTTCTCCTCCTCCTCCTCCTCCTTCTCCTCCAATGGGCCAGCTCAGGGTCGTGCCCACTCTGAATTCTCCTGGATGTCCAGCTATGTTCTCCCTTTTATCTACAATAAACTTTCTACTCCACCATACCTAGGAGCAGTCACAGCCTTTCCTTTTTTCTTTCTTTCTTTCTTTTTTTTTTTCTTTCATTCAGCCAGGAAGTGAAGTGGCCTCTCCTTGGACTCCATCAGCCATGCTGGCCTAGGGAGTGGAGCAACCATGAGGATTGTGAGGAAACAAGCAGTGAAAAGGTGAGAGGTAGTTGGTGCTCTGCCTCCTGCTCGAGAACTGCCCTGGGAGAAACTTGGCCTTCACCCTCCCCAAGGTCCACCAGCCTACCAATGTAGTATTTGGTGTTTGCTCCTCCATGACCTTGGGCTATAGGGCCTGAAGGAGGCAGTGCTTCCTGCCATTGTCACACACCCCTTCTCCCTGCTCCTGCCTGCAAGGAGGGTTTGCTCCTGGTCAGATCAGAGAACAACTTCAGCTTTCTACTGCATTCTGTATTTGTGAGTGTATTTCCTCAATTTATATCTTAATAAATTGTGTTACCCATTTAGTAGACTCACATGGATTGATCTTAATAAATGATGCCCACGTGACAAAAAGACCCCACACTCCCTGTAGCTCCTGCCCACAGCCTCTGCAGCAGCAGTGACGCTGGTTTGCTCAGAGGCTTGTGTGTGCACTGCAGGTCAGCCTTGCTACCACCCCAGAGCCACTTGGTCCCAACCACGTGGATCTGAGCCCCACGTCCCCTCACCCCCCAAGGAACACCTTATCCCTGCTCAGGTGACTAGGGGCAAACAGCAGCCCAGTGGAGAGTCTATGGACCAGGCAGCTCACTCAGCATGTGAGTCAGTCACTTTCTGGCCAGGCAACTCACAAGGCGGCATCTCTGTGACCACTGCCAGAAGCGCGTGCATTCTGTGGTGGAGAGAGCACCAGAGAAAGGTGCCCGCACTAGGTGCCTTTCTAGGTCTGTGCTTGTAGCGGCCAGATACGGTCAGACTCCCGCCTGGTTAGAGACTACCAGCAGACCATTCCTTTACTTTTAAAACTTACCGATGTAGCTGCTGCCAACTCCATCTTTTGAAACTCCCGCTGCCGCTGCCATTTTGTGCACAGCCACCACAGAGTTCACGTACACAGCCAGTGTCTGCAGGTGCCAGGCAGTGCTCTAATAGTTTGTTTGGTGTATTGTCTCAGCTGTTGTGATCCCGGCAGCTCTGTCTAGTACTCATGGGTACTAGGTGGGGGTTGCCTGGGTAAGAGCATAATTCATAGGAGCCATTCAGGGAGCCTGAGTCAGCTCACACCAGACCTGTTTTTGTGCCACACCTGCGACACCTACTGGCCAAGCAAAAATACTACATCCAAAAATCATCCAATGAACCAGCCATTCACCTCACCTAGTTAATTACAACTGGAACATCTGGCAGTCTTTTGAGGATTTGATCTGAGGTAAATTACTTGATAATTTTACACCTTAAACTGATTAATAAATAAACAAATTAATAAAATTTTTCTTTACAAATTTTGAATATTTCTGGCAGACTAATTTTACCACTCAGGAACTTAAAAACCTTTTTGTTTGTACTATGAATGAAATTTACAAGACATATATGACCATCCTGGAACATATGCAGCATTCACCATATTTGCAATTACCATTGTGATTCATCTCATATCACTGAAAAATTGGCTTAATAGTAACACCAAAAATGAGACATTAATAGGACTGATACAGGACTTAAATAGTATTCTTTCTTAGAATCTGTCAATTTACCACAAGAACTTAGTTCTTTCATAGTGATTTGACAACCAGATTTAATTCTATTGATAATTATGAATATTTAATGGATAAAACAATAACTCTTCAGAGCAATCTTAATACCATTCAGATAATTTCTAAGGAGGAAAGATCATTGCTAATTGATAGAATAAAACCTTTGGAATCATGTTTCTGGTGAACATAAAAAATTTTATGATTCCATGAAATCTCTAGAATCCTTTACAACAGAGGAGGTTCAAACACTGCAAAAGGCAGTAGTTAATTGATTTTAAGCTCTGGAGGAGTCTCTCAGTAAGAATAATAAAAGAACTAATAAGCAGAAGGTCAGAGCCACACAAGTAATAACAATGCCAGGTGGCTCTTATAAAATGGCTTATCCTATCACCACCCATGAGAAGCCAGCAGATTATATTCCTGAAGAATATATAGAATGTATCTGGCAACCTATTCATATGAGAAATTTTAAAAAATATTGTTAGTCACCTATGGAATACATTCAACATATGTAAAACAGATGTTAAATACATGGTCTTCTAGAAATAGAATCATACCAGATGACTGGAATCAGTTAATTTCAGCTGTATCAGAGTACATCCAGCAGTTACAATGGAAAAACTGGTTTAGAGAACCTTGAACAGCAAGGTAATATCAGAGGCTTTGAGATCTTCCTCAGTGTTATTTCAGTAAAGCCTTGCAGCACCCTGATAGGCAGCTTCTCTTGACCTAATTTTTTTTTTTTTTTTTTTTTTTTTTTTTGGTTTTTTGAGACAGGGTTTCTCTTGGGTAGCTTTGCGCCTTCCCTGGAACTCACTTGGTAGCCCAGGCTGAACTCGAACTCACAGAGATCCGCCTGCCTCTGCCTCCTGAGTGCTGGGATGAAAGGCGTGCGCCACCACCGCCTGGCGAGATCTTCCAAATTCTTGGTGAGGGCCATTTCACTGATTAAATGTACAAACTACCATGGATGAGTATACATTATCTCTATGCCATACAGCAGCTTGGGAAAAGATTCTAGAACCAGGGAAACCAACTGAGCTATATACAAAAGTTTTCCAAGGGTCAAAAGAACTGTTTATTGATTTTTTTTTTTTACAAAGGCTGACTATGGCTGTAAACAAAACAATATCAGACCTACAATTAAGACAAATATTAACTCAATCTTTGGCTTTTGATAATGCTAATACAGAATGCAGAAGAATACTTCCACCTTTAAAGGTCAGGTCAGCACCTTAGGAAGAATGGCTTCAACATATAAATGGTGTTGAGTCCCTTAACTCAATAATAATGTTTAACTCAACTTAATAATGCTTGGGTAGGAGAGGTGATTTTCAAAGATAAAAGGAGGCATCAGGGTAAAAAAAAATGTTTTAACTGTGGTTCACCAGATCATATAAGAAAGAAATTGTACACAGGGTGCTCCTAGAAGCAATGCTTCTTATAAAAATAACCCAAACAGGAGACCCCCAACCTTCTGGATTATGCAGAAGGTGTGGCAAAGGCCTGCCATTAGACCAATGAATGCAGATCAACAAGAGATGTATGAGGCAACTCTTTATCAGTAGGAAATACCTTGGGGGGCCAAATTGAACATGGTCCAAACATTTCCAGTCACTGTAGAGGAAATTCTTCCCAGGACAATTAAATAACCTGGTGCCTAATGTAAAGAATGATACTGCACTGGATGATAGAACAACTTTGATAGATGGATCAAAAATTAAAAAAAAAACATAAAATGAATATTTTGGCAGACTTCTATAAATGAACAAAGACCAAAGCTTAAAGTGTGAATTAATAGCATTGTCCTTGAAGGACTAGTGGACACAGGTCCATACCTGTGATTATAATTATACCAAAATCATGGCATCCGAATTGGCCTCTTCAAGAAGTAGATGTCCAATTTCTAGGGATTTGAACCCTATCTCACATAAAACAAAGTTTGAGATGGGTTGAATACATAGGGCCAGAAGGACAAAGAGAAAGGCAAAAGCCAAATGTGGCAAATGTAGCAGTGAATCTTTGAGGCTGAGATCTGTTACAGCAATGGAATACCCAGATTAAAATTCCTATAATCTCAGGAGTGGAATATAGACCACACTTTAAAATATGTTTCTGGGATTGATAGTAAAAGATACTATAAAAAACAGCCACCAACCATTCAGGCTCTACATAAATAGAATACAACTGCCATTGAACTCTCAGGAGTACCAATGGCCCTACCTTTAAAATGACTAATGATAAACCTGTTGGACAATGGCCCATGACACAAGAGAAACTACAAACTTTAGAACAGTTGGTTTAGGAGCAGTTAAATGCTCAACACACTGAAGAATCTACCAGCCCTTGGAATTATCCTGTATTTGTTATTAAAAATAAATCTGGTAAATGGAGAATGCTGATAGAACAGAGAGCCATAGATAGAGTAATTCAGCCTATAAGCTCCCTACAGAATGGGATGCCCTTGCCCTCTCTGTCACCCAAAGAATGGTCTATTATAGTTATTGACTTAAAAGACTGTTTCTTTACCATACTTCTACAGGAAAAGGAAAGAGAAAAATTTGCCTTCACAATATCTACTTAGAATAATTCCCAGCCATCAAGAGATATCAATGGAAGGATATAGTGGGTAGCCATTCCAGCTTTGACCTGAAAGTTCCAACCCCCATTGAGGCTTTGGTAATGGTCACTCCTACAAGGTAGGGCTGAGAGAGGATGCTGAAGACCTGAGATCTGGATGCAGGGGGCTCTCTTGGTTCCTGGACTCTGGACACTGGAGGTAGACCCAGCAGAGTTCTCCAGAGAATACTCCTGGACTGTGCTATACCTTTCCCAGACCCTTATAGCTATCCCTTCATTTGTGAGTTACCCCACAAAATAAACCCCCCTTTTAACTACCTGGAGTGGCCATAATTTCACCAATAGAAGGGCCTTCCACAGGGAATGTTAAATAGTCCTACCCTGTACCAATATTTTGTGTAGAAACAATTTGAAGTAATTCATGCAAAATTTCCACAATCTATAATCTACCATTATATGGATGATATCTTGTTAGTTGATCCAAAGTTAGGTACCTTAAAAAACATGTTTTAAGAAGTAAAGAAAGTTTTGCCTTGCTGGGAATTACAAATTGCTCCTGAAAAAATACAAAGAGGAAATTCTTTAATTACTTAGGCTATAAGATAGATCTACAAAAAATTAGACCCCAAAAGGTACAACTCAGGAGAGATCAATTGTGGACTCTTAATGATTTAAAAAAAAAATGTTAGGAAGCATTTCCAACTTACAGACCATTATTGGAATACTGCTGTGGATATCGCTCTATATAAATAAAACACTGATGGCCAGTGACCAGACAGGAAGTATAGGCAGGACAAGGAGAGAGGAGAATTGGGGAAACAGGAAGAAGGACGGAGAGACACTGCAGCCACTGCCAGGATAGGCAACATGTAAAGATGCCGGTAAGCCACAAGCGACTTGGCAAGGTATAGATTTATAGAAATGGGTTAATTTAAGATATAAGAACACTTAGCAAGAAGTCCGCCATGGCCATACAGTTTATACGTAATATAAGCGTCTGAGTGATTATTTTATACGTGGATTGTGGGACTGCGGGGCTTGGTGGAACCTGGAGGGAAGCCCTCCAGCAACAGAATACCTAAAGATGTACTAGTAAATTTGGCCAATATCCTAAAAGGGGACAAGGACTTAAAGTCCAAGAGAAATATCAGCTGAAGCTGAGAAGGAATTGGCTCTAGTAGAAAAGAAAATATGGAGAGATAGCTCAGAGGTTAAGAGTACTGGCTGCTCTTCCAGAGGTCATGAGTTCAATTCCCAGCAACTGGCTCAGTGGCTCACAACCACCTGAAATGAGATCTGGCGCCCTCTTCTGGTGTGCAGGCAGAGCACTCTGTGCATAATAAATAAATCTTTGAAAAAAAAGAAAGAAAAAATTCTTAAAAAAAAAAAAAAGAAAAGAAAATACAAGAGGCACATGTGGATCATGTGAATCCAGAACCTAACTGCATTCTGGTCATACTCTCCTCCAGACACTCCCCCACAGGGATTTAGATGCAGAGGGAAGATGTTATATTGGGATGGACATTTCTACCATGTAAACTGGGTAAGAAGTTAGAGATTTATATAGAAAAGATTTCTGATTTGATTCAAAAAGGAAAATTAAGACTTCATCAGTTGATAAGAATGGACCCTGCAGAAATTGTAGTACTTTTAACTAATGAGGAGATTTCCTCTTTATGGAAAGACAATAAACACTGGCAAAGAGCCTGTAGCAACATTTTTTTGGAGAGATTAACAATTGCTATCCCAAAAGCAAGAGAATAGAATTCATAAAAAGAACTGAATGAGTCCTTCCTCACATTGTATGGCAAAACCAATCTCGGGAGTCCCCACATTTTATACTGATGCAAATAAATCAGGAAAGGCAGGATATAACTCACAGACTTAAGCAAAGTCCCTACAACTCTGTATGAAAGGCAGAACTGTATACCATTCTTATGGTACTAGTGGACTTCATGGAACCTCTCAATACAATTACTGACTCTCAATATGCAGAGAGCTGTTTTACATATTGAAACTGCTGAATTTATACTTGATAACACAGAATTAACTTCATTACTTATACAATTACAGGAAATCATCAGAAACAGGGAACATCATAAATATATATTACAGATCAGACCCCATATGGGTCTGCCAGGTCCTCTAGCACAAGGTAATGATAAGATTGATCAATTATTAATAGGTAATGTTCTAGAAGCCTCAGAATTTCATAAGAAATACTATGTAAGCTGGGTGGTGGTGGCACACACCTTTAATCCCAGCACTCAGGAAGCAGAGGCAGGTGGATCTTTGTGAGTTTGAGGCCAGCCTGGGCTTCAGAGTGAGTTCCAGGAAAGGTGCAAAGCTACACAGAGAAACCCTTTCTTAAAAAACAAACAAACAAAAATACCATGTAAATAGCAAAGGTTTGAAAAAGGATTTCTCCATCACTTGGCAACAAGCCAAGGAAATTGTAAAAAAAAAAAAGTCCTATTTGTTCTTTCTATAACCAAACTCCATTACCTGCAGGAAGTAATCCTAAAGGTATGCAAAGAAATGAAATTTGGCAGATGGATATGTTTCATTTTGTATTTGGGAGATTAAAATATGTACACCATACCAAATACCTATTCAGGATTTCAATGGGCAACTCTTATGAGTTCTGAAAAGGCTGACTCTGTGATTACACACCTATTAGAAGTTATGGCCATCATATGAATACCTGTACAAATTAAAACTGACAATGCTCCAGAATATGTCCCAAATAAAATGAGATAGTTTCTTGCTTACTACAATATAAAGCATGATACTAGATACACAACCCTACAAGCCAAGCAGTCATATAAAGAGCCAATCAAACTTTAAAGGATAAGCTAAATAGCAACAGTAACAATGACCCCTAGAAATAGATTACATAATGCTTTATTAACCTTGAATTTTCTCAATACTGATGAGAAAGGGAAAACAGCTGCAGAGAGACATTGGACAACGGAAAAAAATTCTGAACTAAACGAGCTGGTTTACTTCAAAGATGTGTTATGGAAACCAAGATATGTCCTACATTGGGAAAGGGGCTTTTCTTTTGTTTCTCCAGGAGAAGAAAACCTATGGATACCAACAAAATTAATAAAAATTTGCTTCAAACAGGAGAAACCCCTTGATGAGAAGTAATAGCTCATTCACCGATATGACCACTCTATAAGATGTAAGGATTAATTTTTTTTTTTGGTTTTTTGAGACAGGGTTTTTCTGTGTGGCTTTGGAGCCTGTCCTGGAACTCACTCTGTAGCCCATACTAGCCTTGAACTCACAGAGATCTGCCTGGCTCTACCTCCTGAGTGCTGGGACTTGCATGCACTTCCTGTTTTTTTATTAGGTAATATTATTTCCTTCTTGGGTCTCTGAGGGAGTTGAAAATTAGTTAGTTATAGTTGAAGATTAGATAGTTATAGTTATAGTTTTCTTTGTTAAAAATTTTAGAAAAGAAACTCACTAAAGAGGTGTAAGTGTATAAATTTGAAAGACTGTTAGTAATATAAGTTAGGATAGAAAGTGAATCAGGTACATTTTGGACTTATCAAAATAGGATAGATAATGGAATTATTTTCTCTGAATTTGCCAAATACAAATGGACTAGACATTGTTTAGGTATTTATTGCATGTATATGTGGTATATAGTTATTGTACCTTTGTATATAGTTTTTCTTATATTAGTTATAACTTTTTCATTTTTTCTTTCTATTAAAATAGAAAAGGGGGAAAGAATTTGTACTGTATCAAGCTGATAATAGAAAAAAATAAACAAATAAAAATGAAAAAAAAAAAAGACGTAAGGAAAACTCAACAAACAAGGGTTAGGGCAGGGTTTTGTTTTTTGTCTTTACAAGATAATAGAAATACCCATCTTCAAGAAATCATGAGGCCTTGGATTCCTAGACATCTACTGCATAAAGGAAGGACCTATTGGTACCAATATATTTTACAGGATAATATCTCTCTGCCTAACTCTAGAATAGAGTTATATCTTTTTAACTCTAGAATAGTTATGGTCCTGATTCAATTATAAATCAAGCTGACTTTGAAGTTAAAATGTGGCTCTCTCCTCTAAACACAAGCATTTTGTTAAAAGAAAAAAAATTAAGAGATTCTGTCTCATATTTTTGGTTGTGAGCCTAGCCTTTAACAGCTGAGCTATCCCTCCAACCCGAGATTCTGTCTCATATTGAAAGAGCCAACTGGTGTGAGACCGAAAAAAAACCCCTATGATCTAAGGACCACTGTTAACAAGATTCTATTTCTCTCCATGCTCTTTCTTAATTTCTTGGAATCCTTCCTGACATGTCATGTTACCTTTAAATCCAAACTTTCCATTTTGATATTAATAATGTTCAAGTTTTCCACAGTGAAAAGTTAGTCTTCCCAACAGCAATGTCTGAAGTCTCTAGAAGGAAGATGGGGCCCTCACAACAAGGACTCTGCTCAGTCTAGAAAGATGCCGTGGTACCTAAGAACATTACTCAGTGATCAGCTTTGTACTGGAAACTCTTCAGGACAGTCCTAAGATGAGATGGTCCATCATACTACACTTTTAGCCAGAATCTCAGACTATCTTTTCCATTACTCTAAGACTGGCTACAGACTCTATGGCTACCCTATTGAGACCTAACTACCTAAGCTTTCTTATAGGACCTCACAGAGATACCATCACCGCCTAAACAGCAGGAAGCATTTCTAAGAAAACATTGCCCCTCTCCCAAAGGTTTCATTTTTCTCAGGGTTATGGATGGATGATTAGAGGGTTGGGGGTGGAACAATAAAATTTAGACTCAATAGTCTCCTTTAGAAAAGAAAAAGGAAAATGGATAGGTATAGTATATTAAGGTAGATTATTGTATCTACTAGTAAATTGATTTAGCAAACTATCAGTCTTAAATAATTTGCATCAACAGAATTCTAAGTTATCAAAACGTTCAAATGCCATATTCTCTAGGTCTATGAAGCATTTGAACATTACCTATCCAAGTGACATAAGTTTCTGTAAATCTGGAGATATGGATTCTAGTATGTTTGATACCAGTGTAAACTATTCTTATATTCCTATTTAAGATCATTTGTATATTGATGCAAATACAAAACTATATTTGTTGTATTGTACACATATTCCTACTCCTGTTTGAAATTTTTTGTTTTGTTTTTTGTTTCTGGTTTTTCGAGACAGGGTTTCTCTGTGTATCTTTGTGCCTTTCCTGGAACTCACTTGGTAGCCCAGGCTGGCCTCAAACTCACAGAGATTCGCCTAGCTCTGCCTCCCGAGTGCTGGCATGCACTGCCACCGCCCGGCGAAATATTTTGTATATTGATAAAAATGTAATATTATATTTATCATACTGTATATATGTTCTACCCCTGTTTAGGATACTTTGAATATTGATATATATTAAGGATATTGTTGTCATATTGCATATATGCACTATACATTTCTACCTCTGTTTCAGATATTTTGTGTATTGTCACAATTTTGAGGTCATTGTTCTTATATGATACATCTGCTTATCTTGTTAATGTGAAGCCTTAGTCCTTAAGTTTTTTAGGTAGATAAGACTTACAGGGCTATGTCACCCATGGTTATCATTTCTATAGGTATATTAGTTAGGTTCTCCAGATTTACAGAAATATATGTCACTTGGATAGGTAATATTCAAATGCTTCATAGACCTAGAGAATATGACATTTGAATGTTTTGATAACTTAGAATTCTGTTGATGTGAGACATGATTGCTCCTGTCAGCACTGATCTGATCCCTAGAGAATGTTGGGCTTCTAAGACATTTATGTTTAGAAATTTGTCTTCTTCTTGGCACAAATTGGCCTGCTGAGCAAAGAACTACCCTTGCCTTGACTGATGACAGTATGAACACTGTCCTTTCTGGATGAGAAGGACACAAGGAAAAGCGACTTTTGGACTTTTCCAAGACAGGGTAAGATGGTCTTTCAAAATTCCTGCTTCTGAAAATGGTCAGTCAGATTTCCTATGCCTGTAGCCAAATTTGATACCCCAACAATGCTAAGAAACTTTAGGTGACTGTCCAGGCTGCCAGCTGTCTCTGTCTATTCTTGCAAGATTTTTCGGAAATTGCTTTCTTGCATTTCTGTTTTCTCTGGTATTTTTATGTTCCTTCTCAGGTCTTTGATGGAGTTGAAGACTAGATAGTTAAGTTACAATATTCTCATATCTTAGCTAGAACATATTAGTACTAGAGTTAGAATCTTCAAGATAGGAGAGCCATTGGAGTAATCTCAGTAATTAGCCATTTACCTATGATCTGGACATTTCTGGACATGTCTTTATTCTTTGGTGTTTTTCTTGTTGGTTGTAGTTCCATTTTTGTTTATGTTATTACCCTTTGTTTTTCCTGGGCAATTCTTGATAATAATTCTTATTGTAAATAGTTTGCATTAAGATTAGAACCCTCAGGCCGGGCGGTGGTGGCGCACGCCTTTCATCCCAGCACTCGGGAGGCAGAGGCAGGCGGATCTCTGTGAGTTCGAGGCCAGCCTGGGCTACCAAGTGAGTTCTGGGAAAGGCGCAAAGCTACACAAGAGAAACCCTGTCTCAAAAAACCAAAAAAAAAAAAAAAAAAAAGAAAAAAAAAAAGATTAGAACCCTCTTATTTAGACAAAAAGGGGAAATGTAGTGGTATTTGCTCCACCCATGACCTTGGGCTATAGGACCCAAAGGAGGCAGTGCTTCCTGCCATTGTACATGAACTCTTATAAGGGAAGGAAGAAGGTTCATGCCCCTTCTCCCTGCTCCTGCCTTCAAGGAGGATTCACTCCCAGTCAGATCAGAGAACAACCTCAGCTGTCTACTCTGTTCTGTATTCATGAGTGTATTTCTTAATAAATTCTGTTACACATTTAATAGACTCATGTGGATTGATTGTTATACACCAACATGGTCTAACCTGACCCAACTGTTCTATCCACATGCCACCCAGGAACTGGAACCATTCTTTTTCCTCCCTCCCTCTTTCCTTTCCTCCTCTCTCTTTTTAAAGGTACCATCTTACTACTATGCAGAAGACCAGGATGGCTTCAAACTCAGACCTCTCTGTCTCTATTTCCAGAGTGCTAGGATTAAAGGTAGGCACTACCATACCAGATAACTCATTTTTTTCTGGACTGGGGGCGGGGTGGGCATGTGCCAGGGCACATGTGTGGAGGTCAGAAGAAAGCAGACTTCTAGGGTTGGTTCTTTCTTTCACTATGTAGGTCCCTGGGATTGAGAGGCAGTGAACCTTGTTGGTGGACACCTTTACCCACTGAGCTACCTTCTGCTTTCTTATCTTTTATTTTCCTCCTGTCTTTCCTTTCCTTTCTTTTGCTACAGTGTCTCCTTGAACTCTGTGTTATAGGTGATGATTTTGAACCCCTGATCCTCCTGCCTTTACCTCCCATGAGTTATGATTACAGGAATGTGCCATCATGCCAAATTTTGAGGTACAGGGAATTGAATCCTGACTATCATGCATATCATGCATTTGAGGCAAGACTCTATCAACTGAGCTGTAACCCAAGCCCTATATACTTTCTTAAAAAAGAATGAAGGAAGAAAGAAAAGAAGGAAAGAAGGAAGCACTAAAGACATCTTCTTGTCTTACTCCTGTTCAGACCTTTGCTAGGGCTCTCCATTACTATTGTGTGTGTGTGTGTGGGTATCTCTTAGGCTGCTGTATCAAAAACTATGAACGCTGTTGTTCTGGAGGTTGGAGAAAATCCAGATCAAGGCAGATTCCAAGTGTTGCATTCTTAAAGACAGTACCTTATAGTCTCTCTGTGTCACTATGGAAAGAGATAGCTGGGTCTTTGGGGTCCAGTGTTATGGACACCTATATTCTTAGCATTTGAGAGGCTGAGGCAAGAGGATTGGAGAGTTCTGGATACCTTGAGACATATAGAGAGACCATGTCTCAAACAAATAAAATTAAATACACAGGCAGAAATCTCACTCAGAAGAGCTCCATTATCCTGGCCTAATTATCTCCAGAGTGCATTCCATTCTATCTTCTTGGGCATTAGCATTTCCACTTATGAATCTGTTGGGGATAGGAAGATTTGGACTTGCAGCACAAGTGTTTCTTCTGACTTCAAAGTCCTCAGTCCTTCCTCCTGAGCTCCTGCTGCTGCTGCCTGTAGCTCCTGGAAAGGACCAGAGCTTCTTATGCCTCAGGGTCTCTGCTGCTGGGCTTCCTTGTTTTATTTGAGACAGGGTCTTGTGTAGACCAGGCTGTTCTCAAACTTACTCTGTAGCCAAGATCTTGAGCTATTAATCTTTTTTCTCTACCTCCAAGTGCTAGGATGACTGGTGCCAACCACTGGGCTTGAGAGGGGATTTCCTAGAATAGGAATCA
The DNA here is from genome assembly GCF_004664715.2 of Peromyscus leucopus. Taxonomy (NCBI): domain Eukaryota; kingdom Metazoa; phylum Chordata; class Mammalia; order Rodentia; family Cricetidae; genus Peromyscus; species Peromyscus leucopus. The sequence continues at coordinate 85,324,645 of NC_051070.1, read as the reverse complement.
TTTCAGTTGTCCCTGTGTTCTGACAAGCTCCCAGTCTCTGTGCTCAGCCTCCAGCACAGCAGGGAGCCAGGTCCTTTTGGTTAAACTTCTAGAGCAACATCTAGGAAGCTTACCAGGCACCAGCTGTGCTGCCTTGGACAGGCTCTCTTTCTCTCTGTTTGTTAGTCTCTGCTTCCTTCTCTAAAAAGTGGGCTGAGAGTACCTGTCAGTCTGTGGGGGACAGCAAGTAGTCCATAGATGTACAAATGCCCTGTGGTGTGTGATCCATTCCTTCTTCTGTGGGGGTTATCTCCAGGACAGCCTCTTAGTCACTTCCCTGGTGTGGATTAAAGGAAAGGGCCAGGACTGGGAAGGAATGAAACCAGCCTAGCCCAGATTTTCCACATTATCCCTGATTGTGCAGGCTCCTTGGGGCAGGAAGGTGAAAATTACTTGTACTGTTGAAAAGGAAGAGCTCCTATGGTATTGTTGTTGCAACTCAGCCTGGGTTCAGATCCTGAGACATTCAGTGGAAAAATGAATTGTCTGACTACTGGATGAGTTTCACACAAGTGACCCCAAATAGCTCCAGGCATCTTTATTTATACATCAAAAAAAAAAAAAAAAAAAAAAAAAAGCATGTTTTTTCATACTAACAAACAAGTTTTCCCTGTCCTTCAATATTAATCTCTGGCAAAACAAAAACAAAAACAAAAAACAAACAAACAAACAAAACGTCAAATATGTTTTTCCCAACTTTTACATCAAAACATATATTTTTTTTTAATTCGAGACAGGGTTTCTCTGTGTAGCTTTGTGCCTTTCCTGGAACTCACTTGGTAGTCCAGGCTGGCCTCGAACTCACAGAGATCCGCCTGGCTCTGCCTCCCGAGTGCTGGGATGAAAGGCGTGCACCACCACCGCCCGGCACATCAAAACATCTTTAAACCAAAAAACAACACATCATTTTTGTTAGCTTGACCAAATATTGAACCAGGTATATCTTCTCTTTACAAAACTAAAAGGTGGCACATGTGTGGTGGCGCATACCTTTAATCCCAGCACTCGGGAGGCAGAGGCAGGTGGATCTCTGTGAGTTCAAGGCCAAGGCCAGCCTGGTCTACAGAGTGAGATCCAGGAAAGGAACAAAGCTACACAGAGAAACCCTGTCTCGAAAAACCAAAACCAAAAAAAAAAAAAAAAAAAAAAAAAAAAAAAGAAAAGAAAAACAATCTCATTTATTTTATTTATTTATTTTTAGCTATGTGACACTTTCTTGTATTTATTTTTATTCATCACAACTCTGTATAAATTAACCCTCTAATTATCAATTAGATAGTGCAGCTTAGGGAAGAAATCATCTTCATAATAATCCACAGGTTAAAATGCCCAGTAGAATGGAATGTTTCCATGAGATAAACACAGTACATTACAGGCAGTGGGAATCTCCCCACACACAGTCATACCATACCAGTTACCAGAGAAAGATAGCAGCAACAAACATGTAAAGGCACAGGAGAAGCAAAAGACGTTTTGGGGTCTGTGATCTTGGGGCCTTGCCTGTCCAAAATTGATCCAACAGAGAGTTCCCGCCTGGTGGGCTGATACCTTGAACTTCAATTGCTACCTGCTGCTCTTCTGACAAGGTCACCAGCAGTTTCCCAGCTAGTAAAGGGGTTGGTTACAGGAGAGGTGAAGTGCAGTCCAGTGGTGTTCTTTGGAGAACTCTGCTCAGTCTACCACCCAACATCCAGGATCACCAGGAACCAAGAGAGCCAGCACATCCAGATCTCCAGTCTTAAGGGCTCCCGTTTTGGCCCTGCTCCAGGGGCAGGCCATAGGTAGGCATGGTAGTTACCAGAAGCCTCACTAGGGGTACTACTTGCAGGTCAAATTTGTAACAGCTACCCACTACTTCTCCCTGTTTTGTCTAAATAAGAAAGTTCTAACCTAATACAAAACTATATACAATAGGAATGATTATCAAATAATGTCTAGGAGGAATAAGGAATAATGACTTAGACAAGATGGAACTACAACCAAAATGAACAATATCAAACAAGAGACATACTAAAATACTAAGATCCAGAGAAATCTGGAGCATAGGTAAATGGCACATTACAAAAATCATTCCAAAAGGTGGGTATTTCTATTATCCTGTAAAGACAAAAACAGAACCCTACCCCAACCCTTGTTTGTTAAATTTCTCTTACAACTTGTAGAGCTATCACATTGGTGGATGAGCTTTTACTTCTCCTCATCAAGGGGTTTCTCCAGTTTGAACTTAAGACACACAAATGGTAAGTCACTAGTCTACACAGGCAATAGGTGGCAGAGCTTGGGACAGTGTCCTATGGGATCATGTGAAGAGATGCCTCATACATTTGTTATTGATCTGCACTCATTGGTACAATGTCAGCCTTTGCCACATCTTCTACATAACCCAGAAGTTTGGGGTCTCATGTCTGGGTTATTTCTAGAAGAAGTATTACTTCTAGGAGTACTCCATGTACAGATTTTACTTATATGACCTGGTGTACCACATTTAAAACATTTGGTACCATGGGACCTACTTCTACCTCTGGGAATTGCTTCTCCTATCCAACCAAGCCTCATTATTATAGGTAAGAGACTCAACAGCATTAGTATAATGAATCCATTCTTCCACAGGAGGTGATCTGACCTTTAATGGCATAAGTATTCTTTTGCATTCTGTATTAGCATTGTCGAATGCCAAGGACTCAGTTAATACTTGTTTTAACTCTTATTATTATTATTATTATTATTATTATTATATTTTATTTTACTATTCAGTTCTACATAACAGCCACAGATTCTCTTGTTTTTCCCCTTCCTGCCCCCCTCTCCTTTCCCCCAGCCCACTCCCCATTCCCATCTCCTCCAGAGCAAGGCCTCCTCCAAGGACTGAGATCGACCTGACAGACTCAGTCCAGGCAGGTCCAGTCCGCTCCTCCCAGATTGAGCCAAGCGTCCCTGCATAAGTCCCAGGTTTCAAACAGCTAACTCATGCAATGAGCCTAGGATCTGGTACCACTGCCTAGTTGCCTCCCAAACAGATCAAGTCAATCAACTGTCTCACCTATTCAGAGGGCCTGATCCAGTTGGGGGCCCCTCAGCCTTTGGTTCATAGATCATGTGTTTCCATTCGTTTGGCTATTTGTCCCTGTGCTTTATCCAACCTTGGTTTCATCAATTCTCGCTCATATAAACCCTCCTCTTTCTCGCTAATTAGATTCCCAGTGCTCCACCCGGGGCCTAGCCGTGGATGTCTGCATCCACATTCTTCAGTCCTTGGATGGGGTTTCTGGTACAACTATTAGGGTGTTTGGCCATCCCATCACCAGAGTAGGTCAGTCCCGGCTGTCTCTCGGCCATTGCCAGCAGTCTTTTGTGGAGGTATCTTTGTGATTTCTGTGGGCCTCTTTAGCACTTTGTTTCTTCCTTTTCTCATGTGGTCTTCATTTACCATGGTCTCCTATTCCTTGTTTTCCCTCTCTCTTCTTGATCCAGCTGGGATCTCCCACTCTCCTTCCCTCGACCCTCACCCTTCATTGCTCCCACTCATGTCCAGGTTGTTCATGTAGATCTCAGCCATTTCTCTATCATTGGGCGATCCTCATGTCTTTCTTGGGGTCCTGTTTTCCAGGTAGCCTCACTGGTGATGTGAGTAGCAGTCCAGTCATCCTTGTTCCACATCTAGTATCCTCCTATGAGTGAGTACATACCATATTTGTCTTTCTAAGTCTGGGTTACCTCACTCAGGATGATTTTTTCTAGATCCATTTGCCTGCAAACCTCATGATGTCATTGTTTTTCTCTGCTGAGTAGTATTCCATTGTGTATATGTGCCACAATTTATTTATCCATTCTTCAATTGAAGGGCATCTAGGTTGTTTCCAGGCTTTGGCTATTACAAACAATGCTGATATAAACATAGCTGAGCAAGTGCTCTTGTGGTATGATTGAGCATTTCTTGGGTATGTGTCCAAGAGTGGTATAGCTGGATCTTGGGGGAGATTGATTCCCAATTTTCTAAGAAAGCGCCATATTGATTTCCAAAGTGGTTGTACAAGCTTGCATTCCCACCGGCAGTGGAGGAGAGTTCCCCTAGTTCCACATCCTCTCCAGCATAAGCTGTCTTCAGAGTTTTTTTATCTTAACCATTCTGACAGGTGTAAGGTGGTATCTCAGAGTAAACAATCTCATTTAAAATGTATTTATAGAAATAGGGTGATCTGCCTCCAATCTTGTCAGCATTGAATCAGAACAGCTCCCAGGGTCTGAAGTGACAGATGACATCCTCAGATAAGAAACCAAGAAGCATCTGCTCCCAAAGAATTTTAGGGGAAAATAGTTTAGAAAAATGGTGTTTTCAGGAATGATCATATCTGTCCCATGCATGATTGACAAAATGACACTAAAACTGCCAAGAGAATTGCTGTGGAACAATCCTTTTCCACACTATGAAAATGTATTACTCTCATTGGTTAATAAAAAGCTGACATGCCAGTAGCTGGGCAGGAAGTTAGGCGGGAAAGCTAAAATGAGGATCATGGGAAGAAGGAGGGTGGAGTCAGGACAGACACCGGGCAGCTGCCCACCAAAGACAGGAAAAGTCATGAGTCATGTGGTAATACAGAGATAAATAGAAATGGGTTAATTTAAATTGTAGGAGCAAGTTAGTAACAAGCCTGAGCTACCAGTTGAGGATTTATAATAAATATAAGCCTCTGTGTGGTAATTTGGGAGTGGCTGCTGGGTATTTGGGAATAGGAGGTCAGGATAGGAAATGTCTGATTACATATGCAATCCAACATGGGGCTGAAATTTCCACATAAAATCTGACAAAGCTTAAAAAAGAATTCTAGACACATAAGAATGTAGTCAAGCACAGTTTCTTGGTAGCCACCTTTTCTCAGGTGGGCTCTGTTTGCTGGTAGTGAGCAGAGGCACTACTCCTTTAAGAGATGGCTTTCTGGATCAGTGCTAGTGGCAAAAACGATGTGGCTCTTTTAAGAGGCTCTATTACCAAATATTTATATGGTGTTTATGAGAATCTGGTGGTGTGCTATTGGTGGCAACATGGACTTAGAAACTTCCCACAGTTGAGGAGGTAAACATGGCTCCCAGAGCTGGTGGTAAATGTGCCTCTGCCATTGAGGCTAGACTCTCAGGGAACTGAGGGTGGAGGAGCCAGCAACAGCACACCATTGTCTAAGTCAGAGAGCAGTTTTTTTTTTTCTCATGCAGACAGAAAAGGTTCCAGATGCACAGTAAGACAGAGTCAGACAAAAAGAGCCTCTAAACAGGTCACAGTGTATTTAAAAAGTATGTGTAGGCTTGGGAGAGAGAAAAAGGATATATACAGTATAGTGGTAGCTGTTCTAGCTTCGACCTAGAAATACCACCCCCTTTGAGGCTTTGGCTCTTAATCTCAGGGTCATGGGTTCATGCCACACGTTGGGCACCAGATATTGGTTAAAATATTAAGGCAACTCCACATAGTTAAAAGGGAGGTTTATTTTGTGGGGTAACTTACAAGTAAAGGGATAGGTTACAGGGTCTGGGAAAGGTGTAGTGCAGTCCGGCAGTGTTCTCTGGAGAACTCTGTTCAGTCTACCTCCAGTGTCAGGGTCCAGGAACCAAGAGAGCTCCCCCATCCGGATCTTGGGTCTTCAGGGGTCCTCTCTCAGCTCCACCTTGTAGGCGTGACAGTTACCAAAAGCCTCAAAGGGGGTGGTATTTCCAGGTCAAAGCTGGAACGGCTACCTACTATATCACAGTCTCAGATTAAAAAAGTAGTCTTAAAATAAAGTCCTTAAAAAAGGAATAGAGTAATAAAAATTATAATAAACCACATAAAGATGGAAAATACATTGAGAGTCTGGATTCTGTTATTGTGCTGTCTTTAAACTTTTTGGCTGCTAAGAGACCCTGAATTATAAAAAACTGCTCTGTCAAACCAACCTATATATTTTAAAATTTTCTTGACTTCAAAATTTAAGTCAAAAGATATGCTACTTTGTAACAGACAGAGGTTCTGCTTTTATTTCCATAGGAAATGACAGTCTCTGGATTCATTCTAGGATAAGAAAAAAATCAGGTCTGATTGAGGAAGACCACCTGAAAAATTTCTCATGGGAATGGATGACCCAGATGATCCAGCATTTCAAAATGCCTATGTTGCAGTTTCCTCAGAATTCTGCATCCAGAATTAAGGCTGCTGGCTGAGATGATCTAGCCTCACAAAATACTAGTCAGAACTTGGCCATAATCCTAAATTTTCTCAGGGTCCCTCAATGATTACCAGTGCTTTCAATCAGCAGGAAGTAGTCTAGAAAACTATGCCCATATTCCTAAAAATAAATTATGAATGTTTGTCATTGTTTAGGGGTGTTGGTTACAAGTTGTAACTGGTAATCATCAGGAAAAAAGCTAAACAAAGGGGATTAGACTCAGGGATCTTGTTCTGAAAAGAAAAAGGGGGGTATAGAAATAGGATAAAAGGGTAGATTAGACATTTCATCCTTCTGGGGTCTTTGATGAGTTGAAGATTAAATAGTTATAATTATAGTTTTCTTTAGTTATAGTAGAAAGTAAATTAAATACAAACCTTTAGACTCACCAAGATAAGATAGATAATTAGGATTTTCTCTAATTTTGACAAATGCAAATAGACTGGATATTGTTACTGTAATTCTTACTATTTTATTATATATAGCTTTACTATATTAAAGTTAAAAACCTTCCTTTTTAATTAGACAAAAATGATTAAATGGTGTGTAACAATCCTTTTCTACACTATAAATATGTATTACTCTCATTGGTTAATAAAAAGCAGACAGGCTGGTATCTGGGCAGGAAGTTAGGCAGGAAAGCTAAACTGAAAATGATGGGAAGAAGGAATCTGGAGTCAGGAGAGATGCCAGTCAGCCACCCAGGAAGCAAAACATACTAGAGGACATATAAAGCCATGAGCCATGTGGCAATACAGAGATTAATAGAAATGGGTTAATTTAAGATGTAAGAGCTAGTTAGTAACAAGTCTGAGCTATTGGCTGAGCCTCTGTGTGGTAATTTGGGAAGTGGCTACTGGGCATTTGGAAATAGGTGGTTGGGACAGGAAATGCCCAATTACAGAGAATCATCAATATTATGGGAGAGAAGAGAGCATGTAGACATGTGGTCCCAGCAGTATTCTGCACTGTTCCAAAGTCCACTGGTCCTTTCTGAGTGAGACTTTCCTATTGATGTAACCAACTGTCTTATTAAATAAGAAACACAGAAACAATGCAAAAGAGAAAGCCGAGAGGTCAGAGCTCAGAGCTAAAATCTCACCCTTCCGCCTGCGGTGTCCCAGTTTCCTGAAAGAGGGCTCTATTTCCTATCTGTTCGTCTATTTAAAGTATTTTGTTCTGCCTTCTCATTGGTTGTAAACCCAAACACGTGACTGCCTCGTCACTGTCTGAATGTGCAGCCCCCTAGGTCTTAAAGGCATATGTCTCCAATGCTGGCTATATCCCTGAACACACAGATATCTATGGGATTAAAGGCATGTGCCACCACCGCCACACTCTTGCTATGGCTCTAATAGCTCTGACCCCCGGGCAACTTTATTTATTAACATACAATCAAAATCACATTTCAGTACAATTAGATTACCACCACACTTTCCCCATGGGCTTTGCCTTGCCTGGAGACCTGTTGGACAAGCACTCATATATACTGGTCTGAAATTAGGCTGCATGGCTTCCAACACTGTGGAACCTGAATTTCTCTGGAGGGAGTTATAGAAACCACAGCTGTAACACAAGTATACTTCATGCACAGACAGTATACACATGTCACAGACCAAATGAATGAGACCCAGGAAGCTTATAAAGCTTCCCCAAGTCTCAAAAAGGCCATGGCAGCTTTCAGTTTAGCTCTTCTCCTCCTCCCTTTTGTTTAATTTTTATTTGTTTTAGATTTTTGTTTGTTAGTTTGTTTTTAGACAGGATCTCACTATGCAGCCCTGGGTGACCTCAAATTAAAGAGATCTGCCTGCTTCTGCCTCTGGAGTGCTAGGATTAATGTGGTCCACCACCATGTTCAGCATTTGCTTGTTTTTAAAGATTTATTTTGGGGCCTGGCTCAGTGGTTCAGAATACTTGGTGCTCTTTCAGAGGGCCCAGGTTCAGTTCCCAGCACCTGAAGGACAGCTCAAACCATTTCCAGGTGATCCTACACCCTCTCTGATCTCTAAATGTGATGCATAGATGCTGTGGGATGGTCTGTATGTCAAATTGCTCTGATTGGTCAATAAATAAAACACTGATTGGCCAGTGGCCAGGCAGGAAGTAGGTGGGACAAGGAGAGAGGAGAATTCTGGGAAGCGGAAGGCTGAGGCAGAGAGACAGTGCCAGCCACTGCCATGACCAGCAGCATGTGAAGACACCGGTAAGCCACCAGCCACGTGGCAAGGTATAGATTTATGGAAATGGATTAATTTAAGCTATAAGAACAGTTAGTAAGAAGCCTGCCACAGCCATACAGGTTGTAAGCAATATAAGTCTCTGTGTTTACTTGGTTGGGTCTGAGCGGCTGTGGGACTGGTGGGTGACAGAGATTTGTCCTGACTGTGGGCAAGGCAGGAAAACTCTAGCTACACATAGATATACATGCAAACAAATACTCATACACATAAAATAAAATAATTTTTAGAAGATTTATCTTTATTTATATACATGTATGTATGTTTATGTGAATGTATGTTCCATGTATATAGGTTCCAGGTGAGACAGTTGGATCCCCTGGAGTTGGAGTTATAGGTGGTTGAGAACTAGTTGATGTGTGTCCTGGGAACCAAATTTGGATCCTCTGAAAGAGCAGGAAGTGTTTTTAGCCACTCTTTACCCCATTGACTTCTTTAGGTTTAGATCTATCTATCTATCTATCTATCTATCTATCATCTATCTTATTTATTTTATTTTATTTTTTTTGAGATAGGGTTTCTTTGTGTTGCCCTCACTGTCCTGGAACTTGCTTTGTATGCCAGGCTAGCCTCAGACTCACAGGGATCAACCTGACTGTGACTCTTAAGTACTGGGATTAAAGGCATGTGCCACCAGTGCCCAACTTGAATAATTTTTGAGACAGGGTCTAACATTGTATTTAGAATGGTCAGAAACTCACTATGTAGCCCAGGCCAGACTTGAACTCATTGCAATTTCCCCTTACCAGCCTCCAGAAAGCTGGAATTACAAGTTTGAACAACCATATCATCTTTCCTCTTTTGTTTTGATGAAGTTCAGTATCACTGAAGCCCTCCTAGGAAGCACCTGAAAGATGGTACTCCCTCAGCAACTGTGGTTTTAAGAGCATTCAAGCTGGACCAGGTGGTGCAGTTTTGGAAGCTCAGCTACTTCAAAGGATGAGGCTGGAGGATCAAAAGTTCAAGGTTAGTCTGGGCTACACAGTGAATAGGGCTAATCTTGGCATTAACAAGAGAAATTCATATGTAGTGGTATTTGCTCTGCCCATGACCTTGGGCTACATAGCCCAAAGGAGGTGGTGCTTCCTGCCATTGTCTTACATGACCTCTTATAAGGAGGTCATGCTCATGCCTGTAGCATGAATCCCTCATATTCCTTTCTCTGCCCAGGCATATAACTTCCTGTCTCTACCTTCCTAGTTCTGGGATTAAAGGCATGTAACTCCCAAGTACTGGGATTAGAGGTGACTGATCCCAAGTGATGGAATTAGAGGTGTTACCACCGTCTGTTTTTTTTTTAAAATAGATTAATCTCACATAATCCAGGGTAGCTTTGAACTCACAGAGACTCAGATGGATCTCTGCCTCCTGAGTGCTAGGATTAAAGGTGTGTGCCACAACTGCCCAACTTCTGTAGCTGGCTCTGTCCTCTGATCTTCAGGCAAGCTTTATTTCTTAGATTACAAATATCATCACAAATATAGATGGGACAATCTTTCAAATTTCCTGCTTCATTGAAAAGTCTACCAGATACTATGGACCTGTAGGCTGAAGATGGATGTTCCAGTGTTGTAGAGGATAGGCAGGGCTGGCAGGCAGAAATCATTAATAGAAGGTGAAATCTTGGAGAGGAGAAATATAGGAGTGAGAGAAGGAAGAGGACATTAGGGACCAACCACCCAGCTACACAAGCAGCAATGGAGTAAAAAAGAAACGTGTACAAAAGAAGAGAAAAGTAAAAGCTCAGAGGCAAAAGACAGATGAGTTAAGTTAAAGTTCAGTAAAGCTCGCAAGAAACAAGCCAAGCTAAGGCTGGGAATTCATAATTAAGAATAAGCCTCCCACATGTGCAGAGATGACAGACCACACTAGTGGAAACACATGAACTGTGGACTGGTGACTGTGGAGCCCCCATGGGACTGGACTAGGCCCTCTGGACACAGAAGAACCAGGCAGGGGGATCTGGATCTGTCCCTGGTGCATGGGCAGGCTTCTGAGAATCCGGTGCCTATGGTGTGACACCTTGCACAGCCTTGGTGCAGTGGGGAGGAGCTTGGACCTGCCTAGGCTCAGTGAGCTGGACTCTGCTGACTCCCCATGGGAGACCTTGATTTGGGGGATGTGGGGATGCATAGTGGCTTGGGAAAGAGGGCTGGGGGTGGGAGGAGGAAGCAGGAGGTGTCTGTGGATAGCATGAGGAGTGAGTAGAAAATTTCTTAATAAAGAAAAATAAAATAAAATAAAAAACACAATAGTAGAAACAGAGCCCTCACAGATTTTTCCCAAGGGAGGAAAAAGCCCATAGTACAGAAATAAATGGGCAAAACCTGTCACTGAGAATGCTGGAAGAATTTGAGAGCAATGGAATAGGATGCAATGTTTCAATGTAAATAATATTTGAAAATTGATTAATAAAATTAAGCATGGTTTTAAAAAAAAGAATAAGCCTCCCTGCGTGATTTATTTGGGAGCTGGATGGTGGGGCCCCAGAGAGACAAAGGGTAAGAAAACAATGAACAACAGAGGAAAATATGCTTGACATGTAATATAAACTCCTATGAATGTCTCCTCATGAAGCACAGTACTATGTGTAATGACTATATACAATGAAAAATAAAATCTAACTTTTTAAATAAGAAAATACCAAGGTTTGTATAGTTATAATACAGAAATGTCCATGCCAGATGATTCATCATAAAGTCTCCAAAAAGTACAAGAAGAAAACACACTCAGCCAGGTAATGGTGGCACACACCTTTAATCCCAGCACTCAGGAGGCAGAGTCAGGTGGATCTCCATGAGTTTGAGCCTGGTCTACAGAGTGAGATCCAGGACAGGAACCAAAAATACTACACAGAAAAACCCTATCTCAAAAAACCAAAAAGAAAAAGAAAAAAAAAAAAAACCACACTCAAGCTTCTGAATACCTTGCTTTTCCAAAGGCTTCTTTGATGTAAAGAACAGAGCACTTGCAAGCTCTCAGAAATGTGTGTCTATAAAATAAAATGAGTTGCACTTGGAAGAAAAATTCACCATACAGCAGTTTCTCTCACTGAATGGAAGAAGATTATACAAGCATGGGCTTCTGACAGTCTTCCTTGGTTGAAGCCTAAAGCAAGCCTCTTTTCACACAGTGAATAGTGAGTAAAAGACACTAATGAATGTGTGCTTATTTTAATCATTGATCTAAGAATAAGCTATGAGCTTATGCTTACAGTACTCTTTTCCCATAGTGATCATTTAAAGTAGTAGGGAAGAGAACATAGAGTTTACATGTTACATAAAGGAATGAGTGCTTGGAAACTGACGTCTTCGTGCTGTAAGTATGATTACTACCAAACTTCTCTCATTAAGTGCAACCTGAAAACACAGTCTTAAGCTTCTGAGAGTTTTAAGTTGTTAAAGCCTAAAACAGGCATCTTCTCACATAGTAAATATTTACATGTAGACTTTCGAATCCGAAGGAGCACACATATACATCTGAATGCATGTGAGCACACACATGTGTACACATACACCAGAAAGAGTTGAGGTAGATGTAAGATTCATCCCAAACTAAGTTCTCTCAAGGAATCAAAGGGGGAAACACCATTACAACTTTTAGAACATTTTTTCAAAAGCTCAAACCTGCTTCCTTATAAGTATCGTGTGCTTAGAAAACAGAATGCACTTGTACCATTAGTAAGATTTACTCCACATTAATTTCTCTCCTCAATTTCAAGAAGAAAACACATTTGTCGACTTCTGAGAGTCCTCCTTAGTCAAGGTCTAATGGGGCCTCTGTTTTCACATTGCCAGTGTTGAGCATTAAGGAAATGTGCTGTGAGAGACTGTTCAGGTTAGGGGTAAAACTCACCACAGTCTTTGTTCTCTCAGAGAATACAAGAATAAACCCCTTCTGGCTCTGAACACCTTATCTCTTCAAAGGCTTCTTTGCACACATTGAATACACTGTATAGAAGTACTAAAGAATGTATAAAATAGAAGGTGTTCTATCTGTGTGCTTGGAAACAGAATGTGTTAGTGCTAAGAGTAATCCCTAAGTTAAAAAAACATTTTAAATGGCATATTCTGTAGGCCTTTGAAAGGTTTGAAGACCATCTATGTATCTAAATTATATCTCTATATGATCTAGAAAGCGTATCTAACATATCTACAATTTTGATTGTTATAAATGACCAACCATTAACCTATGTTCATGATTATCCTATATAGTTTACAATAATAGCTTTCAAAAACTAGAACTTCACCCCCCATATTTCCAAATGAACTGTATATGCACGATATCTCAAACAACACTGGGACATCCATCCAAAATAGAAACATACATATAATATTTTGTAAAAAAATAACCTTCAATTTTTATCAATATACAAAAATCCTTTAAACAAGAGTAGAAACACATATACATATATACAGTATAACAAAAATAACTTTAAATTTGTATCAATATTTTATATTCCACTAAATGATAATAAGCATCCATAACCCACTAGATAACCAGCAACTATCCATACCTCCAACTCTTGGGGATGTGGGCATAGTTTTCTCTAAACTGCTTCCTGCTGGCTGTGAGCAAAAACATCTTTAGGGGTCCCTGAGAAAATGCTGAGATAATGACCAAGTCCTGGGAAAACCAGCAGTAACCTTTGTTGAAAGATATCACCTGTCAAGATTCAGGAGGTCTCCCCTGATCAAACCTGTTCCATACTATTTTTTTTTTTTTTGAGACAGGGTTTCTCTGTGTAGCTTTGCGCCTTTCCTGGAACTCGCTTTGGAGACCAGGCTGGCCTCGAACTCACAGAGATCCGCCTGCCTCTGCCTCCCTAGTGCTGGGATTAAAGGCGTGCGCCACCACCGCCCGGCTTGTTCCATACTATTCCTGAAGGAATCCACAACCTCTTGTCTCCTGTGGGAATAAAACTCTAAAGCATCTTTGATTTCTATTTGACAAATATACTTTTTGACTTTTTAAACTTACGGCATCCCTAAAGTATATAGGCTGGTTTATTTAATCAGTCCCTCTTTCAATCCCATGTCTCTTAGCAGCTGTCATTTTCTTATTAACAATCAAACTATAAAAATTCAACACAATATTATGTAGATGTAACCAACTGTCTTATTAAATAAGAAACACAGAACCAATGTAAAAGAGAGAGCCAAGACATCAGAGCTCAGAGCTCAGAGCTAAAATCTTACCCTTCCTGCGGTGCTCCTAGCTCTCCGAAAGAGAGCTATTTCCTGTGTGTATATCTTTAAATAGTCTTTCTGTTCTGCCTTCTCATTGGTTGTAAACCCAAACACATGACTGCCTCGTCACTGCCTGTAAGTATAGCCCTCTAGGTCTTAAAGGTGTATGTCTCCAATGCTGGCTGTATCCCTGAACACACAGAGATCTACCTAGCTCTTCTACCAAGTGTTGAGATTAAAGGCATGTGCCACCACTGCCACACTCTTTCTATGGCTCTAATAGCTCTGACCCCCAGGCAACTTTATTTATTAACATACAATTCAAATCACATTTCAGTACAAATAGAATACCACCATAATATTATACAGGATCCAGGCTCCCTGCATGTTTCCCATCTGACGTGGCTTTTTTCTTTTATATTACTTTTATTATCTCTTTAAAGACTTTGTTTTAAACTATTTATTTCTTTTCTACAACTGTCTATACCCATATTCTTTCTTTCTTGAGCCTATGCACATTGTAAAATACTCTAGAACCTGTTTATAGGTGTTTTCTGTCTGAATCTCTTTTACTATTTTAGACTTTTTGACCATATGAACAAACTTTGAACTATTAAACAGCATGGACCCCTCCCTGTGGCTTTGGTGGCTGGTGCCGCCCCTTCTCAGGTCATGAAAATCAAGCCTAAACTCATGGCCCAGTAGGAGGTAGGTGACTAAGAATTTCATTCAACCCTCTAGGTTGTGGGAAGCTTGTATCTGCATTGTCACAAGCTTTTTTTTTTTTTTTTTTAACTTAGCTTGCTGTTTCTATTTAGCACTACCCTGCTGGCTGAACAGCAGTGCCTCTTAAAGGATCTGTGTTCTTTTTCTTTTATTTCTCCCCCCCACCAGCTTTCTCAGGTACTATGAAAATTTGAGTGCCACATTGGTATGCCAAAATGTTGTTGCTTGTTTTTGCTGTTTTGATGGGTCTGCTACCCAGTTCCCAGATAAATCACACATGGAGGCTTATTCTTAATTATGAATGCCCAGACTTAGCTTGGCTTGTTTCTTGCCAGCTTTTCTTAACTTTAAATTAACCCATCTGTCTTTTGCCTCTTGGCTTTTGCCTTTCTCCATTTTTGTATACCTTTCTTTCTTATTCCATTGCTGGTTGTGTAGCTGGGTGGCTGACCTCTGATGTCCTCCTCCTTCTCTCACTCCTAGATCACTCCTCTCCCAGATTTCTCCTTCTGTTAATTCTTTCTGCCTGCCGACTCTGCCTATCATTTCTCCTGCTTTCCTATTGGCTGTTCAGTTCTCTATTATATAATCAGGAGTTTTAGACAGGCAAAGTAACACAGCTTCACAGAATTAAACAAATGCAAAATAAACAAAGTAATACACCTTAAAATAATATTCCCTAACATTCTCCTTACCTCTTCACCCTCCCTTTTCTCAATATTCCCTTCTCTTGTTAGTTCCTATCATTCCCCTCAACACTTTCTCTTCCACTTTAATGCCATAAAGACATATGTGATTTTATGTATCTTGTACAATCTAGAACCAAGGACTGGAGAGATGGCTCAGGGATTAAGAGTACTAGCTGCTCTACCAGAGAATGCAGGTTTGATTACTAGAACCCACATTGTGGCTCTTATCCATTGGTAACTCCAGGCCACGGGGATCAAAAGTCGTCTTCTGGCCTCTGCAGGTATTGCATGCACATGGTACACAGATACACACAAGGCAAAACATGCATTTACATACAACTAAAAATAGATTTTTAAAACATCTAACAACTATAAGTAAGAAAAAAACACAAGCATTTTTTTCTGAGAATGATTTACTATGATTATTTGCAGTTGTATAGATTTTTCTTGCAAATAAGAACACTGTCCTTTATGGCTGAATAAAATACCACTATGTGGGTGTCATGATTTCTTTCCTTTCCTTTCTGTATTTAGTTTTAGAAGTTCTACATGGCATGCACATTAATGAGAAGAAAACGTTCATTAACTAAACCTTCAAATCCACTTTTTAGAAGGCTTTAAAGTGTCATTAACTGAAGAAAAACTATAGAGTGGATTTTGATCATAAAATCAAGCTGGTGAAGAAGAGACCCATAAAAACTGAAGGCAGGGAAAATGTCACAATTTTAATACATGAATATACTAGTGTCTTTATTTGTTCTATTTTATTGTACTTCAGTATTTTAAAAAAAATATAAAAGCATATATTATACTTAGAGCATACCTATTCCCTATTGGTGTTTAGAAGCCTTAGTATGTGTTTTCTTTTTATACTCCTTGAATGAACTTAATCAATATTTTCTGTTTTATATCCAAACATTCCTCTCAGTGCTTTAGGTTGCACAGTGCAGAGAGAGGCCTTGGCCTTGCAACAAGGGACACATGCGAAGACTATGCTTTCTTCTTGCTCTTAACCAGATTCACTCAAGTGTAATAGATCTTACTCTCAGCACCAACAGCTTCTATTTTAAAAGCATATATAGTACTTATGAACACATTCACACCTGATGAATTATAAAAAGAAACATGTAGTTATAATTTGTGTGTGTGTGTGTGTGTGTGTGTGTGTGTGTGTGTGTGTGTGTGTGTGTGTATGTTGAGACAGGGTTTCTCTGTGTAACAGCCCTGGCTATTCTGGAACTCACTCTGTAGACTAGGCTAGCACCGAATCCACAAAGATCTGCCAGCCTCTGCCTCCCAAGTATTGGGATTAAAGGCATGCACCAACACCACTCCTTGTGGCACTATGGAGCCCATTGGGGCCATTTTATTTCAAACCATCAGAGGCAATTTGTCAGATTCTTTGCCTAAATTATCATAGAACTAGCTTCTAGCCAAGTTGTTAACATTGCTCCCCTCTGAAATCTCTTTAGTTGTGCCTCTACAGTCTACATGTAATAATCCCACTGATCAAGAATAAGAGCACTACCATGGTTTAAAATCAAATTTGAAGCAAGTTTTAATTAAGACCAGGTAGATGGGCTCTGACCAGGCTCAAACACAGGTTCCTGGGAAATGGCTCTGACTCAAGTTTTGCAGCAGCTTATGTATTTCTCATCATGTCAAATCAGGGGCAAGTATACATCCTGACTTACCTTTAGCCTACATCCAATCAGAAGCAGGCATATATCCTGCTGTTATTTCCTGCTTGAGAACCTCCTACCCACATGTGGTAAGCACATCCGGTGTAGATGGGTCAAACAAACTTCTTTTGAGAAATGAAATTATGTGGCTTGTTATTTCCTATAAACAATAGGCTCCAGCATTTTAGGAACTGTCTGTCCTTGGGCAAGGGGCTTGCAGATCAGAGGCATTTTTGTTTCATGGATCTTTAAGGAACAGTAATGAAAGCTTAAAATGTAACTTTGACTCTCACATTCCCTCTTTGAATTTTATCCTGAGTCAAATTCCTCACTCTGTTATGAGTACCTGTTTATATTGGGATCTAATAATCATCAGCTTAATGGTACCCTGACAGGAATTATCATTTAGTTAGGGCATCAATATGCAAGAGCCAACAGAAATTTCAGAAGCAGAAGGGCCAAAGGCCCTGTGAACACTAACAACAGAATTACTATCTAGAAGGAACCTAGAAATGAGATTGGGGACCACTTTCTTACTTCATCTCAGGTCCCCATTTTTGCAATTTTTTTTGAGTACAGCCAGATTTTTTTCTTAAAGCTATATAATAACCTCCTTATTTTACATAGAGCAGGCTGAGTGTCCTATCATACTATAGAAATATTTCAGCTAATGAATCTTCCTGTTGGTAGATCTGGGTGTACTTGGTTTAACAGGTACCTTTCCTGGTATGCCAATAGACATTATAGGTAACTGCTGTGGATATCACTCTATGTAAATAAAACACTGATGGCCAATGACCAGGCAGGAGGTAGGTGGGACAAGGAGAGAGGAGAATTCTGGGAAGCGGAAGGCTGAGGGAGAGAGACTGCAGCCACCGCCAGGAGAAGAGCATGTAGAGACGCCGGTAAGCCACCAGCCACGTGGCAAGCTATAGATTTATAAAAATGGGTTAATTTAAGATAAAAGAACAGTTAGCAAGAAGCCTGCCACGGCCATACAGTTTATAAGTGATATAAGCGTCTGAGTGATTATTTTATAAGTGGATTGTGGGACTGCGGGGCTTGGGGAACCTGGAGAGAAGCCCTGAAGCAACAAATGGCGCCCAACGGCTCGAGTTTCCACCTTAAACCTGACAATATTTAATAACCAATTCTAAACAGAGCCAAAACCAGGTTCCTGCTTCTTGTCTCATACGGGCAGCTAGATGCGCCAAAAAACAAGTTTGGACACTGGCGGGTTCCTGGCGGGTGCGTTTGACCGGCAGTATGGCGGAAATGAGGCATCTGCCAGCGGCAAATTAAGCTGTGTGGTAGATTTAGTCTTTACTAGTATTTAAAAAAAAAAAAAAGAGGTTTCTGGGCTACACGCTGCTTTGATAAAAGCTTAGACCCACTATTTCTGAGACTTGATGACTCCCAGAGCTGGCGGAAAACGTACCACTGCCATGTTGGGAAGCTGAAGTGGGCGGAGCCAGCAGCCACAGCGCTGTTTCAGGCTTACAATGGTACAGTTTAAAGCAATAGGCTCAAGGCTCAAGGTAATATAAAACATAAGCCACATAAAGATGGCTACCACACAGAGAATCTGGATTATGTTCTCTTTGATATTCGTAACTAAAGAAAAACATTTGATTACAAAAGCTGTTGAGTTATGCCAAAATGTATATTTTAAAGGTACCTTGACTTCAAAATTTGGATATAAGGATATGTTACTTTGGAAAAGAGGTTCTGCTTTTGTTTCCACAGAAAGCCAGAGGCTGTGGATTTGTTCCAGATTAAGATACATCAGGCTTCACCAGCCAAGACCCCCTGAAAGGTCTCCGATGACACCATGGCCCAGATGATCCAACATCCAGATCGGTTTCAAGGCAACTGGTTCACACAATACAGCCTCACGGACTACCCCATAGGTCTAAAATTTTCTTTGCATCCCCATAAGATACAGCGCCCCCCTCCAACAGGAAGTAGTAAGAGATGCTACGCCCAAATTCCCAAATATACCAAGCTGGCTTTAGAGGTGGAATTGGCTCACTCCCCCTCTAAACCCAGACATATTGCTTTAAAAAAAAAATGGTTAAGTGATTCTTGTGTCCCAAATCAGAAGAGCCCTCTGGTGTGGGACAGAGAAAAACCAATATTTTTATTTAAAACAGGTTGATTATAAATGTGATCTCTTTCTAAAAAAGAAAAGGGGATATGATATGGATATATAGGATATGGAGATGATAAGATTAAAGGGTAGATTAATGAACCTACTTTTAAAGAATAACTTGTTTAAAATGTTTTACATTGGTATAGATTTTAGTTTATGTTTAAAATGTTTTACATTGGTATAAATTTTGGTTCATTGATACAAACTTGAAGTTAATTTTGTTATACTCTCTCTATATATTTATATATTTCTATTCTTGTTTGAGGTGTTGTGTTTATATAACTCATTTAAAATTGTAATGGATAATTAAAAAATAGATTAATAATTAGTCATCTATGATAATCATATCTGTAGCCATGTTAGTTAAGTCTTCTAGGTATACATAGATATATTTCAGATAGATAGGTAATCTTCAAACACTTCATAGACCTGGAGAATATGGCATTTAAATAACTTAGAATTCTGTTGACGTGAGACACAATTGCTCCTGGCTGCACCAATTGATCCCGAGAGAATGTTGGGCTTCTAAGACATTTCCATTTGGAAGTTTGTCTTTTTGACACAAAATGGCCTACTGGGCAAAGAACTGCCCTTGCCTTGATGGCTGACAGTACAAATGCAATGCTGTCCTTTCTGGACAAGCGGGACACAAGGAAAGCGACCACTGTACTCTGCCAAGACAGGGTAAGATGGTCTCTTAAAATTCCTGCTTCTAAAAATGGTCTGTCAGATACTCTAGGCCTGTAGCCAATTTAAATGCACCAACAATGCTGAGAAACATTAGGTGACTGTCCAGGCTGCCAGCTGTCTTGGTCTACTCTTGCAAGATTCCCAAAAGTTGCTTGCATCCATCTACCATTTCTCAGGTACCATTATGTTCCTTCTCAGGTCTTTGATGTGGTTGAAGGCTAGATAGTCGTAATTTCCTCAGTTATGATAAAAGATAAGTTAGCTATAAAACCTTAAACTCACAAATATAAGATAGATAGGACATCTTCTTTAATATTGTAACTATAATTCTTGCTCGGTAATTGTTTTGTTATATGTAATTTTACCATGTTAAAGTTAAAACCTTCCTTTTTAAAAAAAGAAGAAAGGGGAAGTGCTGTGGATATCACTCTATGTAAATAAAACACTGATGGCCAATGACCAGGCAGGAGGTAGGTGGGACAAGGAGAGAGGAGAATGCTGGGAAGCGGAAGGCTGAGGAAGAGAGACTGCAGCCACCGCCAGGAGAAGAGCATGTAGAGACGCCGGTAAGCCACCAGCCACGTGGCAAGCTATAGATTTATAAAAATGGGTTAATTTAAGATAAAAGAACAGTTAGCAAGAAGCCTGCCACGGCCATACAGTTTATAAGTGATATAAGCGTCTGAGTGATTATTTTATAAGTGGATTGTGGGACTGCGGGGCTTGGGGAACCTGGAGAGAAGCCCTCCAGCAACAGGTAACAATTTTGTCCCCTATGCCAGGGTGTTTCCTTTTGATCTAACATTCCAGCCTGCTGGGGGACAAGGGGTGACATACTGTCTTCTGTAACTACTTCGTGCTGAAACTAGGGTGTTATTGTCAGGGCCCAGGAAGGTTGGAATGGTAGTCAAAGGCAAGGAGGGAATTCAGGCAATGGGGCATTTATCAGAAGCATCTGGTTCACTCACCCAGCTGAAGAGACAGGGTATATTTACATTGACTGGACTGGTCAACATCAACTTTCAGCAATTACAGGGCTCTCAGTCATTTGAAATAGGTTGTAGTCAGCAGCTGATGCTTGGATGTGTCTGTCAGCCAAATGAAAATCTGCTGAGACAGATACAGACTAGGGACAGAAATTAAAATTTAGAAACTTAAAAGAAAATATTACATTTGGACCTTTCAGGCCCATAGTCCTAGTAGTTAGGAAATGAGAGGAGCCTCAGGATCAAGAGAGATATCAACATTTTATTTGTACTGAAATGTGATTTTATTTGTATGTTAATAAATAAAGTTGTCTGGGGATCAGAGCTAATAGCAAGCCATAGCAGAAGTCTGGCAGTGGTAGCATATGCCCTTAATCCCAATCACATGACAGGCAGATCTCTGTGTATTCAAGGATACCACCAGCATGGAGACACATGCCTTTAATCTCAATGCCAACCATAGAAGATATGGAGGTCTGTATAGATGGGCAGTAATGATGAGGTCATGTAGTTGAGTTTATAACCAATGAGAAGGCAGAACAGAAAGTCTATAAGAAGACAGACACACAGGAAGTAGTTCTCTGGCTGAGGAGGACAGCAACGGAAATGAAGGGTAAGGTTTTTAGCTCTTAGCTATTGCTCTGACCTCTTGAGCTTTTTAACTCTGCAATAGCTCTGTGTTTCTTATTTAAAAAGACAGTTACATCTACATACCATCCTCAGGAATAGACAAGTGGGGAAACATAGGCTGTACTTATCTGTCCTTTTGACTTGTGAGAAGTGGATCCAAGTCTTATCTGAAGCTCAATTATCAATAAACTGAAAAAAATCATGAAAAATATGAATTTTTTAGTTTACAAAAAGGCATACAAATTTTCTATATTAACATTACCAATCTGTACTAAAATCCATATTGTAGAAAAAGTAGGTAACATGTCTGTAATTGGAGTAGACTCAAAACTTTGAGTCCAAGTGAATGCTATAAATTTGTGTTAAAAAGCATGAACATTATTTCTCTATCCAGAGAGCCAGATATAGATTGGACAGAGATGTCTTTAGCCCAATTAGAAGCACCTTAAGTATATGCTTAGAAGACAACCAATGGAAATGTAAAATCTTGAGCTTGTGACTAAACAGTAAGTAGTTACTACTCTACCAGCTTATCAGAATTCCATTGATCAGTGTTAAAACTCTGAACTTTTGAAATCTTAGTGTAACAATAGCATAGAAGGAGGAAAGAAATCTGAAACATTTCCCACTTCACATACCTTAAATCATTTATTTATACCTCTACAATTTGTATTTACATCATAAATCACTTTCTGAGATCCTCATAACTTACTTAAGCATTCACACGCTCAGACATTTCATCTTAGACTCTCAGACTTAATGCACTCTCATATCCCCAGACCTGAATACCTTAAAACATTTTCTTAGATCCCCAAAACTTGCATTGAATTTAACACTTTATGTTTCCATCTAATCATTTATCAGAAACACAAGCAGTTACTACTGAGACCAGTCATTGCAAATTGTGTTTATTAAGTGGAAAGTTACATCTGAAACCTGTTTATCTTTTAATACATAGCCTGTTAGCAAGGCAAACCTGTCTGCCTTTTCTCTACAGGAACCTAGTAGCTCTAGAAAAAGCAAGCCTTGATTTTGTTTAAAAATCACTTGTTAAAAAACGAAATAAACTAACAAGGTGGCTGCAGTCTTGGGGAAGAACCTGTTTGCCTGATGCTCCTGCTAAGCTGACAAAGCTATAGTTAGCCTAACCATCAATACATCAGAGATCTGAGAAGGATAAATTGTAGTAAGAAGTATAATCCAAATGGCCTGTTCATCAATTAAAATGGCAGAGACTAGTCCATTACCTAGACTCTCAGGCTACTGCTGTCTCCACAGTGTTGGGGGCAGATGTACCAAAATAGCATCAGTCTTTGGCCACCAGACTCAGATGATAAGAGGCTTTCCTGTGGAGGAAGATGGGAGAGACTGACCTTACTTTGTTTAGACAAAGTGGGGTGATCAATTCTCCAGTGTCCTGCATGTTCACAGTTTGGGCAGAGTCCTGGCAGCAAGTACAACATTGGGATGGTCTCTACCACCTTCCAGGTAGAGTAGTCATAGTGCCCTATCATCTTCTTTGTAGGCCTCAGGATCTCTGTCTGTCACACTAAGCTTTTTTCCATTGAACATTTTAAATGCCATATTCTTCAGATATATGTCAAGTTTGAGGAACATTATATATTAAGTATATCTGAGCTAAACAAACTTAGGCTTAACTTTGAAAACACATATAGCCTAAATAAAGATTTTCCTATAATAAATCATTGCTGGGGATGTCTTTCTGTATGCTGTGAATGTGTTTCTCTGATTGACTGCTACTCACATCACCAGTGAGCTACCTGGAAAATGGGACCCCAAGAAAGACACGGAGAAATGGATGAGATCTACATGAACAGCCTGGACATGAGTGGGACCAATGAAGGGCGAGGGTCGAGGGAAAGAGAGCGGGAGATCCTATCTGGATCGAGAAAAGAGAGGGAGAACAAGGAATAGGAGACCATGGTAAATGAAGACCACATGAGAAGGGGAGGAAGCAGAGAGCTAGGGAGGCCCACGGAGATCCACAAAAATACCCCCGCAAAAGACTGCTGGCAATGGTCGAGAGACGGCCGGGACTGACCTACTCTGGTGATGGGATGGCCAAACACCCTGATAGTTGTGCCATAAACCCCATCCAAGGACTGAGGAATCTGGATGCAGACATCCATGGCTGGGCCCCTGGTGGAGCGCTGGGAGTCTAATTAGTGAGAAAGAGGAGGGTTTATATGAGCGAGAATTGTTGAAGCCAAGGTTGGATAAAGCACAGGGACAAATAACCAAATGAATGGAAGCACATGAACTATGAACCAAAGGCTGAGGGGCCCCAACTGGGTCAGGCCCTCTGAATGGGTGAGACAGTCATTTGGCTTGATCTGTTTGGGAGGCAGCTGGGCGGTGGTGCCGGGTCCTGGGCTCGTTGCATGAGTTGGATATTTGAATCCTGGGACTTACGCAGGGACGCTTGGCTCGGTCTGGGAGCGGGGGACTGGACCTGCCTGGACTGAGTCTATCAGGTCGATCCTGGTCCTCGGGGAGACCTTGATCTGGAGGGGGTGGGAATGGGGGGTGGGCTGGGGGGAGTGGAAGGGGGGCAGGGTGGGAGAGCATGGGAATCTGTGGCTATTATGTGGAACTGAATGGTGTTGTAAAATAAAAAATAATAAAAAAGCCTCTGAATGTGTTTTATTCTTTTTTTTACAAATAAATAAATAAACAAACAAATAAATAAATATTTGTTTATTACTTTCATGTGTATGGGTACTTTGTGTCTGCATATATGTCTGTACACCACAAGCATGCAGTGCCCATCTGGGCACTGGGGTTGTAAATTGTAAACCACCATGTTGTTGCTGTGAATTGAACCCAGGTACTTTGGAATAGCTGCCAGTGCTCTGAACTGCTGAGTTATCACCCTACCCTATCATGTGTTTTCTTCTTATACTACTTTAATGACGTTTGTGATTATATCTATCATCAAGCATCAACATGATTTAATTGTTAGTACACATATATTATTATTATTATTATTATTATTTTAAGACAAGGTTTCTCTGTATAGTCCTGACTGTCCTGGAACTCACTCTGTAGAGCAGACTGACCTCAAACTCACAGAGATCTGCCTTTCTTTGCCTCTTGAGTGCTGGGATTAAAGGCCTGTACTACCAAATCTGGCTATCTTACTGATTATTGACATTGTGTTTGTTAAGTGACAAGGAAATTTGCTAAACCCTTGGATAAAGGACAGAATCAGAGTCAGTGTTGAATCTAGCATGTTTTACCAGCTCTCTGTTTTACCACACATATTCCTTAGTGCTTATAAATACTATATTTTTTATGGAAGAAGATATCTCAAATTAATAACTAAAATGATGTACCTGAAGAATAATCAACATCTAGAAAATGGTAGACAGGAAGAGATAAAATCAGGAATGAAAGCAATTAAATAGAAATGAAAAAAAAATGATGAAGAATCAGTGAAACAAAGACTTGGTTGTTTGTAATGAATCTTTCTTCGTCTCACCAACCAGTCTGATATGATGTGGGACAGAGAAAAACCAATATTTTTATTTAAATCAAGTTGATTATAAATACAATCTCTTTCTAAAGAAGAAAAGGGGATATGATATAAATATAATAAGATAAAAAGATAGATTATTAAATCTACTTTTAAAAAACTTGTTTAAAATGTTTTATATTACTATAAATTTTACTTTATTAATACAAATTTAAAGTTAATTTTGTTGTACTATATATATATTTCTATTCTTGTTTAAGATAGTATGTTTATGTAACTCGTTTAGACTATAATAAATAATTAATTAAAAAATAAATTAATAATTCATCATCTATGATAATCATACTTATAACCATGTTAGTTAAGTCTTCTAGGTATACATAGATATATTTCAAATCAATAGATAATCTTCAAACACTTCAAAGACCTACAAAATATGACATTTAAAATGTTTAAAATATTTAGACTTTATAGACTATGGGACATGTGTGCTCCTGACAATACCGATTTACTTCAGAGAGGGGGATGAACATCAAAAACACTCCATATGGAGTTTATCTTCACCTTAACAAAAATAGTCATTTAAACAAAAAACTGTTCTTACCTAGACATACAAGACCCATAAAAAGATAGCCACTAAACTTTGCTTGACAAAATGGTCCTTCAAGTTCCTGCTTTGCAGAAAAAACTGCCAGACATTCTACAAAACACACACACACACACACACACACACACACACACACATACACACAAACTAAAAGACTATAGGCCTATGGGTTAAAGACAAATACCCCAACTTTTCATAAAAACATTAAGTAACTGTCTCTATCTACTCTCACAAGACTCCCAAAAGTTGCTTGCATCCTTCTCCCATTTCTCAGGTAATATTATATCCTTCTAAGGTCTTTAATGTAGTTAAAGACTAAATAGTTATAATTTTCCTTAGTTATGATAAAGATAAATTAAATATAAAACCTTAGACTCACAAATATAAGCTAAATAAGATATCTTCTTTAATATTATAACTGTAATTCATACTTAATAATTGTTTTGTTATATATAATTTTACTATATAAAAGTTAAAAACCTTCCTTTTTTTTTTTTTAAAAAAAAGGAGAAGTGCTGTGGATATCGCTCTGTAAGATAAAATACTGATTGGCCAGCGGCCAGGCAGGAAGTATAAGCAGGACAATCAGAAAAGAGAATTCTGGGGAAAGGAAGGCTGAGTCAGGAGACGCTGCCAGCCACCGCCATGAGTATCAACTTGTAAGATACTAGTAAGCCATGAGTCATGTGGCAAGGTATAGAATTATAGGAATGGGTTAATTTAAGATAAAAAACTAGATAACAAAAAGCCTGCCACTGCCATACACTTTATAAGCAATATAAATATCTGTGTGTTTACTTGGTTGGGTCTAAATGGCTGTGGAACTGGCGGGTGAGAGAGATTTGTCCTGACCGTGGGCCAGGCAAGACTACAAAAAAATTCAACTACAAACCAGGTTACAAACAACAACACAGAGACTTTTTTTTATTAATTGTGAAAGGTTGGCCTTAGCAAAGTCTTGTTTCTAACTAGTTCTTATAACTTAAATTAACCTATTTCTATTAATCTATATGTTGCTACATGGCTTGTGGCTTATACCTCTCCTCCTGCATGTACTGCTTCCTCTGTGTCTGCCTGGAAACTCCCCCTTTCTTCTTCCTAGAGCTCTCTCTGTCCAGAAGTCCCACCTATACCTCTTGCCTAGGTGTTGGCCATTTAGCTTTTTATTAAACCAATCACGGTGACATATCTTTACACAGTGTGCAAATATCCTACAACATTTCTTGCTTTCTGTCTAAATAAAAAGGAATGGTTTTACCTCTAACATAGTAAAACTATATACAATAAGAACAATTATCAAGTAAGAATTATATTTATAATGTTTAGTCCATATGTATTTGGCAAATTTGAAGTAAGTTCTATATTATCTATCCTATCTTAGTGAGTCCGAAGTTCTATACCTAAACCATTTTCTATTATAACTTGTATTACCAGCCTAAAAAAATCTTTTTAGACTTTAAAACATGTCTTTTAGATAAATAATTTAAATTTTTATCTTCTTAAAGTTTCTTTTCTGAATTTGGTAACAAGAAAAACTATAAAACTATAACTATCTTGTCTGCAACCCCATCAAAAATCCAAGAATGATGTACTATTACCTGAGTAAACAGGAAATGTGGAGCAAGCAACTTGCAAAACTAAGAAATGACAGCGACATCTGGCTGCCTGAACAATAACCCAAGGTTCCTTTGTAATATTGAAGCACCCATCTTTAATCTGTATGTCTAGAATATGTGACAGACTCTTCTGTGAAGCACGAATTTTGAAGGACTATCCTACTTTGCCTTGGCAAAGTTTGTCAGTCACCTTCTTTTGTGTTTTGCTTGTCCGGTCTAGACAGAATAATGTAAGCAGTCAAGGTAAGGGAAGTTTCTTGCCTAAATAGCTAGCTTTGCTATATTTAAAGCAAGCTACATATGGAGATTCTTTGATACCCATTATCTTTTTTGAAGTAAATTGGTGATGCCAGGAGCAGATGAATTTCACTATCATGAAAAAGCCTTATGCTATTAAATGATTTTAAATGCAATATTCTATAGGTCTCCGAAGTGTTTGAAAACCATCTATCTAATATATATCTCTGTTTGACCTTGAAAACATACCTAATATGACTACAAGTTTGATTGTTATAGGTGACTAGCGACTAACCTGCATTTCTTTATTATCCTAAATAGAAATTTACATTACATTTTTAAATGAGCTGTATAGGTACAATGCCTTAAACAAGAGTAGAAAGGTGCATTATGTTCTAACAAAAATAACCTTAAATTTTTATCAATATATAAAAACCCGTACCAATGTAAAATACTTGAGACTAGTGGTTGTTCAAAAGTAGACTCAACAATCTGCCCTTTTATCTCATCATTTTATACTATATCCCCCCTTTCTTTTCAGAACGAGATCCTTGAATCTGATCTCCTTTGTTCTGTTTTTTTTCTGACCATGATCAATAGCAATTTGTAACCAACCCCTCTTAACAACAACAAACATCTATAGCCCACTGAATGACCAAAAATCACCCACCCCATCTCTTGGGAATGTGGGTGTTGTATTCTCCAGACTGCTTTCTGTTGTTTGGGGGTGCTGCAATATTTGGAGGACCCTGAGAAAATTAAGATAATGGTCAAATCTTGGCTAGATAGTCTGTGAGGCTAGACCATCTCAGACAGCATCCTTGAAGCTGTTCTGGATGCAGAACTCTGAGGAAATTGTAACAGAGGCACTCTGAATTACTAGATCACCTAAGCCACCAATTTTCATTGGTGTCTGGTCCCCTTGCTCTGAAAACACATAAACTTTCAAAGGTAACATACATGGACTATGTATTGTACATAAGCCAGATAAAGATTTTTTTTTTTTATGTTTGAGCAGGTAAAATATACTTCACCTGTCTTGTAGTTTTTTCAGGTTTGTTTATTTATGTCTATAGCCAGAATTTCAGGCGGTCTCCCCCAATGAAATCTGATCTCCATCAACCTTGAATGAATCCACAGCCTTTCATTTCTGCGGAAACAAAAGTATAACTTTTTCCTTAATGTAACATATTTTTTGACTTCCATTTTGAAGTTAAGACATTTTAAAATTACATATGTTTGTTTAGTTTAATGGTTTTTATAATCCAATGTCTCTCAGCAGCTATTTTTTGTCAGCAATCAAAAAATTCAACAACAACACAATATACATCCAGACTCCATGTATTTCCCATTTCTACATGGCTTATTATTTTTACTTTACTCTTTTTTAAAAAGACTTTATCATCTATCTATCTATCTATCTATCTATCTATCTATCTATCTATCTATCATCTATCTATCTGTCTGTCTGTTTGTCTATACCCTTTTTCTTAAGCCTACATACAATGTTAAATACACTGTAATCTCTTTAGAGATTTTATGTGTTTGAATCTGTTTTATTGCATATCTCTAGTCTTTTTTGTCTTCATGAACAAACCCTTAAACTGCTAAGCAGCTTTGTGTTGGTGATTCTGGCAGCTGGCTCTGCCCTGCTCAGGTTGGTGAGAGATGAGCTCTATGCCCCCACAGACCTGGCTTAGAGCTATGTTTTTGTACTGCAGCCCACATGAGAGACTGCATGTGTAGGAAGCCACCTTTGGCTCTGCTTTTGTGTGTTTGGAACCTCCTTATTAAAATATTTATCATGCCTTATGTGGATACATGCGGCCCAACATTGGGCAGCATTTATAGACCAATTTTTTGGGGGGGCTTCCAGCTCACAAAGATGACAAGGATACTTACTGCTAATTTTGAAAGCTCAGCCAATAGCTTGGGCTTGTTCTATTAGCTCTTATATCTTAAATTAACCTATTTCTATTCATCTACATGTTTCCACATGACTCATGGAATTTGCCTATCTTCCTGAGGGTGTTTCTCCCTCTCCATATGGCTGGCAACTTTGCCTTCTTCCCATCATTCTCTCTGCCCTCCAAATCCTGCCTATTTATTGGCTGTTTAGCTTTTTATTAAACCAATCTGAGTGACACATCCTCACAGTGTACAAAAAATTATTCCACAACATGGAAACCAACAAAATCAGAGATTATAGACCGGTGTCTCTTATGAACACAGATGCACATTTCTCAATAAAATACAAACTGAATGCAAGAACACATAAAAGATTACACACCATTATTAACTTAGATTTTTCTGAGAGATGGAGGGATGGTTCAACATATGTAAATCAATAAATGTAATCTACCATATAAATAGGACAGAAAGCACATGATGATCTTATTCAATGAAGAAAAGGTCATTCACAAAATTCAACATCACTTTGTGATAAAAGTCCTTGAGATACTAGGAATATAAAGGACATAGCTCTAATAGATTTTCTGTTCCCTCATAAGTTTCTGCACTGATGCAGTAAGCCAGATAAAGCCAAATTAAAAAAGTATAACAACAGCTATATTGAGCAAAGCAACTCCTGTGTGGGTTCTCTAGTCCCAGAGTTTGAGGCAAGAGAAGTTGTGCCCTGAACTAATGCAGGGAGATTCTATAAGTTGTAGATGAGGGGTGATGATGTGTCTTCCACAAGCTAGGTTTATGCCCAAGTATGGTCGAAAGCTGAGCACTTATGTGGGGACTTGGACAACTAGCATCTGGGGGGGGGCAATAGCTGCAAAGAATGTGGGACTGGACTTTTTGTTACCTGCCCTTTGTTTGGAGACTGAATGGGTGGGATTTGGAGAGGGCAGAAGAGAGAAAGAAAGTGGAATAGGGCTTTCCAGATAATGCAGGGGTGAGCTGGTGGCTCCAACTGAACAATCTTAATATAAAAAAGGCATTTTTCAACAATCCCATAGCCTACATAATTTTAAATAGAAACTCAAAGCACTTCTATTAAAATAAGGAACAAGACAAGAACGTTCATTTTCACTCCTCCTGTCCAACCAGAGTACCTGAGGTAATGAGATAAGAGAAAGACCTAAAGGGAAACAAATAGGAAAGGACAAAGTCAGAGTATCTTCATTTGCAGATGATATGATGATACACAAAAGACCCCAAGTCTTTATGAGGAAACTTCTACTGCTGATCAATACATTCAGCAAAGTAGCATGCTACAAAAAATGAACACATAAAAAGAGACTTCCTGTTGTGTGTAGTGGTACACACCTTTAATCCCAGCAGAATTTCAAGGCCAGCCTGGTCTACACAGTGAGTTCCAGGACAGTCAAGTATATTACCCAGAGAAACACTGTCTTGAAAGACTAAGAAACAAAGAAACAAAAGAACAACCAAAAAGACTTCCTATATATAACAACAAACTTACTGAGAAAGAAACAATACTAATTCACAATAGCTTCAAAAATAGAATATTTTGGGCCGGGTGGTGGTGGCGAACGCCTTTAATCCCAGCACTCGGGAGGCAGAGCCAGGCGGATCTCTGTGAGTTCGAGGCCAGCCTGGGCTACCAAGTGAGTTCCAGGAAAGGCGCAAAGCTACATAGAGAAACCCTGTCTCGAAAAACCAAAAAAAAAAAAAAAAAAAAAAGAATATTTTGGAATAATCTAAGGAAGTGAAAGATTTACATAATAAAAATGTAAAGACATCCAAAGAAAGAAATTGAAGAAGACATCAGAAGATAGAAAGATTTCCCATGGTCATGGACTGGTAGTATTAACATTGTGAAAATGCCCATTCTACCAAAAGCAATTATAGATTTAACTCAATCCTTATCAAAATTCCAGTAAAATTCTCCAAAGAAATAAAAAGAATGTTTTTAGACAAAGTTTTTTTTAAAGTTTATTTATTTTATGTGTGTGAGTGTTTTTTGCCTACATTTATATATGCTTACATACTATATGTGTGCCTGGTGCCTGAAGATGTCAGAAGAGATCATCAAATCCTCAGGAACTGGAGTTATGAGTAGTAAATGAACCACCATGTAGGTGCTTGGAACTGAACCTGGGTCCTCTGTAAGATCAACAAGTACTCTTAACCACTAAGCCATCTCTCCTGCCCCAAACATAGCATCTTCAATAAATGATGCTGGTCAAAATGTATAACTGCATGTAGAAGAATAAAACTAGATTTATATCTCTCACTCTGCACAAAACTCAATTCCGAGTGGATCAAGAACTTCAACATAAGAACAAATGACCTGATTCTGATAGAGGAGAAAGCAGAGAGTATACTTTAACCCATAGGCACAGGAAAGGACTTTCTGACTGGATTCCTGTAACATAAGCATTAAGACTAACAGTTGCCAAATGAGGCCACGAGAAACTAGAATCTTCTGTACAGCAAAGAATGCCATCATCTGAGTTAAGAGACTGAATATTCAATGGGAAAATCATTACCAATTATACATCTGGCAGGTTTATGCCCAAAATGCTCAAATAACTTAAAAAACTTGCTGCACTCCACAGGAATATATCATAAGAACTCAGCTGGTTATGGCAAAGTCACTACCTGGAGGGATCAAGGATTTCCTTAAGAGGAAGCCAAATTCCAAGGAGCATTTGGTGTTATTTGGTTTGTTATATATCAGCTGTATTCTGCATGAAAATCATGTGTGCCTTCATAGTTTTCCCAATTGACTTTTCCTTAAGAAGGGCTAACAGTGTGGACCAATCACTCTCTGGAATACACATTCCAGGTATTTGGAGAACAGCCTCAGGAAAGGCTTTCTCTGGAATCAGATATCTCCCTTATCCCTACTTTCAAGGACTACAGGAAACACCATCCAGGTGGGTCCCCAACTTCCAAGGATAACAGTCATAACAGCCCACATGCAAGTCTCCTCACAAGGTAAATTCCACAAGGAGACACTGCCTAGGTCAGGTGGACCTTAAGTAATAGCTTTACACAATTTGGCTCGGACCCTCCCTTTTTATACCGGGACTTGCAGGGCACGAGAGAGAGAAGAGAAAAGAGAATGGAAGAACTAGATGGGTAAGAACTTGAGAGGAACTAACTGAGATGGGGAAGAACTGGATTGAAGGGCTAGAAGAGAGTACTAGAGGAACGAGATGGAAGATGAGGAAGAGTCAGATGGGAAAGTCCTAGCTGGGTAATAACAAGGTGAAAAGGACCTAGATGAGGCAGAATTAATATGAGAGAATTAAGATAGAACTTAAGTGGGAGCAGTAGATAAACAGAAATCAGGCAAGAAAGGAGCTAGGCACGAGAACAGAACTGAAGCTGTTCATAACATAGGATGTTATGCCAGAGGAATTAAAGCAAATGGACTGACTATAGAGCTCAGTGTGTTTAGATTCTATTTCCCAAAATAGTCCTTGCCATTAGTAGTTCTCTCTCCTGAGCCCCTGGGATGTATAATATTAAGGCTGGTCCCTCTAATATTATACAAGAAAAACTAAATGTAAAGAATATAAAGAACCCAATTAAAAAACAAAACAAAATGCAGCAGAGAACTAAATAGAGGATTCTCAAAATATGAAACACAAATGGTTGAGAAACACTTAGAAAATGTTCAAAATCCTCATAGATAAAGGAAATACTAATTAAAACTACTTTGAGATTTCATCTTACTCAATCAGAATAGCCAATATTAAAACAAAATAAAACAAAACAAACCACATAAAACAAATGACAGAAGATGTCAGTGAAGATGTAGTTAAGGGGGATAGCCACTATTGATATCAATGTGGAGGTTCCCCAAAAAGCTAAAAATAGATCTACAACAACCTCCAAGGTATATCACTCTGGAGCATGGACCCAAAAGGCTCTGTATTTTACTATAGAGAACTTTCTCATCCATGTTCATTGCTGCCTTGATTGCCATAGCCAGGAAATAGAGACGGCCTAGATATCCATCACTTTGTGAATGGATAGTGAAAATGTGATACATTTACACAGTGAGTGATTATTTAGCTATTAGGGAAAATAAAATTATGAAATTAATAGGTAAACTGGTAGAACTGGAAATGATAATTTTGAGTGAGGTAATCCAGACCCTGAAAGACAAAACTGCATGTTTTTTTCTCATATATGAATGTTAATTTTTAAGCTTTATGTCTGTGTGTTTCATTTAGAAAACCCATAGAGGTGAGGTAACTAGGAAGGGACCACAGGGGAGGAGTGGTTCTTCTAAGAAGGGAGAAATAGACTATAGAACCATAAAGGAGAAAACAGAAAAATGGAACAGGAAGGATTAGGTGGGTGGGAATGTGAGAGTAGGGTAGAGGAGGGAATATGGAGAGGGACAACTCACACCAAGGCCTTTTGCAAAACCATATGGAAATTACTACTTTAGAAGCTTCCTTATACATATATTTACTTTAAATGGGGTCACCCTATAATGCGAGGGGCAATACCCAACTAGATAC
The DNA here is from genome assembly GCF_004664715.2 of Peromyscus leucopus. Lineage (NCBI taxonomy): Eukaryota > Metazoa > Chordata > Mammalia > Rodentia > Cricetidae > Peromyscus > Peromyscus leucopus. The sequence continues at coordinate 85,291,017 of NC_051070.1, read as the reverse complement.
CATATGCTACCAAGTAAAAACCCCAAGTACCAGGAATAGGTTACCTCTTTGAGTTGTTGGCTAATGGGATCTCATAGAGCTCTACAAACTTTTTTTTCACAAAAGCAATTTTTATTTGAGGCAAAGAGAAGTGTGATCCAAAGGAGTACAGTTCTAAGCACTAAAAACTTCAATGTTAGTGGCACTACTTGAACTACAAATCTTGCTTCTCTTTGGTTGGAAAGGTACTGTGTTAAATGTTCTCCAGGTGGGTAAGAAGAAAGACCAAGAAAGGCTGAAGAAAACCTGTCAGCTACTGACACTGCTCTCCAAAGCCTCCATTAAACTAACAAACCCTCATGGTCTGATGGGCAAGGCTCCACCAGTGCTGAGGGACACAGGCCACACAATACCTCTCAGGACAGATGAAGCAGGAAGAACAGGTATGAGTCATTTGGGGTAGAGCAGGCATCCACAGCTTCAGACTTCTGCATGGAAGGGGTAATCCTTGTGTTTAGCACAGATCATCAAGGCACACACCCTCAAGTTCCTGTTGTAGCTGAGCAGAGTAGTCATATCCTCCTTGCTCAGCTCGAAGTCAAAGACCTTCAAGTTCTCAGTAATTTGTGCTGGTGTCACAGACTTGGGGATCACCACCAAGTTCCTTTGTATGGGGAACCAGATCAGTACCAGGGCTGTAGTTTTATTGTACTTGGATGCAATTGACTTAATCTGGGGATCCTCCAGGAGAGAAGGATCTTCTGGATCATATACACAGTCACCATGATGCCTTTGGAGTGGTAGTACTCAGTCAGCTTCTCCTGAGTTAGGTATGGGTGGCACTTGATCTGGTTAACTGTAGTTAACCCTGTAGCAGGCTTATATTTTAAACCAGGTTTGTTTAAGATCCTCTCAATCTGGAGAGGGTTGAAGTTGGAGACACCAATCGATTTCACCAAACCTTCATCCACCAGCTGCTCCATGGTTGTCCAAGTGTCCACAAAATTGACCTCTACAAACTTTGTAGCTATTGTCAATACTATTGATTATCCTCAAGAACTGGACAGTAAGATTACATTGCTGAAGACACCTCATACTTGAGTCACAGAACATGGAGAAGTCTAGTTGGTATTCAGCTGGAATTTCATTCTTACTAGGTAGCATTAATAGTACTAGAAGGTGTTAATTACATCACTGGGTAGAAAATTAAACACTAATCTCTCTGTTATGAACCCTGCAAGCTACGATAACAACCTGTCTGGCAAGAATGCCTGGTGGTACAATAGTGGCACACACATTATGGGAGTAACCAATCACCTTTTCTGGATTGGTTCTGTTCCACATGGGAACACCTGATACTGTTAATGAAGCACAGAACCTGTGGCTAGATAGTCTATGGGCCTTAGGGAAGAACTTAATACTATTATTCTACTAAAACAACATAGCAATAAAATGATTTCTTTTTTTCTTTTCTTTTCTTCTTCTTCTTGTTTTTTTTTTTTTTGAAACAGGATTTCTCTGTGTAGCTCTGGCTATCCTGTAACTCACTTTGTAGACCAAGCTGGCCTAAAACTCAGAGATCTGCCTGCCTCTGCCTCCTAAGTGCTGGTATTAAAGGTATCTGCCATGACCACCCAGAAATTTCTAATGACTTATTGTTATACCCAAAGATCAGTGAATCATTCAACCTTCATGAGAGAATCTTCATCTTGCAATATATGGCAATTAACACAAAAACATACCAACCTAGTCAATGTGAAGAAAATAAGAGACATCAGAATGTTCAAACCCTAATGGGATTTCTATATCATATCTCTCCCCTCAAGGCTCAGGGATCTATGTGAAAAGGGGGTGAGAGGGGTTGTAATAGCCAAAGGCAGTAGACTTCAAGGAAATAATGTTTTATGTATACAACAGGGCAGATATTTATATGAAATCACAGAGATTATGACAGCCTGTACAAGACTTACACTAATTTGAGCCAGACAAAATCCCAGGATAGAGGACAGAAGTTCCATCCTTAGCTGAAGAACTCTTAGCATTTAGTTGCTTAGGGTATATTGACCATACACTAGAGCAGGGCCCTACACTCAGGAGTACTTGCCCAACACAAACTGAACTTGATGGTGAGAGGAATAAAGTGAGAGAGGAGAGAGAGAGAGAGAGAGAGAGAGAGAGAGAGAGAGAGAGAGAGAGAACAGAGAGACAGAGGCAGAGAGACATAGAAAGACACACATACAGAGACAGAGAGAGAATATGAAATTGGGTGAGTAAGCATGGAAGATCTGGGGAGAGTTGGGAGAGGGAGGATGAATATGATCAGTATATATGTTATATTACATATTCATCAATATATTCATTAATATATATATTATATTAAAATTTCAAAATATAAATAAAACATTAAAACTAACATGAGCCTTGCAGCTTGAGAAGCTACCTCTTCTGTGGAACATTCTTCAGGGGCTGCAGGATGCTGGCTCTGCCTCCTGACCCAAGGTTAATTTTATTTAATTAATGCAAACAAAAACTTGGAGTTCACAGTCTGATCAAAAATCCTACAATGAAAGGATGGTTGCGTTTCCTACTTTTTTCCTGTAGAGGGCATACCATAGAGAAGCTCTCACATGGGAGCTCTCAGTTGGGTAGCTAGAAATTCAAAGACAGAAAGAATGCCCCACACACTTTTTCTCTGCTTTCCTGGGTCTTATTCATCTTGAATATAGAATAAGTTTTGATACATGTCTTAAAAGGTGCTTGAGTTTACTCAGACTAGGTCTAGAGGTTTATTTTATTTATTTATTTATTTATTTATTTATTTATTTATTTATTTATTTATTTTTCAGATTTCCTGGGATTTCTAGGCTTATATTCTAGCTGGACTAGAAATCACTAGAGGTCACTTTTTTTTTTTTAAAGAAAAAATTAACTCCTTCTTGAGATTAATTTCTACTTGGTTTCACCGAAGAACTGAAAAACCACTTGACTGAGAGAGTTCTGGAAAGAATGTTTGGTGGTTGACCAACATGTTTTGTTTCTTATATCTTAATATTTAAGGACTTATTTAGAAATTACCCCCAGAAAGGGGAAGAATTACTCTGGTAACATATCAGACCACAGATAATGTCGACAAATTAGGATGGCACAAAAAAGATAGGCTTGACACAGAAAGATACACACACACACACACACACACACACACACACAAACACACACACACAAGAGCTGATGATTCTAAACACAAGCACATATATTGCAGAAGAGGATTTAATTTGTTGACAAATACACAGTAGTCAAAATCCTAAACACAAAAATAGAAATAGGGCTGGAGGAGGTAGCCCAGTCAATACTTTTCAAACAGAGGACATGAGTGTAACCCCTAGAACCCATTAAAAAATGCCAGATGTGGTGATGTGGATTTGTAATCCCAGCACTGGGAAAAGAGGCTCGCCAGTCTAGCATAGTTGGTGAGCTCCAGGCCAGTGAAAGAGGCCTTTCTCAAAGGAGGTAACATTCCTGAGGATGACATGTAAAGTTGTTGTACTGGGTGGTTTTGTGTGTCAACTTGACACAGCTAGAGTCATGAGACAGGAAAAAGCCTCAGCTGAGGGAATGCCTCCTTGAGATCCAGCTATAAGGCATTTTCTCAATTAGTGATCAACAGGGGAGGCCCAGTCCATGGTGGACAGTGCAATCCCTAGGCTGCTGGTCTTGGGTTTTATAAGAAGGTGGGAATGTGGCTGGAGAGATGGCTCAGCCGTTAAAAGCTAGGCTCACCACCAAAAATATAAGAAGGTGGGAATGAGCAAGCAAGCCAGTAAGCAGCACCCCTCCATGGCCTCTGTATCACTTCCTGCCTCTGGGATCCTGCCCTGTTTTGAGTTTCTGTCCTGATTAATGCTGAAGTGTAAACCAAATAAACCCTTTCTTCTCCAAATTGCCTTTTGGTCACAGCAATAAAAACCCTAATTAAGACCATTGTCCTCTGGTCTCCACCCACATATATACACACATGTACATGCACCTACAACTCCATCAGGCACAAACATATCAAAAGGATGGAAGCAAAAAATGAAAATAAAAACTTAAGGGCAACATAAAATGGATTTTTGATCATACTTAAAAAGTTAATTTCATATCAAACTATAAATATGTTTAGGTGGGCTACAAATTTGCCTTTCTGGCTATCAACCCCAAAACATTTATTGAGATTTGAGATGAAAATAAATAACTACTGAGTGTTTCTGTCACTGACATATTCAAGTACAGGTAAAGAGAGACTACAGTTAAGAGTAACAAGCTCATTAACACAAATTGCTACTTGGAAGGCAGAGGCAGGCATATTTCTGAGTTTGAGGCATGCCTGGTCTACAGAGTGAGTTCTAGGACAGTCAAGGCTACACAGAGAAACTCTCTCTTAAAACAAAACAAACAAACAAACAAACAGACAAATAAACAAAAACAAATTCCTAAGCATAATGGTATTTTGAGTTCTTTTTCTGTCTTCAGTTTTGTGAGAGACTGGGAACATGCTATGGAGACCAGGCTGGATTCAAATTTGCATAGGTCTTGCCTATGCCTCTTCAGAGCTAAGATTCCAGACTTTAGAGTAATTTGCCCAAAGTTATCTGAAAGAATAAAGATATTTGTCATCTCCCCTTCTCCCCACCAAGCAGGGTTTCTATGTGTTGCTCTGGCTGGCCTGAAATTCACTCTATAGACCAGGCTGGCTTTAAACTCAGAGATCCACCTGGTTCTGCCTTCAAATTACAAATTTTTAATAAGGGTACTTAAGGTGAAGCTCAGTAGCTTAGTATTTGTCCAACATGTAAAAGGGACACCCCCAGTACCAGAGGATAAAAATTCAGGCATGGTTGTGTATGTTTATAATCACAGCATGTGAGAGACTGAGGTAAGGGGACTTCCAAGAGTTTCAGGCCAGCCTGGGCTATGTATTGAATTCAAGAACTTGTCTCAAAACCAAAACCAAAACCAAACCAAACAAAACAAAACCAAAACTTAAGGCAAAACAAAACAAAAAATTGTTGTGAAATAATCTTTTTGTACACTGTGAAGTTTTGTCACTAGGATTAGTTTAATAAAAAGCTAAGTGGCCAATAGATAGATAGGATTTTTGAGGCAGAGAGAATGCTGTGAAGAATAAGAATAAGAATAAGAATAAGAATAAGAATAAGAATAAGAATAAGAATAAGAATAAGAATAAGAATAAGAAGGGCACTGAGAGGAGATGTCAGGACTCAAAGAAAGCAGCACAAACAGTACAGAGTAAAGGTAATAAAGCCACAAGGCAGAAAGTAAATTCACAGAAATGGGTTAATTTAAGTTATAAGAGTTAGTTAGGAACAAGCCTAAGCTATTGGCTGAGCTTTCGTAATTAATAAGTCTCCACATCATGATTTGGGAGCTGGCAGGAGGGACAGAAAAATCTTCCTACAAAAAAACCCAACAAAAAGCAGAAAAGGTCACTCATTTTTTAAAATGTCTACATTATAGAGGGAAATAAATAAGCATGCTGGTTTTAGTCATCTAACTTCTAAAAAACACCCCATAATGTCCTACAGAAAAATGAAATGCTAAAAAGAAAAAAATCACAGCTTGAATTTATTAAAATATCATAATTCACAAAGTACAGATTATACAACATATAAATTTATTGGCTTAAAAAACTCCTCTTTTTGCTTCTCTATTTGGGGTGGGGTCGGGGGTAGAATTCACTCCAACCAACCAATATTTCCTTTCCCAATGTAATTTATGTAAGCATTGTAGCTCAGATGGAAAAGTATCCTGGCAGTCGGGAGCCAAGGAATACCACAAAGTCACTGTAAGCATAGTGGCTTACAGTTCTGCTTTAGAGAAAGGTTTCCCCAATGTAATAACTCTGCTCCAGCAGGGGAGGGTTTCACCTGAGTTGTTAGGCTCTGCTTAGGTTCTCTAGAGTGTAACAACTCTGCTAGGAGAAAGTTTTGGTGGCAATTCTGCTCTGCTCTGCTCAACTCAGGCAAAAATTACTAAGCTGTGCTCTGCTGCAGTGAAAACGTCACACAGTGTAACAAACCTCATGCAAGAGATTTACTGGGAAGGAAGAATCCAGGAGTGTGGCTGCCTTTAGTGAGAAACAGCAGCAAACTAAACAGGGCACAGACCTGGTTCTGGCGCAGAGCTTTCCCTGGTGGTTTGGGATTGGTGGATTTTGATGGTCTGATTCTGAGGCAAGCTCAGGGACTGGTGGCATTTCAAGCTCAGGGACCTCAGGGATTGGTGGAATTCTGCAACCTGACTCTGTGGTAAGCTCAGGGATTGGTGCAATTTCAAGCCCTGGTCCTCAGGTCAAGTCAGGGTCAGGGTGTTTTTCCTTGACCTCTTTCCCCTACCATTTATTCTAGGTCCTCCCAGCCCCCCCCTTTTTTTTTTGACAAGATATGTATCCCAGGTTGGCCTTGAACTCCTATGTAGTGAACTGTAACTTCTGACCTTCTCGATTCCATCTCCTAAGAGTTGGTTTAATCAGGAATAGTAAATAACAAATGTCATTCGGAACCACAGGGCTGCCTGGGAACTTGGAGTCACTTGGCGTTTGGGGCAGGAGAGAGAGAGAACTGCAGTTCTGTGAAGGACCAGAATCCTGACCCAGTTGCCTTTAGTGTTTGGCCTTTGGAGGCTACACAGGTCTGCTGGGGAGATGTGATTGACATGGCATTTCACGAGTGCAGGGTGCAGGGTTGACTAGGCTCCTGTCATGAGTCTGAGGCGGGTCCTCGCTAAGTTGCATTTAGTGCATTGCTAGGCGACAGAAACAACAACAACAACAGCAACAACAACAACAACAACAACAACAACGGTAGGCAGAAGCTGAAGCCTTCCTTGCTGGAACTGTCGTTAAGGTGTGCATGTACGCACTTAAGAGACGTGAGGAAATCCTCCATTGGTAGATGTTGAACTGCAAGTTTTCCTGGTTGGAAAGCTCGAGATGTGTACCCGTAAACACGCACTTGGCTTAGCGGTGTTGCCAGGCTACAGAGGGGGTGGCTGATAGACACTGAACCACCGGCCTAGTGGTTCTCATGTGGCAGAGTGGAGAGACTTGCTGGCTTTATTTCAAAATTTTACCAGGAAGTGGTGGAGGCCACGGAGTGGAAGTGGGGGTGGGTGAGGGTGGGACAGGCTGGCCGGTTGGCCTCCCTGTGAAGAGGATCTTTTGGTCCAGGAGGAGGGGTTGGGTGCCTGGCTGCTCCTCTACCTGCCTGTGGCTTTGGGTGTGCTAGTGGTGATAGCCACCCAATTTCCAGATACATCACTGGATACTGCGCGGTGGGACAGATCCATCGTGCTGCAAGTGTCGGCGCTGTAGCTACTGTGGAGCGTTTCCTCACCTACCGGGTAAACGGTGTAAACGGCACAGATAAGAGGAACAGGTAATAGAACTTGGAAGTGAGTAGGAGCAGAAGATGAAGGGGCTGTTGGTGACAGGTAGGGCCAACTTGGGAAAGTGGTTGAGTCAACTGAGTAGGTGTGTTGAATAAGACGGGCGAGGGGGGAGTTTTGCTGTGCCATGGAAGGATCAACTCCCAACTTTTGGTTCTGAGAGAGAGGTAGGAAGCAGTACATAGATACACTGTCTAACGTGCTCACCAAGAAAAGGCTAGTGAAGACTTGTTTTTTTTTCACTTCAACTGTAGAGGATGGGTCAACTGAAAAACCTCAACTCTTAGGCCTGAAAATGAATTTCTTCCAAACCTAAATGCCTAGGTCAAATCGTATCTACTAGTTCCAAGAGGAGAATTTTGGGGAAGACTTGAGAACTTGGATACTCCCTAAGGTTGTCTTATGTATTAAGTATAGCTTTAAAGCGGAGGTATCCGAGTTGGAGTACTATTGATATGGATGTGATATAAAAAATAGCCCAGGATACATCATGTCCCCCATTTATGAGTAGAATTGGGGTAAACCTGAAAATATTTATTTTCCTTTGTGTCATCATACAATAAGGTCTTGTTAGGGAGAGTGTGTTAAATTTTTGTTTTGTATGTTAAGAAAAATCGAAAAATGCTGTTAGTTATAAAGCATCATAAATTGTAAGTGGAATTCCAATGTCATAGATACTAAACTGTGAAATAAAGATCATTTTAAGGAAGACATGATGTTCATTGGTATGCAACCCCAGCTCCTACTAGCTTCCTAGTAAGTTGAGATACAATTTCAAGATCATTCCCATCTGAACAACATACCTGAGCCTTCTGCAGCTAAAAACACACTTTTCTAAATATGTAATCCTTGAGCCTGAGAGACTAACTCAGTAGCTAGAGGTGCTTGCTGCCAACCCTGACAAGTTGAGTTCCATTCCTGGGACCCACATGGTGGATAAGAATTGACTTCCACAAGTTGTCCTCTGAATACTTCCACACACTAGGTAAAATGAGATCTCTCCCCCCATCACACCCCATAATCTTTATATGTCTGTATGTCTGCATAGTAGGTATAATTCTATTATTTCACTTCATTGAAATGCCGTATTTGTTAGTAGTAGGAATACTAATCATCATTGTGTCCATCAAATACTAAGCTGTCAGATGCTGGAAACACTTGTACATGCTTTGTACAGAATTGAAATTGAAGCATCACATTAGTGCTATGGAAGATAGCTACTGTGTTTAATCCCCATCATATGGATAAGGAGATTGAGTTATGGAGCTCACAAAAATCCCAGAAAGTAGGTAGTAGGTAACAGATTAGAGTAGGATTAAATCCAAGCTGAATTAAATCTACTGGGCTTTCTCCTTTTATTCAGACAGACTATTCCAAGCATGGATGTTGTCATGATAAAGCACTTGCCCTGAATGGGGCAGGCCTTGTCTTATGTCCCCAGAATTGGAAGAAATGAAGAAAAATAATCTTCCTTCAGAAGAAAGTTAGACATTATTTAATTTTTAAAATTATATGGATAAATATGCTTTGACATAGATCTCCATTATTTTCTAAAAAGTTCTCTTATTTCCACAGAACTGCACGGCATTATGCTCTGCACATGGCCATTTGGGAGTGGTAACTCTTCTAATAGACAGAAACTGTAACATTAATGTCTATGACGATGACAACTGCACACCCCTAATTAAGGTAGATGTACAGACAACAGTTACTGTATGAGATGGATTAATTAGACTTAAATTCTTGGACTTGTGTACTGGGTAATGGTTAACACAGAAACTCATAACTCATCTAAATGCAGAAAGGAAGTATCTGTGGAGTGCTTAGCCATAAATGGGACATCTGTATTGTACCCTTTCCCAGAAGGCTCAGGGACCATCACAAGACAGAAGCCTGAAATGAGGCAAACCAATAGGAACAAGGGTCCCATGGAGAGGTGTTGATTGGGAGGACTGTGGATGAGAAATATGACAGAAGCAATAACTGGGACCAGGAGGTTGTGCATAAGCTGATGATTTATGCCAGGCAAGTTTATTAAGAAGTACAGCCTCAAATATGCTATTTTTCAAAAGGACAAATAACCAAGGCCATCAAGAGCTAAGACAATGTTGGCAAAGAGAACATCTCAGACACAGTTGCCTAAGGACAGATAACCACAGCCCAGGAGGAAGAGTTGGGTCACCAGAAGCTTCAGCTTTGACTCTTTTGAAGCACTGGCTCTATCCCTAGATTGTCTTGCTAAGTCTGCTTCTGGACAAGGATACAGAGCTAAAAGTCCCCTTTGTCTTTTCATCAGAGTCTCTAGGGAAGTCTTGGGTAGGTCTGATTCCGCACACTGAAAGACTGTGAGAGTCAGAGGTCAAGGAGGACCAGAGTGAAACAGTGTCTTCTGGGCGTGACAGGACTGATGCACTCATGAACCCACAGCAGCAGGGATTCCCTGACCAAGACCTGAGCAAGATCAAGCCATTCTAGCATGGAGTGGGAAAGGAGTTCTGTGAGCCCCATCTCTAACTTAGGACTTAATGACAGTTGGTGACTTCTGGGGAAGGGATAGTTAGCTTTCTTTAAGGGTATGGCTACTAGTAGGTTGACCACATCCCAGTAGATGATTCCACGTCAGGAATATATGGGCAGAACAAATTGGAGTCAGTGGGTTATTTATTATTGTTTTTTAAAGATGACATGAAGTTGAGGAGTATACAGAGGTGGGACTGGATTTGGGAGGAGTTAGGAGGAGGAGTTGGGGTGAATATGATCAATATACATTGTATGAAATTCTCAAAGAATTAATAAATAATTAAAAAGTGCTTATATTATCTGGTGTTTTGATGCACACCTGTAATCCTAATACTTGGGAGACTCAAGCAGGAGAATTTTGAATTCAGGCAAGGCTGAGCTGCATACATGACCCTGTCTCAAAAGTAAAAAAAAAAAAAAAAAAAAAAGAAAGAAATTCTTAGAATAAAAAGTGAATGTGTCTCATTTAATGATAAGTAATTGATGGAACCTGTGGAGTGCTTAGTTTCAGTTGAATTGATGACTTATTTACTTATGTAACACCTACAGGCCTCACAGCATCAGCATGAGGAATGTGTGGCTCTCTTGCTACAGCATGGTGCTGATCCAAATGCTGTGGATGCTCTTGGAAACACTGCCCTCCACTATGCAGTGCACAGTGAAAACACATTCATAGCTTCCCAGCTCCTTGAACATAGTGCAAATATTGAAGCTAAAACAAAGGTAAAAAAGCTTCTATTTCCAATCCACCTCTAATATATTGTTTTATAAAATATTGACACACATGGCTCTGTTTTCCACCATAGAAGCTCAGGCATTCACTGAATGAAAATACTCTGTAGGGAGTTAATCAATCAAAGGTATCAAAGGTACAGATACTTTCAAAGGCTTTTTAGGGGCTACAGATTTCTTCTATGCATTCATGGCAAATAGTTGCAGGAACATTGAATTTGTTAAAGGCAAAAATATTTTTCTTATCTCTTTTCACCAAAGACTTTTTTTGAGTTAGTGTAAAACCACACAAGAAAGCAAAACATTTCTTATGATTGGGTTTTACAACTGAAAAAGAGGATTTTATAACTGGAAATTGTGTTGCTATTAATAAATTGTACAAACACAGTTTGTCTCTCAGATATGAGGCTGAAACAGGGAAAATGAGAATACAGTTATAATCAAAGGCATGCAGGCACATATGGAATGGAAATACAAAGAAGACATTGTTTAATTATCCCACGTTTATATAAGCAGATGAAAATGATCTTTAACTGGGGAAACAACACTCATAGTTTGATAAAATAAATATTGACTTTAAAAAGGCCTTGAGATAACCTAGCTTATTAATCAAAACAGAGAACCACTCTTATACCCCCAATACCAAGCTCCTTCTTCTGCTGACCCTCGAGGATAACTGAGGCCTTAGTACCATCTCATGTGGGCTGCTGCCCTCTTGCAGCTAATCTGACCACTCAGAAGTCACTATTAGAGTTTTTAATTGATTAACTGTATGTGTTTACTTCTGGTTTATATTTTGCCTAAAATAAAAATAACTTTAGTTACTAAAATGTAGTTTTTCATATTGCAATTAGTTATTGATATATGTGAGAATAAAATTTTGTACTGAGATTTTTTAGCTGCTGAGATACAAATCTTGCATCTTATAGCAATTAGTCATGAAACCTAATTGAACTGTCTTTTAATTCAGAGCAATTTCCTGAAGGATCCATTCCTGCCACCCTAAGTAGAAGAGACTCAAATGATCTTCACCCCTAACCTTGTGCAAGCATTCACATTATTGGAAAATGGTGACCACCATATCCTTGAGGTCCTTCCTTAAGTGTGACTGTTCTTCACAAAAGTGCTATCATGCATGGGTTTAAGTCAAAGGGATTTAATACTGGGCCTATATTCATAGTTCTTTAATAATGGAATATTTCATTCTCTATGGTGCTCCTGGAACAGTAAATATTATTTGAAATACAGACTGAGAAAGTCGGCTCTGGAAATGACAGTTTAGCTCATTCATCCAACAGAAGCAAAACATTTACTACCATGTGTAGTTGAGTATTTTACTCTTTGGGGCATCTGCCACCCAGCTCCCAAATAAATATATGGAGACTTATTCTTACTTATGAATGCCTGGCCTTAGCTTGGCTTGTTTCTGGGAAGCTTTTCTAACTTAAATTATTCCACTTATCTTTATCTACATTTTGTCTCTGTGGTTTTCTTTTCTTTATTCTATATATCTTTCTTTCCTTCTTACTCGGTGACTGGCTGTGTGTCTGGGTGGTTGGCCCCTGGTGTCCTCTTCTCCTTTTCTCACTCCTTGATTTCTCCTTCTATTTATTCTCTCTGCCTGCCAGCCCCACCTATTTCTCTCCCCTGCCTAGCTATTGGCCATTCAGCTCTTTATTAGACCAATCAGGTATTTTAGGCAGGCAAAGTCACATAGCTTTACAGCAATGTAAAAGAATGCAACAACACATTAAACAAATATTCCACAGCATAAACAAATGTAATACATCCTAAACTAATATTCCACAACAACCATGTTTTAGGGTTGGGGCAATGGAGATAAGAGATAGTGTCTCTGCTTTCAAGACATTCTTGTTTTAGTTGAGAAAACCAATATAGCCACACTAAAGTGAAGAATCTTGGCACCAGACTGGAGCAAGTTTTAGAGAGGTTTCAAAGAGTAGGAGCAGTCTGTGGGGTGCAGCTGGAAACCAAGGAAGAGTTACCAGTTCATCTCCTCACTGTGCTATTTATGTTTGTAACATTTTAGATGATTTACACTATTTATTTTAACATTAAAAAATTAGTTCTATTTATATTTGTAACATTTTAAAAAGATTTTTCATCAGTTGAGAAATACATCTTTCACATGCTGTAAATTGTTTTTGTGTTTTGCTTTTTCCCTCCTCAGGATGGCTTCACACCACTTTTACTTGCTCTATAGCAAAATAAAGACCAGATTGCAGAACTTTTAATGGAGAAAGGTGCAAATATACACATGATGTTTTACCGGGACAGGTATGGTTCAGTGCTATTAAATCTCCTACTTATACTCATACCACTCAAACACCTTTAGTCTTAGTGCTATTTTTTTAAAAAAAATCTATTTCTTTTATGTATATGAGTGCTTTCCCTACATGTATGTATGGGCATCATGTATGTGTACGGGGCCTGTGGAAGTCAGAAAAGGTCATTGGATCACTTGGAACTGAAGAAACCTGTGGTTGTGTATTGGTGAAATTATTAAGGCCACTCCACATAGTTAAAAGGGAGGTTTATTTTGTGGGGTAACTTACAAGTGAAGGGATAGGTTACAGGGTCTGGGAAAGGTGTAGTGCAGTCCAGGAGTGTTCTCTGGAGAACTCTGCTCGGTCTACCTCCAGTGTCCAGAGTCCAGGAACCAAGAGAGCCCCTGCATCAGGATCTCGGGTCTTCAGCGTCCTCTCTCAGCCCCGCCTTGTAGGCGTGACTATTACTGAAGCCTCAGTGGGGGTTGGAACTTCCAGGTCAAAGATGGAATGGCTATCCACTACAGTTGTGAGGCATCATGTGGGTACTGGGAACTGAATCAGGTTTTTTTTTTTTTACAAGAACAACAAGTGCTCTTAACCACCAAGCCATCTTTCTATCCCCTAGTGCTAATAGTTTTTGTTTTTGTTTTCTTGAGACAGGGTCTCTCTACATAGTCATGGATGTCCAGAAACTCACTATGTGGTCCAGGCTGGCCTCAAACACACAGAGATACACCTGTCTCTGCCTCTTGACATGCCCAGCTTTTTTTTTTGCCCTACTGCTATTTTTTTTTTAGTTCTTCTCTCATATGTTACATCCTGAATGCAATTTCCCCTTCTTTCTCTCCTCCCAGTCCCTCCCCTCCACCTTCACTCTACCCTAGATGCCCTCTTTCTCTGTTACCGTTTAGAAAAGGGTAGGCCTCCCAGGGTTATAAACCAAACATGGAGTATCAAGTTGCTATAAAACTAGGCACATACCCTCATATTAAGGCTAATAAGGGAACCCAGTAGGAGGAAAAGGATCCTAAAAGCAGGCAAAAGAGACAGTCCCCAATCCCACTGTTAGGAGTCCCACAAGAACACCAAGCTATACCACCATAACATATATGCGGAGGACCTAGGTCAGACCTGTACAGGCTCCCTGATTGTCCCTTCAGCCTCAGTGAGCTCCTATGAGCCCAGGTTAAATTGATTTTGTAGGTTTTCTTACAATGTCCTTGACCCCTCTGACTAGTACAATTCTTCTTCCTCCTCCTCTTCCATTGGATTCCCCAAACTCCACCTAATGTTTGGCTTGGGGGGTCTCAGCATCTGTTACCATCAGTTGTTGGATGAAGCCTTTCCAATGACAATAATGCTAGGCTCTAGTCTATGAGTATAGCAGAGTATCATTAGGAATCATTTCACTGACATGTTTTCTTTTTCTTTTGTGCCAGATGGATTTGGTTGTACTCTATGTCTCTGGGCTATCTAGCTTCGGGGTTCTGGCCCTCCAGGCAGTGTCAGTTAGGCGGGACAAATTGTAGGTCAAAGGTTTTGTGGCTGGGTTGGTGTCCTAGTCCCACCATTGGAAGACTTGTCTGGTTACAGAAGATGGCTGGTTCAGGCTCTGTATCCCCCATCACTTAGAGTCTTTGCTAGGCTTACCCTTCTAGATTTCTGGGAGTTTCTATTTCACTATGTTTCTACCTTGCCCCTGAAATGCTCCCCAATTTCAGCCATCTGTCCCAGTACTCTCTCCCTCCATTTCTCCCCCACCTGATCCCTCCTGTTCCCATCCCCACCCACCCTGAGTCTACCCATAAAATCTATTCTATTTCCCCTTACCGGGAGATTCATGCTTACCTTCTTGAGCCCTCCTTGTTACTTAGCTTCTCTGGTTCTGTGGATTGTAGCAAGATTATCTCTTTTTTATTTAAATAATTTTTTTAATTAAGAGATTTTCTACTCATTTTACATACCAATGACAGATTCCCCTGTCCTCCCTCCTCCTGCCCCCAGCCTCCACCCCCCCAGCCCCCCCTCATTCCCACTTCCTCCAGGGCAAGGTCTCCTATGGGGAGTCAGCAGAGCCTGGTACATTTAGTTGAGGCAAGTCCAAGCCTCTCCTTCCTGCACCAAGGCTGTGCAAAGTGTCCCATCATAGGCACTAGGTTCCAAAAAGCCAGCTCATCCACTAGGGACAGGTTCTTATCCCACTGCCTGGGGGCCCCCTATACAGTTCAAGCCAAACAACTGTCTCAACTCTCCAGAAGGCCCAGTCCAGTACCATGGGTGCTCCTCTGCTATTGGTCCATAGTTCATGCGTTTCCAATAGTTTGGATAGTTGTCTCTGTACTTTTTCCAGTCATGGTCTTGATATGCCTTGCTCACAGAATCCCTCCTCTCCCCCATAAACTGGACTCCTGGAGGTCTGCCTTGGACCTGGCCATGGATCTCTGCATCTGTCTCCAACATGATTACCTCTTACTTTACAGCTAATATCCACTTATAAGTCAGTACATACTATGTCTTTCTGGGTGTAGGTTACCTCATTCAGGATGGTCTTCTATAGTTTCATTCATTTGCCTGAAAATTTCATGATTTTATTTTTTTAATAGCTGAGTAATACTCTATTGTGCAAATGTACTAGTATGTAGACCAGACTGAGGTTTTCTTTATCCATTCTTTGGGGGCATCTAGGTTGTTTCCAGTTTCTGGCTGTTATAAATAAAGCTGTAATGAACATAATTGGACAAGTGTATTTGTGGTAAGATGGAGTGTCCTTTGGGTATATGCCCAGGAGTGGTATAGCTGGGTCTTGAGGTAGATGGATTTCCAATTTTCTTTTTTTTTTTTTTGATTTTTTGAGACAGGGTTTCTCTGTGTAGCTTTGTGCCTTTCCTGGAGCTCACTTGGTAGCCCAGGCTGGCCTCGAACTCACAGAGATCCACCTGGCTCTGCCTCCCAAGTGCTGGGATTAAAGGCGTGCACCACCAACGGCCGGCGGGATTTCCAATTTTCTAAGAAACTGCCATATTGATTTCTGAAGTGGATGTATAAATATACACTCCAACCAGCAATGGAGGAGTATTCTCCTTGCTCCACATCCCTGCTAGCATATGCTGTCATTTGTATTTTTGATCTTAGCCATTCTGACAGGTGTAAGAAGGAATCTCAGAGTTATTTTGATTAACATTTTCTTGATGGCTAAGTGTTAAACATTTCTTGGCCACTTGAGATTCCTCTGTTGAAAACTCTCTGTTTAGATCTGTACACCACTTTTAAATTGGATTATTTGGTTTGTTGATGTCTAGTTTCTTGAGTCCTTTATATATTTTGGATATTAGGCCTCTGAGAGTTGATTTCATTGATCAACCTATCTGTTTTTATGGCAGCACCACAAGGTTTTAATTACTATAGCTCTGTATTACAGCTTGAAATCAGGGATGAAGATCCCCTGGAAGATCTTTTATTGTATAGGACAGGATTTTTTTAGCTATCCTGAGTTTTTTGCTTTCCAATATTGTAAGTGTTACAGCTCTGAGGGGAAAGGCTTCCCCAGTGTAAGTGTTACAGTTCTGAAGGGAAAAGTATTCTGGCAGTAAGGAGCCAAGGAATACCACAAAGTCACATTGCACAACAAGCCTCAAATAAGAGATTTATTGGGAGGTGTGGTGGTATTCTAATTGTACTGAAATGTGATTTTGATTGTATGTTAATAAATAAAGTTGCCCAGGGTCAGAGCTATTAGAGTCATAACAAGAGTGTGGCAGTGGTGCACACGCCTTTAATCCCATAGATCTCTGTGTGTTCAGGGATACAGCCAGCATTGGAGACGTATGCCTTTAAGACCTAGGGGGCTGTACATTCAGACAGTGATGAGGCAGTCACGTGTTTGGGTTTACAACCAATGAGAAGGCAGAACAAAATACTATAAAAAAATGAACAGACAGGATATAGCTCTCTTTCGGGAAGCTGGGACAGCAGAAGGAAGGGTGAGATTTTAGCTCTGAGCTCTGACCTCTTGGCTTTCTCTTTTACATTGTTTCTGTGTTTCTTATTTAATAAGACGGTTGGTTACATCAACATCTGGTGCCCAACGTGACAAGAATCCATTAAAAACCGCTTGGCTTGGGGGCAGGTCCACTTTCCCGCAAGGGCGGCAGGCGGCAGTCAGCTTCTTAGTCCAAGTGGCGTCTTCCTAGCCTGGGTCTAGGTCTGCTTGACCTCAGACTGGACTAACTGTGAGCTGCTTGCTTAAAGCCAGTGTTACAGGTGTTACAAACAACTCAGACCTGCCCTGCCGAACAGGGCCCTGCCTGTAAAGCCAACGCATGTGGTGGGAGCTTAGGGAAGCCAGACCCAAGCCTTGACTCGGCACAAGAGGGAACACGTGGCTGGATTTAAGCTTTAGCTGGCTACACTTTTTTGTGCCTTCTCTCTCTCTCTCTCTCTCTCTCTCTCTCTCTCTCTCTCTCTCTGGATTTACACCTGGGACACTAGGTGGCTGCTTTGAAAATCCCCTCGGATTTCTACTGTTCTACGCAGATTTGTTAAGTCATAACATATCAGATATTTTAAAGGAAACTATCTAAAAGAGAAATTTTTTCCACATTAAAAAACAAATGGGTTTTATGTGTACATTGGAAGAAAATTGGTTTTTGTTCGAAATTTTAGGCAGTCTGACAATGGAACAACTATATAATATTAGTATTGGTGGAATTATGCACCTTATCACTATGCTAATCCACATTTTAATATTTAAAAAGATAGTCAATTTAAGTGCCAGGATAACAGCTTTAGAAGAACTTGTTAAACCTGTAAAAATTCAGACAGAAGAAATTAACAGTGAAGCTGTTTCAAGTTTGGATCATAAGGTTGCAGAAAGAAAGCCTGTTTTCACACAGTCACCCTTTAATTTATCCTGTAACCATACAGCAGATGCCTGATCAAATGGCTACACAAAATATTTGGGCTCCAATTCAAATGTTGGATTTAAAAAGTTTTAAGGAGGCAATAGTATCTTATGGCATGCATTCCCCATATGTAAAGCAAATGTTAAACTCTTGGTCAACATATAATAGGATTGTACCACAGGACTGGCGGGACCTTGCACAAGGTGTTCTGGAACCCAGCCAGAGACTTCAATTTCTGACCTGGTTTAAGGAGGAGGCTAAAAACATAGAAAAACAATGGAGGGATAAAGGAATACAAGTTTGCCAGGATCAGCTTATTGGAGAAGACCAATATGCTTCAGTACAAACACAATGTTTATATGATGTCCAAACCCTAATTTTATGTCGAACGGCAGCCTTGAATGCATGGGACAGAGTTGAGGAACCAGGAAAAAAATCTGAGTCATTTACAAAGGTGATGCAAGGCCCAAAAGAGTCTTTTACAGATTTCTAACAAAGACTGGCTTCAGCAGTAAAGAGAATGGTCTCGGATTCAGAAGCTGGTAAGGCAATAATTGAATCTTGCCCTTTGAGAATGCGAATGCAGCATGCAAAAGAATAATCAGGCCATTAAGGGCAAGATCTGCACCTATGGAAGATTGGATTAGAGAAACAATTAATGTTGAGGCTGATGAGCATGATGATACGTGGGTAGGAGAAGTAATTTCAAAAGGTTTGAGGAATGTTAGATGTTTTGGATGTGGAAAGCAAGGACATTTGAAAAGGGACTGTAGACAGGTCATTCTGAGAAACAATGTTTCTACAAGGAACAATGGCAACAGAATGCCCCTCCCTTCCTTCTGGAGTATGCAGAAGGTGTGGTAAGGGAAAACACTGGACCAATGAATGTAGATCAACAAAGGACAGACAGGGTAATCCTTTGCCTCAGTCTTCGGGAAACTCCCAGAGGGGCCTTGAGAAGACCCCCATTGCAAATCCAGTTCAAATCTTTCCTTCAACCATAGGGGAAATCCCTGCTCTGAGCGATTAAATAACCAAATGCCTATTGGAATAAATCATGCTGGTCAGGATGATGAAACAGAGAGAATAGAAAATTCAGGAGAAAACATAAAGAAATTTTTTTGGCAAACTTCTATTAATGAACAAAGACCAAAATTAACGATAAAAATAAATGGTGTTTTGTTGTCTGGTCTGGTAGACACAGGTCTGGACGTTACCATAATTGCACCAGAATTTTGGCATCCAACTTGGCCTCTTCAGGAGGTAAACGTTCAACTGTTAGGAATTGGGACATTATCTCAGGTGAAACAGAGTGCAAGATGGCTCGAATGTATAGGTCCAGTAGGACAGAGAGGAAAATTAAAACCATATGTGGCTAACATAACTATGAACCTGTGGGGTCGAGACTTGTTGCAACAATGGAATACTCAGATTAACATCCCTCCAATCTCAGAAACAAATCATAATCTAGCACATGTTACTGAGAGAAATATTAGAAGATATTGTTCTAATGAGTGGTCACTAGCCATCCATATTATACAAGAGCAGGGCACAATAACTGATGATCTTCCAAAGACACCAACAGCTCTACCTTTAAAATGGTTAACAGACAAGCCTGTATGGGTCCAACAATGGCCTTTAACAACAGAGAAACTCCAGGCTTTAGAAGAGCTGGTAGAAGAACAGTTAAATGCTCAGCATATTGAAGAATCAACCAGCCCTTGGAATTCTCCTGTATTTGTTATTAAAAAGAAATCTGGTAAATGGAGAATAGTAACAGACCTTAGAGCAATTAACAAAGTAATTCAGCTAATGGGCTCTCTACAATCTGGGATGCCTTTGCCTACTCTGTTATCAAAAGGATGGCCTCTCATAATTATTGATTTAAAAGACTGTTTCTTTTCAATACCCTTACAAGAAAAAGACAGAGAAAGATTTGCTTTTACAGTACCTACTTATAATAATTCTCAACCGGTTAAAAGATTTCAATGGAGGGTCCTCCCACAGGGAATGTTGAATAGCCCAACTCTGTGTCAATATTTTGTACAACAGCCATTGGGAGTGATACGTAAAAAATTTCCTAAATCTATAATTTATCATTATATGGATGATATTTTACTAGCTGACTCAAATGCAGATACTTTAGAAAGAATGTTTGAAGAAGTAAAGAAAAATTTGCCTTGCTGGGGATTACAAATTGCTCCTGAAAAGATACAAAGAGGAGATTCTATTAATTATTTAGGATATAAAATAGAGCTACAAAAAATTAGACCCCAAAAGGTGCAAATTCAGAGCGATAGACTACAGACTCTTAATGACTTTCAAAGATTATTTGGAGACATTTCTCATCTACGAACTATTGTTGGGGTAAAAAATGATGAACTGACTAATTTGTTCAAAACCTTAGAAGGTGACAAGGACTTAAATAGTCCAAGAGAATTATCACCTGAAGCTGAGAAAGAATTGGCCTTGGTAGAAAAGAAAGTGCATGAAGGACACGTGGATCGTATTGATCCAAAGCTGGATTGCATTTTGGTTATTTTACCTTCTAGGTGTTCTCCTACTGGAATATTAATGCAGAGGGAAGATATTATATTGGAATGGATATTTTTACCAAATAAACCAAATAAAAAATTAAAAATTTATGTGGAAAAAATCTCTGACTTGATTTACAAAGGAAAATTGAGACTTCGTCAATTAGCAGGCATAGACCCAGCAGAAATTGTTGTACCATTAACTAAGGAGGACATTGAAAATTATGGACAGAAAGTGACCCTTGGCAAAGAGCTTGCAGTAATTTTTTGGGAGAAATTAACAGCAAATATCCCAAAAGCAATAGAATTGATCTTATAAAGAGAACTGATTGGATCTTGCCTCTAATTGTACAGGAAAAACCCATATCTGGAGTTCGTACATTTTTTTTTTTAAGTAAATTTATTTTACAACATCATTTAGTTCAACATAATAGCCACAGATTCCCCTGTTCTCCCACTCTCGCCCCCTCCCCCTTCCCCCACCCCACCCCCCATTCCCACCTCCTCCAGATCAAGGTCTCCCCCGAGGACCGGGATCGACCTGGTAGACTCAGTACAGCCAGGACCAGTCCCCCCTCCCAGACCGAGCCAAGTGTCCCTGCATATGTCCCAGGATTCAAACAGCCAACTCATGCAACAAGCCCAGGACCCGGCACCAACACACGGCTGCCTCCCAAACAGATCAAGCCAAATGACTGTCTCACCCGTTCAGGGGGCCTGATCCAGTTGGGGGCCCCTCAGCCTTTGGTTCATAGATCCTGTGCTTCCATTCGTTTGGTTATTTGTCCCTTTGCTTTATCCAACCCTGGCTTCAACAATTCTCGCTCATATAAACCCTCTTCTTTCTCACTAATTAGACTCCCAGTGCTCCACCAGGGGCCCAGCTGTGGATGTCTGCATCCAGATTCCTCAGACCTTCCTTGGATGGTGTTTATTGCACAACTAACAGGGTGTCTGGCCATCCCATCACCAGAGTAGGTCAGTTCCTGCCGTCTCTCGTCCATTGCCAGCAGTCTTTTGTGGGGGTATCTGTGGATCTCCGTGGGCCTCCCTAGTTCTCTGCTTCCTCCCCTTCTCATGTGGTCTTCATTTACCATGGTCTCCTATTCGTTGTTCTCCCTCTCTTTTCTTGATCCAGCTAGGATCTCCCACTCTCTTTCTCTCGACCGTCGCTCTTCATTGTTCCCACTCATGACCAGGCTGTTCATGTAGATCTCATCCATTTCTCCATGTCTTTTTTGGGGTCCCGTTTTCCAGGTAATCTCACTGGTGATGTGAGTTGCAGTTCAGTCCTCCTTGTTCCACATCTAGTGTCTTCCTATGAGTGAGTACATACCATATTTGTCTTTCTGAGTCTGGGTCACCTCACTCATGATGATTTTTTCTAGATCCATCCATTTGTCTGCAAACCGTATGATGTCATTGTTTTTCTCTGCTGAGTAGTATTCCATTGTGTATATGTGCCACAATTTTTTTATCCATTCTTCAGTTGAAGGGCATCTAGGTTGTTTCCAGGTTTTGGCTATTACAAACAATGCTGATATGAACATAGCTGAGCAAGTGCTCTTGTGGTATGATTGAGCATTTCTTGGGTATATGCCCAAAAGTGGTATAGCTGGATCTTGGGGGAGATTGATTCCCAATTTTCTAAGAAAGCGCCATATTGATTTCCAAAGTGGTTGTACAAGCTTGCATTCCCACCAGCAGTGGAGGAGAGTTCCTCTAGCTCCACAACCTCTCCAGCATAAAGTGTCTTCAGTGTTTTTGATCTTAGCCACATCTCAAATTCAAAGACAGACACTACCTAAGAATAAAAGGCTGGGAAAAGACTTTCCAATCAAATGGTCTTAAGAAACAAGCAGGGGTAGCCATCCTGATATCCAACAAAATAGACTTCAAACTAAAATCAATCAAAAGAGATAAAGAAGGACATTACATATTCATCACAGGAAAGATCGACCAAGATGAAGTTTCAATTTTGAACATTTATGCCCCAAACACAAGGGCACCCACATATGTAAAAGAAACATTACTAAAGCTTAAACCACATATAAAACCCCACACATTAATAGTGGGAGATCTCAACACCCCACTTTCACCACTGGACAGATCTCCCAAATCGAAACTTCACAGAGAAATAAAGGACTTAACTGATGTCATGACCCAATTGGACCTAATAGATATCTACAGAACATTCCATCCTAACAAGAAAGAATATACATTCTTCTCAGCATCCCATGGAACTTTCTCTAAAATTGACCACATACTTGGCCACAAAGCAAATCTCAACAGATACAAAACAATTAGAATAACCTCCTGTGTTCTATCAGACCACCATGGGTTAAAGTTAGATCTCAACAACAACAAAAACTACAGAAAACCTACAATCTCATGGAAACTGAATAATGCTCAACTAAATCACCAATGGGTTAAGGAAGAAATAAAGAAAGAAATTAAAGACTTCCTAGAGATCAATGAAAATGAAGACACCACATACCCAAACTTATGGGACACTATGAAAGCAGTGCTAAGAGTGAAATTCATAGCACTAAATGCACACATAAAGAAGTTGGAGAAATCTCACACTAGTGACTTAACAGCACACCTGAAAGCTCTACAAGAAGAAGCAAAGTCTCCCAGGAAGAATAGACGCCAGGAAATTATCAAAGTGAAAGGGGAAATTAATAAATTAGAAACTAAGAGAATAATACAAAAAATTAATGAAACAAAGAGTTGGTTCTTTGAGAAAATCAACAAGATAGACAAGCCCTTATCCAAACTATCCAAAAGACAGAGAGAGAGAGAGAATCCAAATCAACAAAATCAGAAATGAAAAGGGGGACATAACAACAGACATTGAGGAAATCCAGAGAATTATAAGGTCATATTTCAAAAACCTCTACTCCACAAAACTGGAAAACCTAAAAGAAACGGACATTTTTCTGGATAAGTACCACATACCTAAGTTAAATCAAGACCAGATAAACTATTTAAATAGCCCAATAACCCCTAAGGAAATAGAAACAGTCATTAAAAGTCTCCCAACCAAAAAAAGCCCAGGACCAGATGGTTTCAGTGCAAAATTCTACCAGATCTTCAAAGAAGAGTTAATTCCAATACTCTCTAAATTGTTCCACATAATAGAAACAGAAGGAACATTACCAAACTCCTTCTATGAGGCTACAATTACCCTGATTCCTAAACCAAACAAGGATACAACAAAGAAAGAGAACTACAGACCGATCTCCCTCATGAACATTGATGCAAAAATACTCAATAAAATATTGGCAAACAGACTTCAAGAACACATCAGAACAATTATCCACCATGATCAAGTAGGCTTCATCCCAGGGATGCAAGGGTGGTTCAACATACGAAAGTCCATCAACGTAATACACCATATAAACAAACTCAAAGAAGAAAACCACATGATCATCTCACTAGATGCAGAAAAGGCATTTGACAAAATCCAACACCCCTTCATGATAAAAGTCTTGGAACGATCAGGAATATGGGAAACATACCTAAACATAATAAAGGCAATATATAGCAAACCAACAGCCAACATCAAAATAAATGGAGAGAAACTCAAAGCAATTCCACTAAAATCAGGTTGGTTACATCAACAGGGAGGGAAAAATCCAGGAGGGTGGCTGCCTCTGTTATGGCAAGCAGTAGTAGGAACTGAGCATAAAGCAGGGTTTCCACAGAGTTTCAGGGATGGGGGCTTTCCAGAGTGGCCTGGATTTGGTGGGATTTTTGTGACCTGATCTCGGGGAAATCTTAGGGAATGGTGGGATTCTGTGGTCAGACTCTGGGACAAGATCATAGATTGGTAGGATTTCATGCTCAGGAATTAGAGGGATTCTGTGACCTATTTTTGAGACAAGCTCCAGAGATTGGTGGAATTCTGTTTCTTGGTCCTGGGCTTGGGCTTGGGGGTCAAGTCAGGGTCAGGGTGTTTTTTTCTTTCTGTGGCCCTGGTCTTGGGGTTAAATTCTGTGTCAGGAAGGTTTTACATGACTGTTTTTACCCTATCCATATGAAATTGAGTATTGTTCTTCCAAAGGTCTGTAAAGAATTTTGTTGGGATTTAGGTGGGAATTGCTTTGAATATTTAGAATGCTTTTGGTAAGATAGCCATTTTTAATATGTTAATCTTATCTGTAAGTGTTACAGCTCTAAGGGGAAAGGTATTCTGGTAGTCAAGAGCCAAGAAATATTACAAAGTCACACCACATAACAAACCACATGCAAAAGATTTATTGGAATGGAAGAACCCAGGAGAGTGGCTGCCTCTGCTTGGGTGAGAAGCAGTAGGGAAATGAGAAGAAGATGGGGATCATATAGGATTTCTTGGGGTTGGGCAGAGCTATAAAGGGTAGAAATTTCCAGGGTGGGCATTGGTGGGATTTCAAGTCCTGAGCTTGGAGCAAGCCCAGGGATTGGTGGGATTTCAAGTCTTTTTTTTCTTTCTCTTTTTTAAAAAAGGTATTTTATTTTATAATTAATATTTTGTATCATCCATGGATTCCCCTGTCTTCCCTCTTCCCAACCCCCAGCCTTCCCCCACAACCCACCCCCGAGTCCCACCTCCTCCTAGGCAAGGTCTCCCCTGGGGAGTCAGCCCAGCCTGGTAGATTCAGTTGAGGCAGGTCCAGTCCCCTCTTCCCTACATCAAAGCTGAGCAAAGTGTCTCAGCATAGGCCATAGGTTCCAAAAAGCCAGCTCATGCACTAGGGACAGGTCCCGGTCTCACTGCCTGGGGGCCTCCTAAACAGTTCAAGCTAATCAACTGTCTCACTTATCCAGAGGGCCTGGTCCAGTTTCATGGGGGCTCCTCAGCTATTGGTTCACAGTTCATGTGTTTCCACTAGTTTGGCTATTTGTACCTATGCTTTTTCCAATCATGGTCCCAATATCACTTGCACATATAATCCCTCCTCTCTCTCACTGATTGGACTCCTGGAGCTCCACCTGTGGCTTGGTCATGGATCTCTGCATCTGCTTCCATAAGTCACTGTATGAGAGTTCTATCATGACAGTTAGGGTGTTTGGCCATCCAATCACTGTAACTAGTTTTCCTGCCTTGCCCACAGTCAAGACAAATCTTTGTCACCCACCAGTCCCTCAGCCGTCAGACTCAACGAAGTAAACATAGAGACTTTTATTGCATACAAACTGTGCGGGCATGGCAGGCTTCTTGCTAAGTGTTCTTATAGCTTAAATTAATCCATTTCCCTAAATCTATACCTTGTCACGTGGCTCAGGGCTTACCGGCATCTTCACATACTGCTTGTCCTAGCAGTGGCTGGCAGTGACTCCTTCCGCCTTCCTGTTCTTTCTTTTCTCCTCTCTGTTAGTCCCGCCTATACTTCCTGCCTAGCCACTGGCCAATCAGTGTTTTATTTATTGACCAATCAGAGTAATTGGATACAGACCATCCCACAGGAAATCACCAGAGTAGGTCAGCTCAGGCACTCTCTCAATCATTGCCAGTAGTCTACAGTGGAGGTATATTTGTGGATTTCTGGGGACCTCTCTAATACTCTACTTCTTCCTATTCCCATGGTGTCTTCATTTATCATGGCATCTCTTTCATTGTTCTCCTACTCTGATCCTGATCCAGTGGGGACTTCCTGCTCCCCTCAGCTCTCCTTCCCCTGAATCTTGCCCTCCATTAAACCCCTCATCCCCAGTTTGCTCATGCAGATTTCATCCATTTCTCTGTCACTGGGCAATCTCTGTGTCTTTCTTAGGGTCCTCTTTACTAGGTAGCCTCCCTGGAGTTGTCAGTTGTAGTCTGGTTATCCTTTGCTTTACACCTAGTATCCAATTATGAGTGAGTACATACCATGTTTGTCTTTCTGAGTCTAGGTTACCTCACTCAGGATGATATTTTCTAGTTCCATCCATTTGCCTGCAAACCTCATGATGCAATTGTTTTGCTCTGCTGAGTAGTACTCCATTGTGTATATGTACCTCATTTTATTTATCCATTCTTCATTTGAAGGACATCTAGGTTGTTGCCAGGTTCTGGCTATTACAAATAATGCTGCTATGAACATAGTTGAGCATGTATCCTTGTGGTATGATTGAGCATTCCTTGGGTATATGCCCAAGAGTGGTATAGCTGGGTCTTGAGGGAGGTTGATTCCCAATGTTCTAAGAAAGTGTCATATTGATTTCCAAAGTGCCTATACAAGTTTGCATTTCCACCAACAGTGGAGGAGTGTTCCCCTTGCTCCACATCCTCTCCAACATAAGCTGTCTTCCAACATAAGCTGTTTTTGATCTTAGCCATTCTGATGGTGTAAGATGGTATCTCAGACTCATTTTGATTTGCATTTCCCTGATGAGTAAGGATGATGAGCAATTCCTTAAATGTCTTTCAGTTATTTGAGCTTCCTCTGTTAGGAACACTCTGTTTAGCTTTATAGCCCATTTTTGAATTGTACTGTTGGGTATTTTGATGTCTAATTTTTTGAGTTCTTTATATTTTCTGGATATCAGCCCTCTGTCAGATGTGCCAATGCATTCAAGACTACTTCCTACTTTCTCTTCTATCAGGTTCAGTGTAACTGAATTTATGTTGATGTCTTTGATCCACTTGGACTTAAGTTTTGTGCACAGTGACAGACATGGATTTATTTGCAGTTATGTCAGCACCATTTGTTGAAGATGCTTTCTTTTTTCCATTGTATACTTTTGGCTTTTTTGTCGAAAATCTTATGTTCTTAGGGATGTGGATTAATGTCAGGTTCTTCAATTTGCTTCCATTGGTCCATGTGTCAGTTTTTATGCCAATGTCAAGCTGTTTTTATTAGTATACTCTGTAATGCAGCTTGATGTCAAGGAGCATGATGTCTTCAGAGGTTGTTTTATTGTATAGGATTCTTTTGTCTCTCCTGTGTTTTTGGTTTTTCCATATGAAGTTGAGTATCATTCTTTCCAGGTCTGTGAAGAATTGTGTTGGGGTTTTGATGGGGATTGCACTGAATCTGTAGATTGTTTTTGGTAAGATTGCCATTTTTTTTAAAAGCAGAATCCATTCCATGATGTATGTATGTATGTATGTATGTATGTATGTATGTATGTATGTATTTATTTATTCTTTTATTTTATTTTACAATACCATTCAGTTCTACATATCAGCCACGGGTTCCCCTATTCTCCCCCTCCCACTTCCTCCCCTTACCCCCAGCCCACCCCCCATTCCCACCTCCTCCAGGGCAAATCCTCCCCTGAGGACTGCGATCAACCTGGTAGACTCAGTCCAAACAGGTCCAGTCCCTTCCTCTCAGACTGACCCATGTGTCCCTGCATAAGCTCCAGGTTTCAAACAGCCAACTCATGCAATGAGCACAGGACTTGGTCCACTGCCTAGTTGCCTCCCAAACTGATCAAGCCAATCAACTGTCTTACCCATTCAGAGGGCCTGATCCAGCTGGGGGCCCCTCAGCCTTTGGTTCATAGATCATGTGTTTCCATTCATTTGGCTATTTTTTTTCAATAATTGAGTAAAACCGAAATTTATTACAAGCCACAGTCATCCTAGGACCTCCATTCTATATATATAGCCTCCATGGTTCTATGGGTTGTGGTCTGATTGTTCTTTATTTTATATCTAGGATCCACTTATGAGTGAGTACATACCATGACTGTCTTTCTGGGTTTGGGTTACCTCACTCAGGATGATTTTTTCTAGTTCCATCCATTTGCCTGCAAATTTCATGCTTTCATTGTTTTTCTCTGCTGAGTAGTACTCCATTGTGTATATGTAACACATTTTTTTCATCCATTTTTCCGTTGATGGGCATCTAGGTTGTTTCCAGGTTCTGGCTATTACAAATAGTGCTGCTATGAACATAGCTGAGCATGTATCTTTATGGTATGAATCAGCATTCCTTGGGTATATGCCCAAGAGTGGGATGGTTGGGTCTTGAGGTAGTTCGATTCCTAATTTTCTGAGAAACTGCCATACTGATTTCCACAGCGGTTGTACAAGTTTACATTCCCACCAACAGTGGAGGAGTGTTCCCTTTGCTCCACATCCTCTCCAACATTGACTGTCAAAGGTGTTTTTGATCGTAGCCATTCTGACAGGTGTACGGTGGTATCTCAGAGTCATTTTGATTTACATTTCTCTGATGATTAAGGATGTTGAGCATTTCTTTAAATGTCTTTCAGCCATTTGTGATTCTTGTTTTGTGAATTCTCTGTTTGGCTCTTTAACCCATTTTTTTAATTGGACTGTTCAGTATTTTGATGTCTAGTTTCTTGAGTTCTTTATATACTGTGGAGATCAATCCTCTGTCAGATGTGGGGTTGGTGAAGATCTTTTCCCATTCTGTTGGTTGTCTTTTTGTCTTATTGACTGTGTCTTTTGCCCTGCAAAAGCTTCTCAGTTTCGAGAGGTCCCCTTTATTAATTGTTGTGCTCAGAGTCTGTGCTTATTTAGGAACCTTATTCAGGGTGTTTTATTTAGGAAATGGTCTCCGGTGCCAATGCGTTCAAGAGTGCTTCCTACTTTCTTTTCTATTAAGTTTAGTGTAACTGGATTTATGTTCAGGTCTTTGATCCACTTGAATTCTAGGAAATCTTTAATTTCTTTCTTTATTTCTTTCTTGACCCATTGATGTTTCAGGTGGGCATTATTCAGTTTCCATGAGTTTGTGGGTTTTCTATAATTTTTGTTGTTGTTGAGGTCTAACTTTAAGGCATGGTGGTCTGATAAGATACAGGAGGTTATTCCAATTTTTTTGTATCTGTTGAGATTTGCTTTGTGGCCAAGCATGTGGTCAATTTTTGAGAAGGTTCCATGGGGTGCTGAGAAGAAGGTATATTCTTTTGTATTAGGATGGAATGTTCTGTAGATATCTATTAGGTCCATTTGAGTCATAACTTCTGTTAGGTCCTTTATTTCTTTGTTAAGTGTCGGTCTGGTAGTTCTGTCTTTTGGTGAGAGTGGTGTGTTAAAATCTCCCACTGCTAATGTGTGGGGTTTTGATGTGCATTTTAAACTTTAGTAGTAGTAGTAGAAATTCATAAATTTCTTTATGAATGTGGGTGCTTTTGTATTTGGAGCATAAATGTTTAGAATCCAGACTTCATCTTGGTGGATTTTTCCCATGATAAATATGTAATATCCATCCTGATTTCTTTTGATTGATTTTAGCTTGAAGTCTATTTTATTAGTTATTAGGATAGCTACACCAGCTTTTTTCTTAGGTCCATTTGCTTGGAAAGCCTTTTCCCAGCCCTTTACTCGGAGGTAGTGTCTGTCTTTGAAGTTAAGGTGTGTTTCTTGTATGCAGCAGATGTATGGGTCCTGTTTTCTTATCCATTCTGTTAGCCTGTGTCTTTTTATAGGTGAGTTGAGACCATTGATATTGATGGATATTAATGACCAGTGATTGTTAGGTCCTGTTATTTTTGTGGTTGTGTTGTGTTTTCCTTCTTTGGTGTATGTTGGTGTGGGATTATCTATTGCTTGAATTTTCATGGATATATTTAGCTTCTTTGGGTTGGATTTCCCTTTTAGTGCTTTCTGTAGGGCTGGGTTTGTGGACAGGTATTGATTAAATCTGGTTTTATCCTGAAATATTTTGTTTACTCCACTTATGGTGATTGAGAGTTTTGCTGGGTATAATAGTCTGGGTTGGCATCTGTGGTCTCTTAGTGTCTGCATAAGATTTGTCCATGATCTTCTAGCTTTCATAGTCTCTATTGAGAAGTCTGGTGTTATTCTGATGGGTTTACTTTATATGTTACTTGGTCTTTTTCCTTTGCAGCTCTTATTATTTTTTCTTTTTTTCTGTGTGTTTAGTGTTTTGATTATTATGTGGTGAGGGCATTTTTTTTTGAATCCATCCTATTTGGTGTTCTGTAAGCTTCTTTA